>NW_011494869.1:2324376-2365182 GCF_000754665.1 Bison bison bison | reverse complement strand
AAAGAGCCCTGTATGACGCCTGAAACACCCCACATGTTGTTCCTCCGTGGCCTCTCTTTCCCTCCAGGTAGAGGAGTCTGCACACATCCTGTGTTGTGACATATCTTCTGACAACCAGTACGTGGTCACGGGCTCCAAGAACAGTGCCTCGGTTTACCAGCTCTTGTATTGAAGGTCCCGCTGGTGAAGACCCAGAGAAGGCCAGCGTGCTGGGAGGGTGACCTTGGGGTGCTGGGCCACTCACACCTGCCACTCCCCCTCCTTCTCCTCATGTGTTGGTTATCTGTCCACTCCCCCTCTTGCCCAGCACATGCCTAGCCTGCCCTCCAGGTTTTTATTATACAGCTTAAGGATTTTTCCTTTGTTATTTTTCTACCACTGATTTCTGGATTTTGTAATTAATAAAATAGAAAAGCAAAAACTAAAGTGGCTTGGGTGTGTGGTCAGTTGTTTCAGATAACAAACTCATCATGATGGATTGCTTACACCCCCTTTCAGCAAATTCCTGGGTGGGTAAAACATTTTAGACCATACTTAGTTTTGTTTATAACTCTTTTTGGGGGTGTCAGGGAATTCTTGGACTCTTAAGAAAGCTCAGGAAGCAAGGTATGTCCACGTACAAACTTTCAGTTTGTATCAGGATGCTGGTAGACCAACAAAACTCAACTCTTGACGCAGGTTAAGACTCCAGGAGCTGATCTAACCATATCCAAGATCTCGATTCTCAATCTGGCATCTGGAGCCAGTCAGAAGCTGCCTGTCTGTTTCAGGGCATCTTCTCATGTTGGTGGATGTGATATTTTGTGTGGTCTTCACCAAACTGAAAAAGACCCAGCTCCTTGAATCAAGCCATATAGGCCTGCTTTACTCCAGCCTCTGCTTGGAGTTGGCATGGCTGAGACAGCTGCTGCTGCTAAGTCGCTTCAGTCATGTCCGACTCTGTGCGACCCCATAGACCATAGCCCACCAGGCTCCCCTGTCCCTGGGATTCTCCAGGCAAGAACACTGGAGTGGGTTGCCATTTCCTTCTCCAATGCATGAAAGTGAAAAGTGAAAGTGAAGTTGCTCAGTCGTGTCTGACTCTTTAGCAACCCCATGGACTGCAGCCCACCAGTCTCCTCCGCCCATGGGATTTTCCAGGCAAGAGTACTGCAGTGGGGTGCCATCGCCTTCTCCGGGCTGAGACAGCTAGTAGCCTACTAAAGTTTGTAGGTTAAAATTCACCTGGAAGAGGCATGAAGATTGGGACCAATTGTACCATCCTTTGCATTGAGATACTGTGCAGTAGTGGTTCTTGCTGACAGATAACGAGTGAAGAATGTGCCTCCTTTCTGGGCCAAGACTAAAGGAGTAGGGGGATGTCCCCTCCAGGCTGTCTGTCTCCTACCAGCTCCAGGCAAGTGATGTGAAGGTCCAAGGGGATTACAAAACAATGAGATGAAAGCATCCTGTGTCCCCAAATCAAACATGGAGAAAAGCTTCCCCCTTTGGAATATTTCAGGGGAGAGAAATAAACTTGTATTTGAATTGTTATACACGTTGAAGTGTATTTATCACTATAACTCTGGAAATAACAAACTTTTACTTAAAGGGCCAGATAGTAAATATTTTAGGCCTTGTTGCAATTGCTCAGCTCTGTTGTAGCATTCACATATGTGAATGTGACTGTGTGCCAATAAAACTTTGTTTATAAAAATACGCAGTGGGTCACATTTGGTCTGCTGGCTGTAGTTTGCTGACTCCTGCTATAGCCATTGTGCCTCTCGATAATATATTTATTTAGCTTCCATGGAAAAATATACAGAGAGTAGGGTCCAATAGTAATCCTGTCCTGGGCTATAGTAACAATTAGACTCCAAGTGTCTATATGTTTTCTACACAGTATTTTTAAAAGGTAGGGAATTCTAAAGATCAAATTCACAAGATGGGTAATTTCTGGAGACTAAAGTAGAGAAACTGGATCATAAAAGGATAAAAAGGACACATTCAACTCTATATGCATTGTTTATTTCTTCAAGGTCAGTTCAGTTCAGTTCATTCGCTCCGTCGTGTCCGACTCTTTGCGACCCCATGAATCGCAGCACGCCAGGCCTCCCTGTCCATCACCAATTCCCGGAGTTCACTCAGACTCACGTCCATCGAGTCGGTGATGCCATCCAGCCATCTCATTCTCTGTCGTCCCCTTTTCCTCCTGCCCCCAATCCCTCCCAGCATCAGAGTCTTTTCCAGTGAGTCAACTCTTTGCATGAGGTGGCCAAAGTACTGGAGTTTCAGCTTTAGCATCTGTCCTTTCAAAGAACACCCAGGGCTGATCTCCTTTAGAATGGACTGGTTGGATCTCCTTGCAGTCCCAGGGACTCTCAAGAGTCTTCTCCAACACCACAGTTCAAAAGCATCAATTCTTTGGCACTCAGCTTTCTTCACAGTCCAACTCTCATATCCATTCATGACTACTGGAAAAACCATAGCCTTGACTAGATGGACCTTTGTTGGCAAAGTAATGTCTCTGCTTTTGAATATGCTATTTAGGTTGGTCATAACTTTCCTTCCAAGGAGTAAGTGTCTTTTAATTTCATGGCTGCAATCACCATCTGCAGTGATTTTGGAGCCCCAAAAAATAAAGTCTGACACTGTTTCCACTGTTTCCCCATCTATTTCCCAGGAAGCGATGGGACCAGATGCCATGATCTTCGTTTTCTGAATGTTGAGCTTTAAGCCAACTTTTTCACTCTCTTCTTTCACTTTCATCAAGAGGCTTTTTAGTTCCTCTTCACTTTCTGTCATAAGGGTAATGTTTGTCAAAAAAGAGTTGGCTTCAAGAAAAACCATCAACAAAGTGAAGACAGCCTACAGAAGAGATAAAAACCTTTGCAAAGATATTTCTGGTATGGGATTTATATCCAAAACGTGTAAAGAATTCTTAAAACTCAACAACAAAAGACAAAACGATTTAAAAAAGGGCAGAAGATTTGAATAGCTGTTTCTATAAAGAAGGTATACAGATGGCAATAAGCACAGGATTAAGCTCAACATTATCAGAGAAACACAAACCAAACCCACAGTGCAAAGGAATATTGCATGAGCAGGATGGCTAGAATAAAGAGGACAGACAGTAACAAATTTGCTGGGTTTATGGAGAAACTGGAACCCTCATAACTTGCTGCTGGGATTGTATTAGTAGAACACATTGCAGCCACTTTGAAAAACAGTTTGGTAGCTTTTTAAAATGCTAAAGGTAGAGTTATAAGACTCAGCAATTCAATCAGATGTATACCCAAGAGAACTGGGAAAAAAAAAAAAAAAGGCATGTAAATTGGGAGAGTAAGACTTTGAAAAGATAAAATAAGAGAACTGTATACTTTTTCTTCTTTTGTGGAAAGAAGGTAAAGTCCAAGTTAAGAGTAGTCACGATAAGTCAAAGAGTAGTGTAATTTCAAGGCTAGTTACTAAAAGAATACTAAACAAGGGTACAGCTTCCAAGTTAATAGAGGAAAACTACTGGAATAATAGAGTATAATAATATATTAATAAGTTTTATTATTTATATTTATAATTTATTATTAACTCAGTACATTAATTTGATGTTAATCTAAATAAAATTATGTAATAATGACAAACAGAAGATGTGACTAAATACTGAGCCATAAAGTTCGGAGTATTTAATTCTTACAGAATATATTCTAAGACCATAATGCAATTAAGATAGAAATAAACAATAAAAAGGAAACTTTTTTGGGACAAGAAATTTCCTTGTTTTGGAAATTAAGAAATATATGTCTAAATAATTAGTAGAGGCAAAATCACAAAGAAACTGGAAGCTATTGTCAACTGAATAATCAAAAATTGAAGGATTAAAAAAAAATCTAAAAAGAATGGAAGGATTTAGCTAAAGCTATAGTTAAAGTTTGGCCACTCCTTAGGTCATCAATGCCAGCCTTCACCTTGCTTTCCGGGGCCACGTGGACGACTTGCACTGACAGCCCAGTTCTTCCCAGAAACTGAAACTGGTCTGGACTGGAGAAAGGATACAGTCTCAGGAGACAGCAGAAGAAGAATGTGGAGACCCGCCTTGATCTGCGTAGAGGAAGGCGGTCGTGTTTTAGTTGCTCAGTGGTGTCTGACTGCAGTCCCATGGACTGGGGCCAGTTAGGCTCCTCTGTTCATGGGATTCTCCAGGCAAGAATAGTGAAGTGGGTTGCCATTTCCTTCTCCAAGGGATCTTCCCTACCCAGGGATTGGACCCGCGTCTCCTGCGTTCCAGGCGGATTATTTACCGCTGAGCCATTAGGGGAGCACACAGAGGAAGTTGGGGGAAAGGAAGTCAGAAGTGGTATGCTGCTGCTGCTGCTGCTGCTAAGTCACTTCAGTCGAGTCTGACTCTGTGCGACCCCATAGACTGCAGCCCACCAGGCTCCCCCGTCCCTGGGATTCTCCAGGCAAGAACACTGGAGTGGGTTGCCATTTCCTTCTCCAATGCATGAAAGTGAAAACTGAAAGTGAGGTCGCTCAGTCGTATAGGAAACAGATTTTTCACAGATGTTGCGAGACGAATTTAATCGCACAGCAGTGCTGTATCCATTTCCCCGCAGGAAGATGGGACAATGATCGGCCCTCGTGGCTGTGGCTGAATGGGCTCTCTGTGGACCTAAGCGTTTACTTCTGTTCTCTGGCAGCATGTGAGGATCCCTCTACTTGCCGAGTCCGCGGGGCCTCTGTAAACGCCATCCCGGAAAGCAGATTGTTTTCTGTGAATGGCAGCAAAACATCATGCCCTCTCTGAGGCTCGAACTCAGGACCTTCAGATTATGAGACTGACGCGCTGCCCACTGCGCTAAGAAGGCTGACAGACAGAACGTCTTCTTTACCGCTAAAGGGAAAGTGCCTGCAGCCGCTTCATTTGGCCTAACAGCCTCACAGGAGTCGGTGTTTGCCGGCAGAGCGCCGGTGGGTCCCGGGACAGCTGGGGAAGGACGGCTCCTCTCTTCTTCCGGGAATGGAGCCGTGTTGCGGCGGGAGGGAGTCCCGCGCCTGCCTGGAGCTCAGGGGGTCGAGAGAGGAGGTGGGCTCGTGCAGCCGCGCTCGCCGGGGGTGGAAGGGTGCGCGCGGCCGGTGGGGTTCTGCGGAGCGAGCAGGAGTAGGCGCGGCAGAACACGCGAGGGTCCCGCGCTGGCACAGGCTCCGAGGGAAACCGGAGAGCACGCGCCTGGCTTTGGCGGGAGGACGGGCGGCAGGGATGCGCAGAGCAGGAAGGAGGCGGCGCGAGCGGCGGGCCGCGCTGGGGGCGTCCGCCCAGACGGCCACTGTCGCCGGAGCGCTCGGGGCGTGAGCTCGGGCTTGTGTTGCTGACAAACGGACGGTGTCCGGCTGGACGAAAGCTGGAGGGGGCGACACCCGCTGCAGATGGGCATCGGGGGGGAGGGGCATCCCTGAAGGGTGGGAAGGGACCTGGGGCCAGGGCAGGAGGGCGGGAGGAGGAGAGAGGGGTTCGGAAGAATTTGGGGCGTGAACTCTCCAGGCCCTGAGCCGGCCTTAGGAGTGGGGATGAGTTAGGAGAAGGGAGAGAAGATTCCAGAAGACTCTTGGATGTGAATTCAGTTGGAAAGACGGAGGAGAAACCATGATTGCCTTGGATTTGTTATCTTACTCGTTTATTCAACCTGGTGGTTCTGCTTTCTCCTTCAAATCATTTTGTGTCCTTATTACATATCAGATCAGATCAGATCAGTCACTCAGTCGTGTCCGACTCTTTGCGACCCCATGAATCGCAGCACGCCAGGCCTCCCTGTTCATCACCAACTCCCGGAGTTCACTCAAACTCATGTCCATCGAGTCGGTGATGCCATCCAGCCATCTCATCCTCTGTCACCCCCTTCTCCTCCTGCCCCGAATCCCTCCCAGCATCAGAGTCTTTTCCAATGAGTCAACTCTTCGCATGAGGTGGCCAAAGTACTGGAGTTTCAGCTTTAACGTCATTCCTTCCAAAGAAATCTCAGGGCTGATCTCTTTCAGAATGGACTGGTTGGATCTCCTTGCAGTCCAAGGAACTCTCAGGAGTCTTCTCCAACACCACAGCTATCTAGGTTGGTCATAACTTTCCTTCCAAGGAGTAAGCGTCTTTTAATTTCCTGGCTGCAGTCACCATCTGCAGTGATTTTGGAGCCCAAAAAAATAAAGTCTGGCACTGTTTCCCCTGTTTCCCCATCTATTTCCCAGGAAGTGATGGGACCAGATGCCATGATCTTAGTCTTCTGAATGTTGAGCTTTAAGCCAACTTTTTCACTATCCACTTTGACTTTCATCAAGAGGCTTTTTAGTTCCTCTTCACTTTCTGCCATAAGGGTGGTGTCATCTTTATATCTGAGGTTATTGATATTTCTCCCGGCAATCTTGATTCCAGCTTGTGTTTCTTCCAGTCCAGCGTTTCTCACGATGTACTCTGCATTATTACATATAGAGCATTGCATTTCGGAGAGCGGAAGAGCAGCAGCGTTCCCTCTAGGCAGGGTTTAAAATCTTATTGTTACAAGAATGCAGGGTGGATGGATGAATGAGTGGATGGGCAGAACATATAACATAGAACATATAAGTCAGAAGGCATTTCTTCCTTATTTCTTCACGGGAATTTCTGCTGCCGATGCCCAGAAGGCATTATTACCGAGGAATCACTACCCCATCCCGTTTATCCAACAATTATTACGAGGTACGATTACTGCCTTGGGCTGGGCAGCTTATTCTCTCTCTCAGCCCTCGTGGAATTATTGTTTTCACCAGGGAACAGTGTATCTGGTGGGTCTAGCCCCTTGCCCCCACTGACCCCTTTCAGGGCTTTGGTGCTCAGCTGAACGCAGGTTTCAGGTCATCTCTTGGACAGTCGTTCACACTGGTTCCCTGTTGCTGCTCTGATTTCCCAGGGCACTTAAGTGACTGTATTGCATCCTGTGGTTCCAGGTTGTTCTCAGTTGTTCCCTATGTGTCTCCTCCCTTGACTGGGTGTTCTGTAATGCAGGGACAGAATCTGAGCCACCCCTGGGAACACCACATTCAGAAGGATGGTCGAGGAGGTTCTGGACCCCACCCCTAAGCCCCTCTCTACTGCCACCTCCTGCCTAGACTCAGTGCGCCTGTTTAGTGAACAAAGAGTTCACTTGGCCGGGAGTCAGGGCTTGGCATTTGTTCTCTCTCAGCCACTACCCAATCTTGACCTTGTGGCTTTCCCTCCGGGTCATCCTAGCCTGGTACAAATTCTGCCCCGAGAACAGGGAGAAACCGGCTGCGGTACAGGCAGCTCCTCCAGCGGGCCAGGTTCTCGGAGGCTATGAGAGGTGTGTGGCCAGAGCTCCCTACAACCTTCCCTTCCCTCCCTCCCCCCGCTCCCCTCCCGCCCCTGCCTCCCCTCCTCCCCACCCTGCCCCGTCGTCCAGCCTTGAGAAGCTGTAGAGCAGAGGGACGGTTTGTTCCAGGAATCTCTCTAAACACATTTTTCAAAGTATCCCTGCGCCCAATCCTGAATGGCACCTCACAACATTTGGGGAAATAGTTCTCAGGGCTCTGCAGCTTGGTCTCTCAGCTGGAAGAGTTAGGCCATGCGCCATCCTGCACACCCACTCGGAACCTCCCAGCCCCGCTCCCAGCCTCTGCTCCTGCCTTCCTTCCACCTACCCACACATCCTAATCCGATGTTGGTCACCTACAAAGCCCCCCTGTCCTGAACTCCTCTTGCTCAGCGGCCCAGAACCAACAGAGAATGTTTCCCTGTCCTTCACTTTCCTGAATCTTTACTCTTCCCTTGAGATGATTCCTTTACCTTTGTGGCAGAGGTTGCTCTGAAATTTTCTAAATCCTCTGCAGCAGATACACAAGAACTAGTTTTAGCTTTTTGATTGATTACCTAGAGACTTCTCTATAGAAAGGCCTACAAAGGACTGGGAGATCTGAGGATTTGGGGTTGAGGTTGGGAGATGTGACCAAGGCCGTGGGGGGAGGGAGGGGAGTTAGGAAGGGGGGTCTAGAGTGCCCAATAGGATCCTGGATTGGCTACTGAAACTTGAAAAGGACATCAATGGACAACTGCATAAATTTGAATAAAGTCTGTAGATGAGTTTATGTATCTATTAATTTCCTGGTTTTGATCATTGCATGACAGGTTAAGTGTCAATATTTGGGGAAGCTGGGTAAAGGGTATATGGGAACTTTATTATTTTCAAAGTGTTTTGTAAGTCTGAAAAGTACTTTAAAAGGAAAAGTTAAAAGTTGAAAACAAATGAATCACAGTGGAAGCCCTCAGACCTTCCTTTAGAGATTCTGATTCAGTAAATTTTGGGAATGGGCTTGGGGATTGTACTTTTAACAAACTTCCTAGGTATTTCCAGTATTCAGCTGTAAATTCTCCTGGATCAGGTAACCATTAACATCTCTTTGATTCATTAGCTCAAGAAGTATTTGAATAGTCCACACACATTAGTGGGTGAAAACAGAAATAAATGAATAAAAAGAGGTCAGGTGTGCAATGCAAGGGTCAGAGTGACCTGGACTGTGGGAGTGGGCAGTTTTATAAGTTTCTGTGTCATAAATACATACAACTTCCAAGTTGTTAGGTTTTTTTTTTTTAATAAAATGCTCCCTATGAATCAAAACACTTTCTGCTTTAACCGAATCCCCAAATTCTTTTATTCAAATATGTTATAGTGGTTTTCTGTGCTAGTTACTGTGATCTGTGTCAAGGCGACAAAAATTAAAAAGACACAGCTCCTGCCCCCAAGGAGTTTATGGTTCACTGAGTAAGATACATAATTGGAACTAACTCTTACAGGGGCCAGAGTGTGGACAAAACTGAAAGCGGGCTTGGATTTGGCCTGAGCTTGCAGGAGGGCAGGGAGCAGTTGGGCTTCTGGAATGTGGGGGAAGGGAACAATCTAAGAGGCAGTTGGGAGCCCGTTCTGAGTTGAGAAGACTGTTGGGGGAATGAGAAGCCTGCTGGAAAGGGATGGTCCAGGAAAACTTTCAGATCTTAGAGGACCTGATGAAGGAAGGATACAGTGCTGTGATTCAAAATGGGAGAGCAGGGAGGGGACACTGGTTGGAGAGACAGTAGGTCCTGTGTTGAGTGTGCTCAGGTCTTTGAGAGGCACCGGGAGACAGTCTGTCCTCCAGGACCCCACCCTGGGGATGGAGACCAGCATGGCCACTCTTCTAGACAGCATGAAGTTGGGAGGTACAAGGCATGAGTTACCCAGGCTCAGGCTAGAGGAGGGGGGCTGGGAACTTGGGACTGGTTAGGCTTCAGAAGAAGACAGACATCCATGTAGATACTGGCCTTTGGAAATGTGGGTCTGTTGATCAAAGAAGATGAAGGCCAAAAACAAAAAAATTGAGATTGGTCCTTACAACTGCCAGAGGAGGAGTTATTAAGGGAGAATGTGTAGCTTGAGAGTCATGGAGGAGCCACAGAGTCCTGGCCATCTCATTAGGAGGCTGTATGGAAGTGTGGTTAAGAGAGGGATGCTTGATCCTAACCCAATTCAAACCCTTATTGGGTGCATGTAAAACTCTGTCATTGAGTTTTCTCACCTTTAAATCAGGGAATGAATAGAACTGATCTCAAAGCATTATTGAAGGCTTAAAAGAGCTTGTGCTTTGATATGGATGTAGTACTCAACAGATGCTAGCATTAATTAGGGGAAAGAGATTGAAGGAGTAACTCAAAGAGATAACCAAGGCAGTGCTATCTTACCTGGGAAGAACAAGGGTTAAGAAGTAGAATAGAGTCGTCATGATATGGAGCACCAGCTAGACACCAGGGGTAGAATGTATCTTATCACAGGCAATTCTTGCCTTACGAGGGAATTTCTGTTATGGTCCCCACTCTATGATGGAACAAGCCCAAGGTCACAAGAGCATTGACTTACATTTCCTGTTCTGATCTAGACCTTGAGTCTTAAACGGCCGCTGTGTTGAAGGCTGGCCTCCCATGGATATGGTCAGCTAGAGGAGACCTTTCAATGCCAAGGCTCTACGAAAATGCTGGTGACCCTGAGATGAATGAGCCTCTAGTCTTGCCCTCAGCAAGCTCCCAGGGTAAGGGTTCCTATAGCCCCTTCCTCCATTGAACCATGTCCAATACATCCCAGAAGGCCTTTTAAAGGCCCAGACTTCCCTCTGGTTCCAATACCTTCTATGGCTACCTGTGGCCTCCAGCCCAGGATCTGAATCAGCTTTACCAAGCAGCCCTCTGTCTACTTTCAGGGTCTTGTCTATGTTCTGAGCCACTCCCCCAGTGAGTGAGTGAGTGAAAGCCACTTATCATATATGACTCTTTGTGACCCCCATGGACTATACAGTCCATGGAATTCTCCAGGCCAGAATACTGGTGTGGGTAGCCTTTCCCTTCTCCAAGGGATCTTCCTAACCCAGGGGTCTCCCCCATTGCAGGCGGCTTCTTTATCAGTGAGCCACAAGGGAAGCCCAAGAATACTGGAGTGGGTAGCCTATTCCTTCTCCAGGGGATCTTCCCAACCCAGGAATTGAACTGGGGTCTCTTGCATTGCAGGCAGATTCTTTACCACCTGAGCTATCAGGGAAGCCCTGAGCCACTCCCCCAATCCAGCTTTATCTCTCACAGCTGCCCAACACTTAACTTGGTTCCCTGGTCTTACCAAATCCCCTTCCTGACCTGTTAATACCCTTCATTCATCTTGGCCTTTTTGCCTGAAACCTGCCTCTCCCTCCACCAGCCACTGAAATCTCACCCACCCCTCTCACAAGCCCAGCCTGCAGGAACCCTTCCCTGGCTACACTTTTGTCCACACTGATGTTTTTCTCTTCTCTGTTTTCCTAGATTTAGAGATGGTCCCACAGCGTCACTCAAGGTGAGAGGTTATATTTGGGTGATATCATTTTTGTGTGTTGAGTTGTTTGGGTGGAAGTTCCTTGAGCCAATGGTACTTTCGCCAACTCTGGGATACCCACTGTCCTTGCACTAAGAGCTATGGGGAAGTTCCAAAACCCCATCAAACTCCCACGACCATTTATGGCCATCTGATGCCCAAGCCCAGTTCTGGGTGCTGTGGGAAAAAGAGTACTAACCTGGAGTCAGTGTCTTAACGTCTGTGGCATTCCACCCAGTACATGGCCAGTGATGCTGAGAAAATGGACTTTTCCCTCTTGCTTCAATCTCTGCATTTCTAAACTAGATTTGGCACTGGACTAAGACCACCCACCCTAAGGGCCCTTCTGGTTACTAGGGCCAGCATTCCTCAAACTCTGATATGCACACAAAACCCTTGGGGATCTGGTTAAAATGCAGATTCTGATTCAAGAGATTTGGGATGAGTCCTGCGTTTCTGCATTTCTAACAAGTTCCCAGGTGACGTTGATGCTGCTGGTCTGTGAACCACGACTGGGTTACAAAGGCTTAACTCAGTGGTTCTCAACCCTGGCTGAAAAAAGTGGTCTGAGAGGTTGCTGCTTCTCCTTCTTTATTTTTTCCCCATTAGACAAAAATAAAGATTTTGTTGGGAGACCAGAACGTGTGATGCTAGGATTGCACCCTGGGACAATCAGAATTTCTGGGGGTGGGATCCTGGCGTCACTGTTCCTATAAATCTCCCTGGGTGAATCTGCTCTGCAGCCAAGGTTCAGAACCGCTGCTCCACCTTGTGGACAGACAGTGTAACAAAGGAGCTGTTTTCTGATCAAACTGTGGTCTTCTGCTGCCCTCTGCTGGCAGCACAGATTTCTAGCTCAAGCTGATTTCCCCCAGATGAGATAGGAATATCAGAAGGCTAGAGAAAACAATCCCATGGACGGAGGAGCCTGGTAGGCTGCAGTCCATGGGATCGCTAAGAGTCGGGCACCACAGAGCGACTTCACTTTCACTTTTCACTTTCATGCATTGGAGAAGGAAATGGCAACCCACTCCAATGTTCTTGCCTGGAGAATCCCAGGGATGGGGGAGCCTGGTGGGCTGCCGTCTATGGGGTCGCACAGAGTCGGACACGACTGAAGCAACTTAGCAGCAGCAGAGAAAACAATGCTGTTGTCCAGGGTGACCGGGTTTCCCTGCACCTTCAGGACCCACCCTGCCATGAGTGAGGACTTATAACAACCGTTAACAGCCTGCAGGGATCTTGCTCCTTCCTCTGAACCTGCAAAAACACTTCTTGGCATGACACCTTCATACTTTTTCTCCTTTCCTGGGATGAATTCTGTTTCTTAGGGACAAAGGATGGTTTAGGCTTTGCTGAATCCCCTGCATAAGAAATATTTCCCACGTATTGAATTCTCAAGTGTCCAGATTGTTGATGGGCTTGTGAGTGTTCATGGGCAGGGTCAAGGTATGGGGGCTGGGAGAGTCACAGGAATCCCACTGGTGACAGACCTGATGGGAGAGGGGAGCTGCAGCCAGGAAAGGTGGGTGGCTTCTCTAGGTGGACAGCCACTGTGACCCATGGTGAGTTAGGATGGAGGGAGGGAGGAAGAGGAAGCAGCTGGGACGTGGGACTTAGTGAGAAGGGGTATTGGCTATGTCTGTTCCACCCCCCACGGGTGCCTTCCCCTCTCCCCACATGTGTCTACCTGTTTCCTCCTCAAAACTCAGCTAAAACACCTTGTCTGTCATTAGAGCCCCTGTGATCCATGTCCATGGTACTTGGTCCTCCTTTCTACCCCCTCCATCCCACTGCCTACCATCAGATCTTTGTCTCACTGTGTTTCTTTTTCTGCCTCACTCAAGAAATTCCATGGAGGGAAGAACAGTATCTTGTTGTTTCCAGTCCTCAAAGTATTGTATCCAGTGGCTGGTCATATAAAGCCATCAATAGAGGATGCTGGGTTAGGGATGCAGTAAGAGAGAAAAAGGGTCTTGTACACGATGGATATGATTTTATCATCAGTTGGAATCCTGGGGATTCTCCTAAGGGTAATCTAGAGAAAAAAGGAAAATCTCTCCAGGAGGGGCCTGCCCTGAATCCAACCCTCAGCTTTCCTGGGTGGGGATCACAAGAAATCTTAGAGGTAGACCTAAGGTTCGGAGAAGGCAATGGCAACCCACTCCAGTACTCTTGCCTGGAAAATCCCATGGATGGAGGAGCCTGGTAGGCTGCAGTCCATGGGGTAGCTGAGGGTTGGACACGACTGAGCGACTTCATTTTGACTTTTCACTTTCATGCATTGGAGAAGGAAATGGCAACCCACTCCAGTATTCTTGCCTATAGAATCCCAGGGAAGGGGGAGCCCGGTGGGCTGCCCTCTATGGGGTCGCACAGAGTCGGACACGACGGAAGTGACTTAGCAGCAGCAGCAGCAGCAGCAGCAGATCTAAGGTTTGGGTTACTTAGCAATTAGCCAGCAGATGGCGCTCTGGCTCCACCTAGATCTTAACTTGGGTGCCCTAGTCCTCTCCCTCATGACCAGAAATGCTGACTCCAGTGGCAGGATGCCCTCAAGCGGAATTTTAGCAGCTCACAGCCTCAGGCCACGACTTCCTGTAGCTGGCTGGCGTGCAGTGGGGAAGGAGGGCCCCGTCCACAGAGCCCACTCTCTGTGGGATGGAGAGGAAGAAGGTTCTGATGATGTCACCAGATCATGAATGCACCTTGGCCCAGGCCAAGAGCTCAGGTCTATTCCCTGCCTGGCCACTGACTTTGTGATCTCGACATGTTCAGTTCTCTCTGGGCCTCTTTCTCCTCCATCAGATGTCAGGGTTCATCCCATCCAGCCTGAAATGGAAAAAGCCACCCTTGCCCAGTTGCAGGCATCCGATATCCAGTCAAGAAAAGGAGCTGGGGCTGTTTTAGAATGAGTCCATTAGGGTCCAGATATCGGCAGTATAATGCCTTTTCTGTAAGTTGTCAGAACTCACTGGGCAGGTATGACATGCTGATCTCTGGCTACACTAGTGTCCCATACCAGTAAGAAATATCCAGAGAAAGGATGCTCTGTTGACTCATATAGTGACTGTCCCAGAGTAGGGGTGGATTACGGAAAGAAGAGCAGGGCAGTGGTGGTGGGAGAGTTTTAGAATAACGTTTACTCATTTAAAAAACTGATCTGGTGCACACAGGTCAAAGGGGTAAATCCATTAAATCTGTTTGGCTGTTGTTTTCTGAAACACAAATTTTAGATCTGAATACATGTAAAGTAGCAGAAAAAAATGTGCCTCTGAACAGTTTCCCCAAATGCCATTTCTTGACTGTCACAGGCCTCTGGATACAAAGGCGCCCTGCTGGGTGGTTTTCAGCAGGAACCCCGTGATCAAATTAAAAGCTCGACCACCAGGAAGTGAGGACTCAGGACGAACCCAGGGGCATGAATGTGCTGCATCATTCCCAGCCAGAGGAGGAAAGTGAAGTTTCCCCCTGCAGGACCGCTAGCCCGCCTCATCCACAAGCAACCTCTTCCTGTGAAACAAAAGCAGAGACAAACTGAGGGAAGCAAGGAGAAGTTTAATGAAGGAAAAATAAGGAAACCTCAGGGGTTTGCCACTGCTCATTGATTTCTAGGTCTTGGCTGGCTTCTGGCCTCCAAGGAGCACAGAAAGGGTCCTAGCAGATGGAGTGAGCAGGCAAGTTTGGGGGACCCTAAATGCACAAGTGATGGGCCTTGGCGCTGACTTGCTCTGTGAACCAGTAGCTCCGACAGGTGCCACAGGCAGGAGTGGTTGCAGCGGAAAAGGAGCGGCCAGCCAGAGAGGCACCTGCGGAGACCCACACCGCGGGGAAGGTCCGAACAGGGTCTTCCCTGTGCAGACGCAGCGCCGGCCCGTGGGAGGAGGAGCTGCCCACGCCCCACGCTGCGTGTCCACGTCAATGTGTCAACGTCAAGTCCGCACGTCTTGTCAACGTCCTCACGTCCACGTTCTTGTCTCCGCGTCTGCGCCGAGAGCCGCCCTCCGCAGTGTGGGGGTGCAGGAGGGCCGGGTCGGGCCTTTCTGAGGCTTTTACCTATCCGTAAGGGGAGGGCGGCCACTGCCGAGGTACGAGCTGGGTGGAAGCCAGGCTGGGGTCGGCGCGCCCCCAGCCCCGCCGTGGGCTGGGATCCTTCCGCGAGTTCCCACGTGGCTTCGGAACCCTAAGGCTCCCCGGCCTGCGGGTCTGCCACTCGCCGGCTGTGTCGCCTTGGCAAAATTGCCTCAACCTTTTTGTGTACTCCAGTCTCCTCCTCTGTCACATAGTGACTCCGAGTCCCGGCATGACAGGATGACTAGGAAGTTTAAATGAGGTAATAAGTGCTGAAGCTTGTTTTGAACAGGTTTTTTGTTTTTTTTTTTTAATTTATTTAGAAGTATCTTTAAAAGTTTTGGAATACACTCTGAAAAGAGTATCTGACCTGAGTATCCTTGGGTGCCTGGCATTGCAGGGTGGGGTGAGGGAGAGTGGTCGCGAATGGCCATCAGGGGTTGTTGACGCCCCCACCCCTTCAAAACGGCAAAGCTTGGAGTCCTTGGGTACAGTGTTTCCTCTGCCAGGGAGACGGTCTCCAGACTAAGCTGCTCAGAGGGGTTGTGACTCAAGAGTGGATGCCTTGGGGATTTCAAGTGACTTTTGGTTGAGAGTTTTTTAGCTTCTGAAATCCTGACACTTGGGGCGGGATTGTTCTTTGTCGTGGCGGGCAGTGTGCTGCCCTGTGCATTGTAGGATGATTAGCAGCGTCCCTAGCCCTCCCCATGAGATGCTAGTAGCATCCCCTCCAGTTTGTGACAATCAAAAATGTCTCCAGACATTGCCAGATGTCCTCAGGGAGGAGAGATGGGGCCAGGATTGCCTCTGGTTGAGAACTCCTGCTTTGCAACATTCTCTGTGGAGTGAGCCACAGAACGTGGCTGTTAGGTGCTCTCGCAAGATTACTTTTCTGAACCTTGGTGGTCTCTGCCCACGTCTCCTGTGCACCGTCTGGAGGGTCCATGAAGGCATGGCAAAAATGTTTTCAAAGGTGACGGACACAGCCTTTTGAAACCCTAGCCCTTTTAGATGTGAATTACTGGTTCCTAAATCTGGTTGGGTATCGGCATGAGCTGGAACTCTGTTTTTATTGTATTTCTTTTTACTCAAATCCAAAGGGTTTTTATTAGAGCATTTTACGTAGTGCTTTAAATCCCTAAGTCCTTTACTATTAAAATAATTCTGTGGGGAATAACGTCTTGAGATAACCTGGTGTGATGAATACATTTTCTTTTTAACCACAAACTTGAGAAGTGGGAGTTGCTTATTCAGGGGAGAGACCAGAGGAGAAGGGTTTTAAGGAGAAGGCCCAGCAAGGAAGGGATGTGGAACATGGAATTGGAAGCATTTGAGGTCTCCACTATTTAGGAGGTGATGAAAAGCGCCATGCACTTGCGGTCATGCTGGGGCATCCTGAATGCCATGAGGATCTTTGGCCTTTTTTTTTTAATGATGATTCGTCCTTCATAGTCAAATCAGGCTTTTTCTTGCTTAATTCTTTGTATAGCTACTCCAGCACTTCCCCAGGAATTCCAAACCCCAGGATGTGTTGCTGCTCAGGAGTGAGGAATGTTCCTCCAGGCTTTGGAAGTTTTTTGTTTGAATACTCATGTGAGGCCTGGTTCGGGCAGTCCTTCAGTTGTAGGTCAGCCAGCCTGCGATTCTCTCATTGTGGGACTGTGATGTCTGGTACCAGGCAGCAGAAGCAAGTTTTGGAAATGCTCAGGGTGCAGCAGGGAGCCCCTCCGGGTGCAGGACAGTGCCGGTTTTTGCCTTGAGTCGCTTCTGCACTCTATGGGATTTGGGGATTTTGACAAAGACCCCAGGTGTAAGAACTGGCATCAAGTCAGGCTCTGGGAGGTGCGTGTCAGTAGCGTTGAGTGTGGCTGTTTGAGTCGCTCTTCCCGTTGTGTGTACCCGGATGGTCGTCTGCACAGCTGTCCCTGTGAGTTCGATAATGAAGATTCCAGCTAGCGCCTTGTGATGTCACGGCTGTGGTGCGACAGATGTAACGTACATGGAGGTACATTGGGAAAGATGTGTGCGCCCTGGCAACATTGCTGGGTGCTTTAAAGCATGGAGGTGGTTCTCTGCGGAGCGAATATGGCCGTTATCATGGAGTCTCTAAAGATGCCTCTGGGATGTTGAGTGCTGCGTGTTATAGACCAAGTCGAGGTTGCGGATCATCCCTGATGTGTAGGTTCAGAGATTCTGGTTTCCCACGTGAGAGGTAGCCGTGAAGCCAGGGCTATCAGTCTTGGCGTTAATTGCAGATGACACCTCTTCACGCTGGTCAGACTGTGCCAAGGATTGTGATGTGAATAGTTACAAGAGTGTGGAGCCCTCTGATTTGCTCTGTAGACAGCAGAGCCAATGCTGGAGTATGCCCAGGCTCCACAGGGGTGGGGGGCGGGGGCGCCGTCTTAGAATTCTCACTTGGAAGAGTCAGGGAGGAGGCTGAGGAAGGTGATGATGGGGTTGGCCCGGGACTGGCCATGCTTGGAATTGAGTTGGTTCCCTTTTGAGGCTATGACACTATGGCTCTTCTACACGGATCTGCAGAAGTGAAGGGTTTCAGCAGAGCACAGCTATGTGACCAGAAGAGACCTTGGAGGAGCCCAGGACAAGGTATAGGGGCTTCCTCTGCAGGCCGGGACCCCAGTTCAGGCTGCCCTCCTCCAGTGAAGGGCTAGGAGGGGCTCATGGGCTGTCTCATTGTTGGTGGTGGGAAGAAACAGTTCAGCCGGTGGTCTTTACAGGGGTCAGATAGTTGTTTGAAACCCAAACCTCAGATTGTCGTCTGCGTAGACTCTCTTGGGCCAAAGGAAGTTCTTACTAGGTGGGGGGCGGGGTAGAGCACAGGTTGTATTTTCTCAGTAGGTCTGAGGGGAACCATAGGTGGGAGGATGCAAGGGGGTGCAGGGGGTCTTCCTGGTGGCGTGGGTGTCTTTGTCTCGGTGTGACCATGGAAATTGTGGAAATGACAGGCAGCCTGTGGCATCCAGCTCCCTAGAAGAGGAGGGTTTGTTGCATATGTGGAGGGACCCAGCTGAACAGCCAGGAGGTGGGTGCCACACTAGAGGCCTCAGGTGACCCCTGGGAGTGGTTGTTGGGGCTTCCAGTCCAGCCCGGGGTCCTTCAGCAGGGAGCGAGCCCCCACCCCCCATTGGCCTGGGGAGCCAGATTTCACCTGTTTTGATGGTTGGACAGATCACAGGAACCTCTGGTCATCGCAGGCATCTTCCAGGAAGTTTCTGGCGGACTGCTTACATCTTGGAACTTCTTGAAGAGACAGCTTGTTGGAGAGTCTCTCTTTTTCTTGGTGTGTTTGTCCTAAAACATGTCTCAAATTGGCAGTTCCCAGCTCCTCTGTGGCAAGAGCTCTTTTAACATCCTGTGCCCAGAACAGGAGTTTGTGGCTTTCCTATTTAGATGGCAGATGTAAATTTTAGAGGATCTTTTTTGTTTCTCTAATTTTTTTCTCCAGGTCTTGGATTTTCTGGTTATCCATTTTCAATTTCTCGAGGAGCGTCTGCTCTTTCTCCTTCCCGATTGGCTGGCTGTGCACCAGCGCAGCCTCGTGGCCCATGGCCTTCATTAGGTCCTGCGTGGTTTGGCTTCGTCTGTCAGGGGTGCGTCGAGTGGCCAGATGCAGGGAACTCTTGCCTCCTTCACTGCTCCCTTTCCTCTTCCAACACTTGCCCGCTGGACACATCATCTCACCTGGGATTGGGAGGCTGCGTCTTTTTTCAAACCATTCCCTTTCTTCCTGATTTGTTTGTGTTATGGAGCCGTGACTTGCTGTTGATGGCCTCTGAAGGCCTGTGTGACTCTCCTCTTGATTTTCCGGTGGAATGTGGCCTGTGTGCCTTCATTGTCTCTCTGCGATGACACAGTGGTGTTCCCTGTCTCCATTTGGATGGGAAAGAGGCTACCTTTTTTGAATCATTGTGGGCAGTATTTTGTTCTGGGATCGTTTCATCATGATCGAACTCATCAGACTTCTGATTTTCTCACCCTGGGATTCAGTTGCTTTCTGGCTGGTGGTGCATTGCATGCTGGGGTCGGGGGCGGGATGTGAGCCGCAGGAAATGGCACCAGGAAGCTGGGGTATTTACTTGCCAACTCCAGTCTCTCCTTGATTGAGGGATGCTCCTCAGGTGATAACCCTTTCGATTGTGTGGCCTCCCTGCCTTTTGGGGTCCGTTTCTTTCCCTTTATACTTTCGCCTGGGGCTCTTCAGCTCTGCCAGTTAACCCAGCTATGGTTTCAGCTGCTTAGTCTTTGATATGATAATCTACTTCAGAGGAGTGCCTCCTGACATCATGATCTTTCAGGAAAGTAGAAGCCAAGAGAAGGGAGTCCGGAGCAGCAGCCTCCTTCCTTCAGGACTTAGAGAGGCTACTTTGGGGCGAGGGGAGCACAGCTGGCACCCCTTCAGTTTCATCTCTCTGTTTGCTGACAATATCCCCCCTGAGGATGCACTGCCCTGACCACACCTGTCCCAAAACCGGGCCTGCTATGCAGGCTTTTGTGATTGAGAGTGTAGTTTTGTGGTCATGAAGCACCCTTCACAACTTCAGTTTGGTTTTTAAAATTAACATTCAGGAGCCTTGCTTTTCTTTAACTGTTAAGTTTCATTTGCAATTTCTGCTCTAACAAGCGTTAGCGATTTCTTTTATGGGAAGTTGGTGAGATTCTGGGTCCTGTTGGGGACAGTCAAGGATGAGAACCCATCCCCTGCTTATGACAAGCTAAGGGGTCACAGACTGATGGTTCTCTTCTGCCCTGGGCTGATGTTCAGTGAGCTCATTTCTGAATCCATGTCACAGGGGTACGGGCTGGCTTTTGGAGCGCACAACTTGAGCAGCCGCAAAGGCCCTTTGCTTGGTTTAATGCTCTGCTCTCGTCGCCTTGTAGTTCTTCCTAATCTTCTGGAGTGGGAGACCCCCTGTTTTCTTTTAGCACTGATCAGCCCTATAAATCATTTGCCTGGTTAGTCCTGAAGAAGGGCAGTTACAGACCACATTGTGTCCCTGGAATATTACTGAGGGCAGTGAAGGAAGAGGGAACGGTCATCAGAAAAAGAGTTGTGCACAGGGGCTGGGGTTGAGGAGAGAGAGTGGAGGGTGAGCATGGAGGGAGTGGAAGGGGATCAATGGGGATGAAGAGTATGAGAGATTAGCATTTTGTATGGGACTCAAAAAAGACAAGGACACCCCTGCAATCCAAGGGCAGGACAACCCCTGGAAGTATTTGCTGTCTCCTCCACTAGGAGCCCGATATGGGCAGGTTCTTCATGATATAAACTCCAGTGTGAGTGTAGCTCACAGCCTGTGGTTATTGCTCCAAACAGTAGTTGTCAAGTGATGACAAACTTCATAACTGAGCTGAGTGACAGTGAAATCTCTTGATAAGCAGCCAGGTCCTGATCGGTCAGGGCCCTGATTAAGCGGAAATCAGCTGGTGATTTGGCATTGATCACTGATATTTCTATTGTTGGTTTAACGTGATGGAGCATGTACCCTTCAGGACATATCCATGGGATTTGAGCCTGTGGCGCCGACCCCGTGGATGTCTCTGCACCTTTTAAAGACCTTTCTTCTCTCAGCTCCTGGCCCTCCAGTCGGGATTCTGTGTGTCTCTCCTGGGTTCTTTTTTCTCGCCCACCTCTCACTGTGGGTACCGCAGTGCTCCAACTCATGCACCTTTTAAAGACGTCCACTTAACAGGGTGACAGACGGTGTGATCGCTCCCTCCAGCCACTTCTGTCACTTCTGCCTATTTCCATGTTAGGTACATGCTTCCCACCTGGCCAGTGTTCCCAGCCTTATCCCTGCAACTATACAACCTCTTTGGTCAATGCAGGTGGTCCATACACGATTAATTTGCTTGCATTGCCTCTCTGGTGTACACCCAGCCCCACCTGCCTTCCCTCTCCTGGGAGCTGCTCCCTCCAAGGCCAGCTCTCCCCTGCTCTCTTTGTGTGTGGATTGCTGGAGAAAGTTCTCCAGGATGAAGCACCTCTAGGAAGGTGATGATGCTCAGAGTCCAGGACAGGGGTCTCTGTGTGTGTCCTGAGCAGCTGCAGCTTCCTTTGGGAGGGGGAGTGGGAACCTTCAGGGCCTAGGGTGAATTTCAGCACACTTTTTAATCTGTTTCCTTTCTCACCTAACACAGCTTTCAGGCAAATGTGGTCTTCCACTCTACATTCTTAAAACTCATTGAGATTACCCAAAGAACTTTTGTTTATGTGGGTTAAAACTATTGGTATTTACTGCATTTGATATCAGAATGGAAACATTTTGAAAATTATTGAGTCATTTGAAAATAGCAATGATGAACACATTGTGTTGACATAAATAACATTTTATCACTATTATGAAAATAGTTTTGACCTCACAGACTCCCTGTCCCACAGTAAAGGGTCAGGTTGTTCCCCAAAGTGAAAGGTCTGCCTTTTGTTTGTATGACTTTACACTCTCTCTGTCTGGAGATAAACTGCAGTGCATTCTACTTTAGCAAAGTTCGCTCAGGTTGGATGGGCTTGCCTCCTTGGTTTACCGATTAATACCACTGCCTACAACAGGGAAGGCTATTTTTGACAGCAGAGATGCTGTGTCCACCAGAAAACTTTTTGGTGCTTTATGTTGAATTTATTTGTTGTATCCTAAAACAGACCATTTTATAACACAAACAATACAAACTCCTTATTTGGTAAGTGGTTTTTAGTATCTTATTAGGTTGTGCGACTGTCAGCACTGCCACTCCGATGTCCTTCTGCCTCATTCCGGAACATTTGCACAACGAAACCCCACACCAGCTAGCGTTCACTCCCCAATACCCTTCCTTGTCCCCAGCCACGGCCCCAGTCCCTGACAGCCGTTAGCCTGCTTTTGGTATTAGTGGATTTGTCTGTTCCGGACATTTCATATGAGTGAAACCATATAGGATGTGGCCTTTTGTGTGTAACTTGTGTGTGTAATGTTTTTGAGGCTGATCCATGTTGTAGCCCATATTAGTACTTCATTCCATTTTATAAGTGATTCATATTCCAGTGTGTGGATATGCCACATTTTATTTATCCATTCGTCAGTTGATGGGCATTTTGGCCTGTTTCCCCTTTTTGGCTATCGTGAGCAATGCTGCCATGGACATTTGTGTGCAAATATTTATGTGGACTGTGCCTTCAGTGTCCAGTGTGCCAGTATTTTGGTCGCTTGATGTGCATCGCGGACTCATTGGAAAAGTCCCTGATGCTGGGAAAGATTGAAGGCAGAAGGAGAAGAGGGTGTCGGAGGATGAGATGGCTGGATGGCATCACTGATGCAATGGACATGAACTTGGGCAAACTTCGGGAGATGGTGAGGGACCTGGAGGCCTGGCGTGCTGCAGTCCGTGGGGTCACAGAGTAGGACACGACTGGGCGACTGAACAAAAACGAACAACATGCCTTCCATACTCTTGGGTCTGTCTACTTTTCACTGTTACTTGAATGGGTAACCAGGGATTGTTTCTCAGGTACCCACAATCATATATTAATCAAGTGTCTATATCTCTTCTGATGAGTCTTTGTAGATTTTGTCTTTTCAAATAATAAACATAGTAATAATAAACATAAACTAATACAATTATGTAAGGTTTAAAAATAAAATAAAATTAATTTGAAAAAAAGAAGAAAAAAAAAAGAAAACTAAAAAAAAAAAAAAAACCTCTTTGTCTCTCATGGAAAAATCAAATTTTCTGCAGATGATGACACACTAACTGTGAAGCAACTGCATTGTCCTTTTAAGGACAAAAAAAAAAAACAAAAAAACATAGTAAAAGAAGAAAACTTTCAGGATATCATTTACATGTACTGTGTTCTCTGACATTTATTTCTCAGAGCAGCCAGCCCTGGAAAATCACAAAGATTTATTTTTGCATCTTATTAGAAGAGAGGTGCCAGAACGAATTAGGTTTATTTAATATATTACTATTTTAAGATTTGCATAAGACTTGTCAGATCAGAGAGTGTTTTTGGCCTTCTTGTGGTTATGCTTATATAAATGAAATGTTAATGTGAGTGTCTTAGAAATTATATGGTTTATGGAAGCTTCTGGCAACTTGTCGGTGCCTTACTGCCTGTATATTTTTACCCTTAGGGGCGCGGTTCATCTGAAGTCTCATCTAAAGATTGTTCTGTACTATAGTCTGAGAGAGAAGTGTATTCTCCTCTGTTCTGATCTTATTGGTTAGCGTAATACGTTAACCGCAGCCATGAAATCTCTGTCATCTTAGAGATGTTTTTGTTTAGTCTGGTGTTTGCCTGAAGGCTCTGCTCTAAGCTGCAGAGTGCTTGAGTCTTCAGTTAAAGAGGATGGTCTTAGAGCCTCGTAATAAAAGACTGTACCAGGTACTTCAAACTGCCCATGCTTTATACGAAGAACAGACTCTTGGGCTTCTGAGTTGACTTCAGTTAGGCAGCTCTCAGACTATTCCCGTGGACTGAGTTGGGATTTCCAAGACTTTTTTGGTCCAGAAGCAGGTAAGAATGAGTTACAGAGCACTGCATGGAGGGATGTGGGAATTTCATTGTGGTTTGTTTTTTTTAAATTTTGGTAGTGTTTATAACACTGTGCTTACTGGCTCTGTGAGGAAGCCTTTTTTCTTCTTCAGCTCCCTGTCATCCACAACAGTTCCGTAGATTTTGCTTTTGTAAATGGGAATAAGACACTTAAAAATGATACTCCGTTTTTCACAGTGACATTTCCCTAATGGCTGATGATGTCAGTCATCTCCAGTGTGTTTATTTGCATTTATAAATACTCTTCAGTGAAACGTCAGGGGTAAGAATTTGAAGGATGCTTGCACACTGTCCACTCCAAGCTTCCCATTCTACAGATGGGGAACTCGAGAGCAAAACCAGGGCCGTCTGGCCGGGTTCTCTTGGTTGACTGTGATCTCTGCGTGGAAACAAAGGGCTGGCATAAGGAGGACTGAGCGCCCCGAGCCAGACTTCTGGGCAGTTTCTGGGACCCTCACGGGCCTGGGGTATGAGGTCAGCTGCCGGGCCACAGCAGACAGAACCATCCCCTTGGCGTGTCCGCCAGGCTCAGAAGACTCCCACCCCCGAAGGAGGAGGTGGTACACCTGAGGGGGACTCCTTCTCTAAAAGGTGAGACTTCCCAAATTTGGAGCCACCTGGGTCCCCGTGAGTCCTGGGGCAGCCCCAGTCACACAGCGTGAAGCAGAGGAAGCCTCCTGTGCGTCAGCCACAGCACACATCATCCCCACAGCTGCCAGTTAGAGAGGCTCCATGCTGGGCACCACGCAAAGCGTGTGAAGCCAGGATGGTCTGGACCCTCACAGAAACACTTGCAGGAAGACACACCCTTACCCTGTCTCATAATGTGCCAGGAGCACAAACATGGAAGAGGTGGCTCTGTGTTTGCCTGTGTTTCACTTCATGTTGCTGTGCTGTGTGTTTACTTCCAGTCACTACAAACTTGGCTGCTTAAAGCAGCACAGATTCATTACCTTACAGACCTGCAGGTCAGAAGTCCAAGTTGTGTTAAAATCAAGGTACCGGCAGGCCTGTGGGGTGGCTCTAAGGAAGAATATTCTCCTGCTTTTCCTAGTTTCTAGATGCTTCTCACTTACGCATCACTTTCATTCTGGGTTTGGCCTCCATCTTTCATCTCCAGGGACCTTTGTGATGACTTCAGGTGCACCTGGATCATCACCAAAGGCAGCTGATTCCTTCTACAAGTAATTCGCCTTTGCCACATAATATATTCACTGTACATCCTGGGATTAAGACTCAGACATCTTTGGGGCCACTCTTCTGTGGAGCTAGGGACACCAGGTGGGGAGGAGGCTGGGAGGACTGGTGCCCTCAGGTATGTGGTGGAGAAGGTACGGGCGGGGCAGTAGAGTGAGAGCTGCCCTGGAGGACTTGCCTTCTAGCTGGGGAAGCGCCTGAATGCACATCAGGGCATGTGGTCATGTGCTGTGGAGAGAAATGTTCCTGGGGAAGGGGTTATGGGGTACGGGGTGTGGATGAGTGGGTTGCAGTTTCATCAGGGTGGGCCTCATTGAGGAGGTGACAGTTGAGCCACCTCCTCAAGGTGGCTTCTCAACAAGACCAGAAGGAAAAGAGAGAAACTTCAAAGCAGCCTGGGGAGAGATTGATGACTAAGCCTTCAGGGCTGCAGGGCCCTGCAAGAGCTGGTCCTGTCTGGTCTTTGAGCTTTATCCTCTGAGCTTCTCCCTTCTCAGCTTCAGCTCCCAAGGGACTAGCATTCACCACCAACCCCACTCTCCACCCCACTGAGCCTGGCTTCATCTGGCTCTGGTGCCTGCCAGGCATTATCACCAAGGAATTCCTCCACCCTTAGGGGCCTCTTCCCTGCTTTTCTTCTGACCCACCACTTACCAGGAAATTGCTAGTTTCCTCGTCTCTCAGGCCTGGGAGCCTTTAAGCTCTCAGCAGTCAGGAACTGGTCTGTTCGCTCCTGTGTCCCCGGCACCTAGCATTTGTTTATCTTGCAGATGTTTGTCAAAAGCAAATACCGTGAACCTGCAGTCTGTTTTCTGTTGGTGTCCTGACAGACACCTGATATCAGGCAGCATGTCCCACATCCTGGTTCAGTCAGTTCAATCATTCAGTCATGTCCGACTTTTTGCAACCCATGGACTGCAGCACGCCAGGCCACCTTTTCTTTCACCATCTCCCAGAGTTTGCTGAAACTCATGTCCATTGAGTCAGTGATACCATCCAACCATCTCATCCTCTGTCGTCCCCTTCTCCTCCTGCCTTCAATCTTTCCCAGCATCAGGGTATTTTCCAGTGAGTCAGTTCTTCTCATCATATGGCCAAAGTATTGGAGTTTCAGCTTCAGCATCAGTCCTTCCAATGAGTATTGACTGATTTCCTTTAGGATTGACTGGTTTGATCTCCTTGCAGTCCAAGGGACTCTCAAGAGTATTCTCCAACACCATAGTTCAAAAGCATCAATTCTTCGACACTCAGCTTTCTTTATAGTCCAACTCTCATCTCCATACACGACTACTGGAACAACCATAGCTATGACTAGACAGACCTTTGTTGGCAAAGTAGTGTCTCTGCTTTTTAATATGCTGTCTAGGTTGGCCATAGCTTTTCTTCTAAGGAGCAAGCGTCTTTTAATTTCATGGCTGCAGTCACCATCTGCAGTGATTTTTGGAGCTCAAGAAAATAAAGTCTGTCACTGTTTCCATTGTTTCCCCATCTATTTGCCATGAAATGATGGGACCAGTTGCTGTGATCTTAGTTTTTTGAATGTTTTAAGCCAGTTTTTTCACTCCCCTCTTTTACTTTCATCAAGAAGCTCCTTAGTTCCTCTTTTCTTTCTTCCGTAAGGGTGGTGTCATCTGCATATCTGACATTATTGATACTTCTCCCAACAATCTTGATTCCAGCTTGTGCTTCATCCAGCCCAGCATTTTGCATGATATAAGTTAAATAAGTAGGATATACTCTGGATATAAGTTAAATAAGTAGGGTGACAATATACAGCCTTGACATACTCCTTTCCTGATTTGGAACCAGTCCATTGTTCCGTGTCCAGTTCAAACTGTTGCTTCTTGACCTGCGTACAGATTTCTCAGGAGACAGGTAAGGTGGTCTGGTATTCCCATCTCTTGAAGAATTTTCCCACAGTTTGCTGTGGTCCACACAGTCAAAGGCTTTATCGTAGTGAATGAAGCAAAAGTAGATGTTTTTCTGGAATTCTCTTGCTTTTCCTGTGATCCAGTGGATATTGGCAATTTGGTCTCTAGTTTCTCTGCCTTTTCTAAATCCGGCTTGAACATCTGGAAGTTCTCGGTTCACGTAGTGTTGAAGCCTGGCTTGGAGAATTTTGAGCATTACTTTACTAGCATGTGAGATGAGTGCAATTGTGTGATAGTTTGAACAGTCTTTGGCATTGCCTTTCTCTGGGATTGGAATGAAAACTGACCTTTTCCAGTCCTGTGACCGATGCTGAGTTTCCCAAATTTGCTGGCATTTGAGTGCAGCACTTTCACAGCATCATCCTCCAGGATTTTAAATAGCTCAGCTAGAATTCCATCGCCTCCACTGGCTTTATTTGTGGTGATGCTTCCTAAGGCCCACTTGACTTCACACTCTGGATGTCTGGCTCCAGGTGAGTGATCACACCATCGTGGTTATCTGGGTCATTAAGATCTTTTTTGTACAGTTATGTGTATTCTTGCCACCTCCTCTTAATATCTTCTGCTTCTGTTAGGCCTATACCGTTTCTGTCCTTTATTGTGCCCATCTTTGCATGAAATGTTCTCTTGGTATCTCTAATTTTCTTGAAGAGATCTCTATAGTCTTTCCCATTCTGTTGTTTTCCTCTATTTCTTTGCACTGATTACTGAGGCTTTCTTATATCTCCTGGCTATTCTTTAGCATTCTGTGTTCTGATGGATATATCTTTTCTTTTCTCTTTTGCTTCTCTTCTTGCCTCGGCTATTTGTTAAATCCTCCTCAGACAACTGTTTTGCCTGTTTGCATTTCTTTTCCTTGGGGATGGTTTTGATCGCCTCCTTTTATACAGTGTTTCGAATCTCTGTCCATAGTTCTTCAGGCACTCTTATCAGGTCTAATCCCTTGAATCTTTTTGTCACTTCCACTGTATAATCATAAGGGATTTGATTTGGGTCATACCTGAATGGTCAGTGGTTTTCTCTACTTCCTTCAGTTTAAGTCTGAATTTTGTAATAAGGACAGGGGCTCTGGCTGCAGCAGACCTGGGAGGCGCAGCGTGTGGCATAATTCCTCTTGGAGGAGGTGGCTGTTAGCCCCACCATAGAGCCACTGAGCATTGCCCCACAAACTGGAGAAGAATTACACCAAAGAAGGTCTTGAACTGTTGCAAAAGTTCTAGGACCCACAACAGATATCCCAACCTGGGGATCCGGCAAAGGGACTGAGAACCTCCAGGGCATTTGACTTCGAAGGCCAGTGGGTTTTGATTATAGAACTTCTGCAGGACTGGGGAAATAGACTCTTGGAGGGCACGGACAAAACCTTGTTGTGCCAGGACCCAGGAGAGAGGAGCAGTGACCCCACAAGAGGCTGAGCCAGACTTGCCTGGGAGTGTCCAGGAGTCTCCGGCACAGGCGTGGGTCAGCAGTGGCCTGCCACGGGCTCAGGGGCGCTGGGAGCTGCGGCATACTGGTGTGATGGTGTGAGCCCTCTTGAGGGAGGTCGCCATTACCACCGTGACCCTTACCATAGTTTGGCCTCAGGTGAAACTACAGGGGGGAACGCAGCCCCACCCCAACAGAAGATTGGGTTAAAGATTTACCGAGCACGGCCCCGCCCATCAGAGCAAGACCTAGATTCCCCCACAACCAGTCCCTTGCATCAGGAAGCTTTCACAGGCCTCTTATTCTTATGAAAGCCACAGTCATATCCCGGTTACCCCTGCCCCGTCCCCAAACATGCTGTCTGCCTGCTGGGTTACTGGCATCCACCACGCACCCAGTTGCTCCAGTTAATAGCCGTGGAGCCATTCCTGACTCATTTTTCTCCCATATGACTTATCCAGTCTTCAGCAAGCTCTTTTGATTCAATCCTAGAAATAGGTCCAGAATCTGATATTTGCTGTCACCTCCCATCACTTCCTTGGTCCAAGTCATCAGCGTTTCTCAGCAGCCCTAGTGCATTGGCCTCTTAACTGATGTCTCTGCTTTCTCTCCTAAGTTTAGTGTTGACGTACGAGTCAGAGTGACCTTTGAGATCATGTCACTTCTCTGACATCCCCCCCTCTCTGCGGCTTCCCTTGACCCAGTCCCTTTTGTCCTGGCCTCCACCTGGCCTCACCCTTTCCCCCAGCCCTATTTACTGTTCACGCCCTTCCGTTATTCTGCTCTGGCCCCAGTGACCACATTTCTGAACTCTCCCTCTTCAGGGCCTTTGCACTTGCTGTTTCCTCCATCTGGACTCCCCCTGCCCCACGATGGCAGCATGGCCACTCCTCTCACTTCATCCATTTCTCTGAGAACCTAAATAGATTCTCTTTTCAGAGAACCTAAAATAGATTCGTATATCTGACCCAGGTATATCCACTCTGGGGGCTCTGTTGCTCCAGCTAGGTTCCTGGTTATCAAATGGACACTTCCAAAGTTACTTAATGTCTTTGAACTTCAGTTTCTTCACCTGAAGTAATATTCATTGCAAGGACTATTGGGGCATGAAATGAGGTAAAGTCAAAACTCATCTTGTAGACAGTCAAACCTGATAGCATTAAAAAAACAAAACCACACGCACACAAAAACAGTTCTCTCTCTATTCTGAGGTCCCAAAGAGTTCTCTGCACCCAAAGGCTATGCTGACCCTGGGGCACCTGATGTGTTGTTGTGGGGTAAATTGCATTTTGTGGGGAGAAGTTAAGTTTTTGGTGTTTGGAACTCCTGAGTGGAGGTCACCCCTACTCGGGACACCCAGTCCCATTACCACAGACTGTGGTATCCCTGTTGTGAAGACGGTGGTCCAGTGGTCAGAACGCTGTGCTCCACTGCCAGGGACATGAATTCAATCCCCAGTCAAGGAACTGAGATCCTGCAAGACATGCAGCATGGCCTATTAAAAAAAAATGTGGATCCGACGCTCAGGAGTCATACCCTGGCTCTGCGCCGCCGACTGGCCCTGAGACACGGGGCTCATTACTTAACCTCTTTAATCTTGAGTTTTCCTCGTCTGTTCAGAGGAGACGGTCCCAGCACCCCTCTCCAGGGACTGAGAGACACTGCGGGTGAGCTGTTTTGCACAATAGCTGGCATTTAGTAAATTTGCAGTGAACTGATAACTGCTCTTATGATCTCAGAAACCTAGAAACAAACACGGAGCAGAAAAACGACAGGTTGATGGAGAGCAGGCGGTGCGTGGCAAGGGTGAGCCCAGAGTCCTGGGGTCCTGTGCCCTCGCTTCCAGTGCTTACACACCAGTTGGCTGGTTCCCCCCAGCCTCCCCACTCACTTGAGAAGAGGCTCTCTCTCTGTCAAGAGTTGGCTGCAGAGAGAAAGTTGACCACTTGGCCAGAATGGGAGAGCTTCCACAGGAGAACATTTTATTGTCTGTAAACTCTTCTTTGGTAAACAAGAAACCCAAAGGGAAAAGGCATACACTGCATCAAGAAAAGGACAAGGCTGACGCCCACCACGAACAAGAAGCTCTGAGAGACAGCTACACCATTAGCGAGGTGGGGCCATGGGGCCTGGGGGTTGGGGTGGCCGGTGGCATGGGGGAGAGGCGGAGGAGAGGGTCCACTCTGTTGGACGTAGAAGTCTAAATCATACAGCGAGCGAGCTCATGCATCACAGCAAAGAGAACCAGGGACCTCCTGTCCGTGCCCCTGCCCACCTCCCACGAGGTTGGTGCCCCCCGCACACAGAGTGCTGTGCCCGGTCAGCCAGGGGAGGTTGCGGGGGGCTCCAGGGGGCCCGGCAGCAGCCCCTTCTCCATTTCTCCTTTCCTGCTCTGCAGGCTGGTGTGTGCAGGTGGCAGGGACAGTCACAGGGATGATCAGGATCTCTGGGTCTGGGTGGCAGTGGCAGGGCAGCAGGGGCAGGTTTGAGGGGGAGGTGGAGAAGCAGCCCCCATCCCCTGTTTTACAGCGGGGGCTCGCTGCAGAGGACAATCTCCAGGTCCTTGCGGTAGAGTTTTCCCGCCTCAGCCAAGGACATGACGCTCTTTCTGTAGCTGGTGAGCTGTTGGATGTTCATTTCCTGGGAGACAGAGGGAGAGGGTAAGAGCAGGTTCAGGGGAAGGTGCCCCCGCCCCCCCCCCTCCCCAAATGGCCCTCGTGTTCATTCACCAGAACCTTTTCCTTATCCCATCTCAGTGCAAGTAGCTGAGAGGCATACAGAGCATGGGCTTTGGGGTCAGAAAGCCCTGGGTTAAAGTGCTCTCCCTTTCACTTACTAGCTTCATTGCCTTGGGGAAAGTATTCAGCTTTTTCTAAGTCTCAGCTGCCTCATCTGTAAAATCAGTACAGGAATAAATCTGCCTCACTGAGGGGTTAACGATGATTAGATGAGAAATGAATGTAAACAGCATCAAGCACAGTCCCTGACACTCAGCATGCACGCCAGTCATTATCTACATACAGCTTCGCTAAATTCCTCTACCTCACTGGGCTTCCACCCACTAGTCTGCTGGGTCCTTTTGGGTGAGAAAGAGAATGCCAGGGAAACTCCAAGGTTTTGTCTTTGCCCTAAGCCTCACCCAGTGGAACAAGGAATTCTAATTCCTCTCTCCTCCAGGGGCAAAGCCTACCAGCCTACTTCTTGTTCACTGGCACCTTGAGGCCTTCAGAGGCTCTAAGACAGGCGACTCACGGTCTCATATAAAATGGAAAACTGAAAGTGACAGTCATCCAGTCGTGTCTGCCTCTTTGAGGCCCTATGGACTGTAGCCTGCCAGGCTTCTCTGTCCGTGGGGTTTTGGAGGCCAGCACTGGACAGAACAGCAGCATCTGATACGCCTTGTGTGGCTTCGGATGCAAATAGCCAGTACTACTGAAAGGCAGCAAAGTCATCATCACTGGAAAATCACTGAAGCACTTTGCTTCTTCCTTCCCTCCTTCTTCCCCTGTACACCTCTTTCCTTCCTCCTCCCTTCCCTCCTTCCTTCCTTTTTTTCCTTCCCTCCTTCTTCCCCTTTACACCTCTTTCCTTCGCCTTCCCTTCCCTCCTTCCTTCTTTTCCCCTCCTCCTCCTCTTGTATTGAACCTGTTGGCAGATTTTTTTTTTTTAAATACTTCTATGCTAATGGGTCATTATCCCCATGAGAAAACTGAGATGTGAAGACTAAGGTATTGGCTAAAGGATGGAACCAACCCCACAGCCATGAACAGTCTTAGTCCCTTGAGTCCAGAAGGCTGTGTAATTCTTTACCTGGCTCACCTGTACTCAGTGCTTGAGGGTCAGTCTTTCATTGCATTCTTTGGTGACATCTCCTCACATGACTGATCTCTGGGTTTGTGCCACCAGCCAGTCCCAAGGCACTCTGCAAACATCTCTAACTTCCCTAAAGTTGTGAAGTTCCTGGAAATGTCACCTCGTCCATAACACTGAGGTGTGCCTGAGTGACCTATCCCTCCATCAGGAGCCAAGGAAGGGACCCCATATATCACCCATGAGCCTGAGAAAATCCTCTGATTCAGCATGGCCTGAGGAGTTCAAGCAGAATGAAGGGAGGAGGCTGCTTCCTTTCTGTGTCTGGAAGCACTGTGTGTGAAGCTGGGGAAGGCTTTAGCAGTTGCAGTTGTCTTAGGAATGCTAAGAACATGTCAACGTTTGAGCCCATCAGCCTGTCCCGCAGGAGCCTGAGACATCTGCTTCGAAACCGATTCACTGTCCATGTGCTGCTGCTGCTGCTGCTACTGCTAAGTCGTGTCCAACTCTGTGTGACCCCATAGACGGCAGCCCACCAGGCTCCCCCATCCCTGGGATTCTCCAGGCAAGAACACTGGAGTGGGTTGCCATTTCCTTCTCCAATGCATGAAAGTGAAAAGTGAAAGTGAAGTTGCTCAGTTGTGTCTGACTCTTAGCGACCCCATGGACTGCAGCCTACCAGGCTCCTCCACCCATGGGATTTTCCAAGCAAGAGTACTGGAGTGGAGTGCCATCGCCTTCTCCGCACTGTCCATGTAGGCACCATCAAAATGGCATGTGCATCTGCCATGTGGGGTCACCTAAAAATGGTCATTCCCTTCCCAACTCAGGTTATTTACAGGCATGTAGCTCTCTCTACTGATTCCTTTTTCTTGATCTCCATGTGCTAAGTCTGAAGCTTAGTACTGGTGGAAGGTTTCCAGGTAAACAACTTTATTAATATCCTTGTTCTCTAACTTTCAGAATTTTTCTTAACCACAACACCTGACTTTTTGTTTATTTGCACATCTCAGAAAGTCAAGCTTTGTAGCCATATGAGTTGTCTTTTGTGGGAATTAGGGAAGAGCCTAGTTAGATGATGACCATGGAATTCAGGTCTCTCCCAAGATTTAATGCCTGCCCTCGAGGCCCATCAGCCTCAGGCATAACGTAGGGTCATATGGAGAAAAACTATACCTCATTATTCTAATTACAGTTAAGCATATTTTTCATTATGATGCCGAACATCCCTTGAACACATAAGGATACACAAATAATTTTCTCCTAGAGTTTGGTAGCAGGAAAAAGTTTGCCAAGTTCAAGCACGTGATGAGTAATTCCTTCTTCCTAGGAAGTATTTGCACATGATTTATTTTCTGCCTCTTTCAAAAAGCTATTATAGGTAACATTAAAAAAAATAAACTTAGGGTGAAAGAAATGGATGCTATTCAGGATAAAGAGGTCAGAAGACAACTGGAAAGGGAGACAGACAGACTCAGCGGCCACGATGAAATTTTTTCCCTGAAATTAGGAGTTAAATTTAGTTCTTGCCTGACTTCCCAGGCAGTTAGACAATGCAGGGAATTATAGATCACTCAGCATCTAATTAAAGAAAGCAGCAAAAAAGCTATTTGCTCAGAGAAAGACATTTTCCAGGAGGTGGAGGAAGACACTGCCAAGACTTGTCTTCTGGTTCCTTTTTTGCCTATGTCCTCCCATCCTGGGAACTGAGATGAGCCCCTGAGGACTGCCCAAGAGGCAACATGACCAGGCAAAGTAATGGAGTCCAGTTCCCAGCCTTTCCTTCCAGGGAACAGATTTGTCAGGGACTTCTGTTAGCCCCTTCCCCAGCTCAAGATTCTAGAGTCAATTCAGAATACCCTCAACTCCTACTGGCCCTTCTCCTCCAAATCTCTCCTAGTGTAAAAGTTTTTTTTTTTTTTGGCCACATGACTGACACTTCCAAGAAGTGTGCCACGTCAAGACTGCCATGGCCTCATAGCTGCATTGTTTACATCAGTCAGCAGGTGGGGCAACCCACGTGTCTGTCTGTGGACGAACAGACAAAATGTGGGATAGACACACCACGTTACTCAGCCTTAAAAAGGACGGAAATTCTGACATATACCACAACACGGATGAACCTTGAGGAAGGTACATGAAGTGAAATAAGCCAGACACGGAAAGACAAATGCTGTATGATCCCACTTGTATGAAGTATCTAGAGCAGTGCGGTTCACAGAGACAGAATGTAGAATGGTGAGTGCCAGTGGCTGGGGGGAGGCAGCAAGGGGAGTTATCATTTACTGGGTACAGACTTTAATTCTGGGAAGACAAAAAGAGTGCTGGACGGCGGGGATGGTTGCAGAAGGCTGTGAGTGTACTTGGTGCCACTGAACTGAACACTTAAACGTGGTTAGGGTGGCAAACTCTGGTATGTGTATTTAAAATAATCAACCATGAAAAGAACCCAAAAAACTGCTATTGCCTTGTTAGGGGTAATCAGAGGGGAGCAAGATACACTCCTTGGCCAGCCTTCCCGCTTCCACACCACCCCCGTGGCAGCACCCCACCTCTGGGCTCAGCCCCTCACCTTCTTGTTTTTCTCATACAGATCCTTCAGGAGGGCGTCCAGTTCATTCTCATCAATGTAGCCACTTCCGTCCTGGAAGGGAGCCAAGGGTCAGCACAGAGCCTCAAAACTCATGCTAACCCCTGACCAGAGTCTAGCTTTGCTAAGGGTCTTCACTCTGAGCAAAAGAGGTGCCCAAATAACACGTCACTTCTGACTCTGCCAGTCACTGCAGCAATGTGAGGGCCCAGGGCAAACGGCAATCTTCCCTTCTGGTATTTTACATTTGCGTTGAAAATGTAAATGAGGTTCAACAAGCATTTAGCTAACTCCCTGGGTGTTGAATCCCACAATAATATGTCAGGATAACATGGGGCTATTTACCCCACACCTGTAGTTCTGAGGAAAACCACTGGAGTCACTAGGCAAGGGCAGCTAAGAGAGGGGTGACATGGCACAGAGGGCCTCTCCCCACTTCCTAGAAGGACAGCAAGGTGATGACCTGGCCCCAGGGGGCAGTACTAAGCACCTCCTGCCTTTGGGCCCCAACAGTGTAATCGCATCCTAGTCCTGGCCATGACCCTCTTCCCTTCCGCGAGCTATTCTCTCCTGTACTTTGAAGGAACCAAAACCTTGGGTCCCACAAGCCACACGTTGTTAAGGACATTTATCTTCTCATACAGCAGAAGATGCTGCAGGGAATCCAGAGGGGCAGGAAGGAACTGCATGGCCCAGACTGCTGCTCCAACAGCTTGTTTACTTCTAAGGACCAGGGTGAGCATTCTGGTGGGGTGACTGGGATGGGCCTCCTGCTTTTCCATCCACACTGTCCTCTATCTTACCTTGTCATAAAATGTGAAGATCGCGTTGAACTCCTCCGAGGTCAGCTTCATGCCCTAGAAGGCCCAAGGTATTAAAGACAGAAACCAAAGCCCTGCTGTGTGTGTGTGTGTGTGTGTATGTGTGTGTGTGTTTTGAGGAAGGGTGAGCTCAGCGGGACGAGGGGAAGGGAGGAACTGAAGAAAAGCAAAGCCGCTCTTTTACCTGAAATTTAAGCAGGAAGTTTTCCTGTACAGGCAAGAGTCTGGAAAGATAATGTTAGAGCAGTAATTAGGAGACAGAGCAGAGGCAGGAACAACGAGGACCTGGGGGGATGCAGAAGTAGCATCTGTAGTTACAGAAATGATTTCTGAGCACTTCAGAGGAAAGTTCAAAAAAGAGGGAGACGGAACATTGAGGGGATGATGGTCACTATTTGATCTAACTTTGATTGGAGCTTCGGGACACCTGACCCGTCACTTTCCCCACTGGTTGATCTTGGTGATGGAACGGTAGCACAGGGATTATCTGCCAGGGTCTTGTGAACAGCGATGCTGGGGTGAGTGAGGTCAGGCACTTACCGGGACATCTCCGAGAGGCCCAGTTTGCCATCCCCATTCAAGTCAAACATCCGTAGCTGTTGGGGACAGAAAGTGGTACTTGGATTATTTGCTTTGACCTTCTCTCATGTGAGACCTTGACCTGCCATCCCCTGTACTGGAGAGGGAGGAACATGGCAGAGCATGCTCATGTGTCCTCTGAGGTCACTTGGAGGCAGGGAGCAGCATGGGCTAAATCAGCAGGGACTTGGTCATGGCTCTCCTCTCCGCTTTCTGAGGGACAGGCCTGCAGAGGACAGAGGCCAACACTGAAGGCCTCCCTCTCCAAGTTTGCCCTCCCCTGGAGCTGTGGAGGCTGCCACACAAACAGATGCTCTGGTCGTACTCTGGCCCAGGAGCATCTGGCTGAGTGGGAACCTCAGAGAGAAGGTGCTGGGGCCATGAACTGGCATCTCTCTTGCCAGCTGCCGCTGGGATTCACTTCTCCCCAGCCTGAAGAATCAGCCAACTAATGACCCCGCAAACCTCAAATCCCACCGATTTGGTCCCATGTCCTGTGCCCTGGCCACTCACTATGGTTTGGGTGTACTCTTGGAGCTTGGGTTCATCATATGGTCGGTTCGCCTTCTTCAGCAGATCAGACAGGAATCCCTGGAATATGAAAGGCCTCTTCAGAGCTCTTGACCCAGTCTCTCTGCCCCTGACTCACATACTTGTTTCTTCAGACAGTTACTCGATCTTGTTTTCTGAAGCCCATTGTTTGCATAGCTTGCAGCCCTCATAATTCCCTCACCCCTTAATGCTTGTGGAGTAACCCCAAAGGAGGCAGGAGCTGCTAAATGCAACCTCATCCCATAGGGCAGGTGGTAGAAACCAGCTCTGGCTCCTCAGAGAGCCCAGAACACATACTAAGTCGTGCCTGGAGATCCCTGGGTCTAGAGGAGTTTGGTAGACGTACAAGCCAGAAGGCCAAACTGCTGGAGGACTGAGGATGCCTGTTCTGGGCACTGATGTGCTGAGGCGTGTGGACTGGTTGTACTCTGGGACCTTGCAGCTCCAGGTTGCTGATTTCACATGGCCGACCATTCAGAGCCAGGCCTGGGTATCCCTGATCAGGCCACACGCCCAACTTCCTCACCCAACATCTCCTCCCTCCCCAGGTTCCTTAAGTCCACCACCACTTGGGCCTCAGGCCCATTCTCCATCTTTCCACACCCTCCCTGACAAGGCCCATCCTACCTTGAGCTCATTGGCTTCAATGTAGCCGCTTCTGTCTGTGTCATACTTCCGCCAAGCCTGCAACGGGAATGTCAACCTATTCACAAAGATTTATCCACACCTATAAGCTTCCCTCCCTCTCCGTCTAACGGACCAGGCTGGGTCTTGATATTCAAGAATATCACAGTGGGACGGGGACATTGAGATGGTCTAGCCCAGTGCCTTCCATGTTGCAGATGAAGAAACGAGGGCAGGTGTCTTGGCCAAGGTCACATAGAGGAGGAAGAAACCCTGCTGGGACAGGGTCTGCCTACTCTAACTGGCTTCACGATCATCTTGTAACCAGGGTTACAGTTTTCTTAGATACCAGCCAGGCAGATTTTGCCAGGACTAGCACTAGGATCTGTGGATCCTGTTTTTGTTGTGGGTGTATTGAGTGTCCTTTTACTGTTCTGGAAGCCTCTCATTCTCTGCGTGGGCCCTGGGGGCAAGGGTAAGACCCCTCTGGAAGGGGCAGAAACAGATTTTTGTCACTCCTCACTGTACTGTGTCCTCTACCCCTCATCACGATGCCTGTGACAGCCATGTCTGAGGATGGAACAGAATTTTGGTCAGACTATCCCAAGGCCACTCCGCCATCTTTCTGATAAAAATCATCCCCCCTCCTTTGTTTTTTAGGAAACTACCCCTCTCTTGTGCTCAGTACACATGGTTCAAGAAGGGCTGACCAATCTCCAGAGGTAGACATGTGACCTAGGCCTGGAGAGTCAGTCCCTCCCTGGATTTTGCTCCATTACTGGTTCTGGGCTCTGATCTGAGTCCCAGTTACTTGGTACATGCATTGGGTCCCTGTGAGAAACCAGAGAACTGCCTGCTGACCACAGCATCTGGAGGATCAGAGAGAAACAGAGCTTCAGCAGGTGATGTGGTTCTCACCACCTCTTTCCTCTATGTTCTGTACATCTGAGCAGGAGCAGACATTACACAGGAGAAACAAGGAAAAGCAGTTGGAATGGTTTTAAAATGCCCATAAATTCTGCACCTCCCTAATTCCCTTCTCCTTGAATGTGGACTGAACTCGGTGACTCACTTCTAATGAATAGAATATGGCAGATGTGGCGGTTGTGGCTTCAAAGACTAAGTCATAACGACAGTGAGGCTGCCTTCTTATTCTCCCCGTTGGATCACTCACTCTGGAGGAAGCCAGGTGCCATGTGGTAAGGACACTCAAGCAGCACCATAGAAAGATACATGGAGTGAGGACCTGAGGCCTCTTGCCAACAGCCGCAGGTGACTGCCATCCCGGAGGTGCACCTTCCAGCCCCAGTCAAGCCTTCAGATGACTGCCGCCCTGCTGACATCTTGACTCTGAGCCAGAGCCACTTGGCTGAGCTTTACCAAATTTCCACAGAAACTGAGAGATGATAAAATGTTTGTTGCCTTCAGCTGGTGAATTTTGGGGGGTAATTTGTTACATAGCAATAGGTAACTAATACAATGGTCCTGAAAAAAATCTGGTCCTGAGTGCAGCTGTCCTGAAACCCAAGCCACCTGGTGGGGAGGAGGGAATGCCATGTTGAGGGGTGCTGGTGATGGACGTGGGTGTATCTGTGACAGAAGGCCCAGGGAACCCTGTTTCCCTAAACTTTGGTCTGTTTTGGTGCCTGACCATAGTTCTTAGATTTTCTTTCAAGTCTTCTTCCCTTAATTTTCACTCCCTTCTCCCCTAACCCCAAATAGCACACCTAGACACCAGCAACACTTGATTTTCTAAGAGTCAGCAGGCACTCATTCTTTTCCCAGATTTGATCTCCTGTATCCCTAACTCCACATCATGCCCTCCACTTAAAAACATTTTTTTCATTATAGTTGATTTAAAATATTGTGTTAGTTTTGGTGTACAGCATCGTGATTCAGTTACACATATGTGTGTGTATAAACACACACACATATGTTCTTTCTCATGTTTTTTTCTATTATGGTTTATCAGAGGATAATAAATACAGTTCCCTGTAAATACAGGGGCTTACGTTATATGGTTTATCTATTTTATATATAATAGTTTGCATCTGCTAGTCCCAAACTCCCAGTCCATGCCTGCCCCCCTCACCTCCCCCTTGGCAACCACAAGTCTGTTTTCTGTGTCTGGGAGTCTGTTTCTCTTTCATAGATACATTCATTTGTGTCATAATTTAGATTCCATGTGTAAGTGATATCATATGGTATTTGTCCTTCTCTTTCTGACCGACTTCACTTAGTGTGATAATCTCTTTCTCCATCCATGTAGCTGCTGCTGCTAAGTCGCTTCAGTCATGTCCGACTCTGTGCGACCCCATAGACGGCAGCCCACCAGACTCCCCCATCCCTGGGATTCTCCAGGCAAGAACACTGGAGTGGGTTGCCATTTCCTTCTCCAATGCATGAAAGTGAAAAGTGAAAGTGAAGTCGCTCAGTCGTGTCTGACTCTTAGTGACCCCATGGTCTGCAGCCTACCAGGCTCCTCTGTCCATGGGATTTTCCAGGCAAGAGTACTGGAGTGGGTGCCATTGCCTTCTCCGCCATGTAGCTTCAAAGGGCATTATTTCTTTCTATTTTATGGCTGAGTAATATTCCATTGTATGTATGTACCACATATGCATCTGTCTGTGGCACATCCCCCTTTTATTGTGAGGTGTGTGAGGATCTTTCTTCCTTACCACCAAACTGGGCTGTGACTCTCATGGTATAAGTCTTGTCTTGTTCAGTCGCTCAGTTGTGTCCAACTCTTTGATATAGTAGTGACTCAAAAAATTTGATCCTGGTTTTTTTGAAAGTTATGTTGCTTGTAGACTTATTCTACATGAAACTTGGATAGATAGCTTTTGACTTGGGAAGAGAACTTTCTTTGGGGAAAGAAATGCCCAGCTCCATCAAAATATTCCATCTCATGCTCTGAAAATGCACCCTTGAGTTAAGCACAAAGAAATATGTGCAGATTTTCAAATATGACTTCACCAACCACCTGCATGCATTGAGTGCATTAGAATTTGGTTTCTAGGTTGAGTCTTGACTGGGAGAAAAGTCAGATGCCCCCCCAAATTGCCTGAGTGGGGGATAACCTGAAGGGACTCCAGTGCTCACAGAAAGCAAGGCATTCAGCTGCCTTCAGAGTGAGAGCCTCCCAGCAGGTCTGCCTTCCCTCCCTGGGTCCACCCTAGCCCTGTGACCTCATGCTGGACTTCTCTTCCCTCCCAGCACTTTGTGCGCTGCCATCAGCGGGTCATTATTCTCTTCCCATTCAAGGAAAAGAGTTCAAGAGACCTGGGCTTTGTGAAATCTCAAAGAAATCCTGAGGTGTCACTAAAATTAGAAATTAAAATGTTGTTCTGAGCAGTGGGATGGAAACCATCCGAGAGCACAAGGCTTTCAGGGCTACAGAGGGGCCTTTTCAGGTTTCCAGCTGACAAAGATGGAACCAATGCACAACCCCAGGAGGGGACGGTCCTGTAAGGCAGTGGGGTTCCAGGAACTTGTGGGATGGGGCGGGGATCGGTAGTTATGCTGGGCTTAGCTTAAAGGATAAAGACAGGTAAAACATGGAACCAAGTCAACTACACAGAAAGAAACCACTGATGATTTAGAGAGGGGCGGGGGGTTTGCTCCTCTTTAAGCGTCTCTATACCCTGTAAGCTATCATCCCCATTTTCCTGATCATAAGTGGAACAGAGCCAGTGTCTGGTTGCCTCCTTATCAAGAAAGGAGCAACCAGGTATAAATGCTCCCTTTTCTTTTCTCTTTTTTGGCCACATGGTAT
>NW_011494869.1:2295269-2324276 GCF_000754665.1 Bison bison bison | reverse complement strand
CACATGGTATGGCAGGTGGTATCTTAGCTCTCTGATCAGGGATGGAACCTGTGCCCCTGTAGTGAAACCGCAGAGTCTTAACCACTAGACCACTAGGGAAGCCCCTTATCTATAGACAGAAAGTTGACACTCACAAAAGTAGCCCTCCTGACAAGTTCTACGTATACGCGACTTCTTCTAGATAGGCAAGGGGGGCTAAGAACAGAATCCAGCATGTCAAATTACTAGCTTATGGGATTTTGCCATCTTGAAAAAACCGGAGACAATCCATTAAAGCACCATAAAATTAAACCCATATCTAATGCTTAGGCACACTGCCACTTAAAAAAATGAGTCTTCTACCCTGAGAATCCATTATTTCTAATTGACTTTCCATCCATGTGGGGAACTCACTTGCCATGTGTGTTTCTGGACTGGCTTTCCAGTCATTTTTAAGCACAAATCACAGGAGATTACCGGTGGCTGGAAATGGATTTAACATGACAAATGGCAACTGGAGTTGTGTTGAAGGCCAGTTAGTTATCACAGCAGGCAGTGTGTGTGTGTGTGTGTGTGTTGGGATGATGAGGGGATGAGTTGAATCTCACCTTGACGGACACATACGTTGAGTGGCTAGGGTGCAGAGCCCCAGAAAAATAGGAGAAAATATTTGGTAGTTTGCTGGATTAGTAATATATTTGGTTAAACTGTAAGGAATTTCCAATTTTTATAAATAAAGAATGATTAAGTACGAGCAGTTTCTCATGGTTCAATCTATTTGAACATTAATCAGAAGACACTTGAGTTTCATTGTCCTGTTCACATGAAGATCTCAAAGAATCCCTACTGCAGAGATGGCCACGTCCCTTTGAAGATGGACAGTGAAGCCATGACCACAGTCAAAGATCAAGCCTGGAAGATACTGGAAACTGGAATTCTCACTGGCCTTTTTCAGTTTTAGCATGGTAGCTGAATCCATCCTATCCAAGAATGCTTCTTGGAACTCTGAATTCTAGGAACACTAATGCTATTGAGTGAGATGAAAACATGAAAGAGTCTAGAAGCAAACTGAGTAAAACAGGTCTGCTTACTGCAGGACTTCCCAGAGCCTATAATATGCAAACGTCTATGTCAGATACCCAAACGGCAAGCAGGGTGTACACATGATTTCCCAAAGGTACTTTGAAGTGAAAGTCGCTCAGTCATGTCCGACTCTTTGTGACCCCATGGACTATACAGTCCATGAAATTCTCCAGGCCAGAGTACTGGAGTGGGTAGCCTTTCCCTTCTCCAGGGGATCTTCCTAACCCAGGGATCGAACCCAGGTCTCCTGCATTGCAGGCGGATTCTTTACCAGCTGAACCCCACAAGGGAAGCAAAAAGGTACTTCACCCAAGCTTGTTTCTCACCATATCCTCCACACTTTAACGTGCACACACACCACCGGGGGTCTTGTTAAAATGTAGATTCTGATTCAGCGGGTCAGGGACTTGGCATTTCTAACAAGCACCCAGTTAATGGTGACACTGATGCTCCTGGTCCACAGACCACACTTGGAGTAGCTCAGCTACTCAGAAGGGGTTTGGTATCTTACTGAGACCATTACAGGCATAGGGTGGTCCTGTCTCTGAATGTGAGAGAAAGGCAGGCCCCAGCGTGCAAGAGAGAAGGCAGCGCCTTGGTCTCACCTCCATAAACTCGGTGCTGGAGCCCACGTGCTGCCTGAAGCACAGAAGGAAGTTCTCCTCGGTCGGCAGGATCTGTGCCAGCTGTGGGGATCAGAGAGTGACAGTAACATTACAGCCCTGCCAGGGAAGGACGGAGAACAGCCAGTGCAAGGCAGCAGTGGGAGTCACGTTTTGTTCCATTCTGCTTGCTTCCTTGAAAACCGGGGCTGGCAGCCCTTTAAATGGGAAGAAGGATTTTCTAAGACGCGCTTCTGGGTGCCCCCAAGCCTCGGTATGAGTAGCTGAAGGGACAAAAGTAGTGCCACTTTGAAATGCATGTGTTAGGACTCAAAGGAGCACTTACTGATTCCATGGATATGCACTTCTAGAAAACACAAAGCAGTCTGAGATGGGTGGTTGCTGGTGCTCAGAGGACCTTTTGGGGGTGATGGAGATGCTGTATTTTGATTGCAGCTATATACAGCTGTCTAAACTCATGGAATTTTACAGTTCAAATTGATGCTGCTTACTGTATATAAATTATACTGCAAACATCTGGTTTTTAAAAAAATGCAGGATGTGCCACGGCACGCCACCCCCCTCCCCCCCCGCCCCCTTCTCTGCTCCCAGCATGCTGGAGTCACAGGCAAATCCTAATCAGTCTGTTAAATGTAATAATCTCATTTCCCTGGCCAGTGATTGGCTTCTGGGTAGGAGTGACCTAGTCCTGGCCAATGAAATGTGAGGGGAGGTCTGCTGAGGGCACTCCTGGGAAAGGTTTCCTTGCTTTTATCAGGGACCAGTGAGGTGGGCCCTTTCTGTATCTGGATGTGATGTCTGGAACTGCTGTAGCTAGCTTTCTTATCCAGCCTGGGGATGAAGCCATTGTGGGGCAGAGAATAGAACCAGGAGAACTGCAGAGAAGCCAGGCTGGAGACCTGGCCTCTTTGACCACCCGCCAACCCTTCTAATGGCCTTTCTCCTTAGCAGTCTCTCGCAGTTTAAGCCAAGAGTCAGTATATTACAGCCCGTGAGCCAAATCTGGCTCTCCACCCCCAAAAGGGTCCTCTGTGTACTAGCAACCACCCGTCTCAAATTGCTTTGCCTCTTTCTGTAAAGAAACTTGTATTGGAGTGTGGCTGCTGCTGCTGCGAAGTCACTTCAGTCGTGTCTGACTCTGCAACCCCACAGACGGCAGCCCACAAGGGCCCATTTATTTACATACTGTTTGTGGTTGCTTTTGTGCCACAGTGGCAGAGTTGAAGAGTCATGACAGAGATTGTACAGCTTGCAAACTCTGAAACATTGACCACAGTCTGTTTCTTTACAGAAAAAGCCTGCTGACCCCTGCTTTAAGCCCATTTGAGTCAGGATGTTCCAACACCTGCACTTTAGGCATCAATAGTGGATGGTCTTGGTGCCTATTGCAGATCCCCTTTAGCTAGGCTGGTGGGCCATCCCTCAGCTGCAGAGAAGGCTGTGAGCTAGTGGCTCATAGCTGCCCCCTGCAGAACTGCCCTGCACCAAACGGGCTGCCTCAGCCACCCTCCTCTCCAACCCCCATCCTGGAGTGGGCAGCCTGCATCCAATACCTGATTGACATAGGGGTTCAAAGGACCACCCTACCACCCCTTACTTCAAGGTGGGACTGGCTCTGTGGCACAGTCCACCCTCCAGGGGCCCCCATGAGATCAGCTGAGACCACACCTGTGCTTAGCTTCTTTCTCTGCCCTTTCTTGCTGCTCTCTCTTCCCTTCTCTTGAAGTCCTACCCACTCGAATCTTTGTCTCAGTATCTGCTTCTAGGGCACTGACCTGAGGTGCCATGGTAACCAGTCCACCCCGGAAGAACTGTGTCCTCCTTTGTGTGCCCAGTTGTCATTCTGGATCCCTTGACCATGGGTTGCAAACTGATTTCCAGAAGAGTTTGGTTAGGCCTGTACACATGTGCACGTGTATGCTGCTGCTGCTGCTAAGTCGTGTCAGTTGTGTCCGACTCTGTGGGACCCCATAGACGGCAGCCCACCAGGCTCCCCTGTCCCTGGGATTCTCCAGGCAAGAACACTGGAGTGGGTTGCCATATCCTTCTCCAATGCATGAAAGTGAAAAGTGAAAGTGAAGTCGCACAGTCGTGTCCGACTCCTAGCGACCCCATGGACTGCAGCCTACCAGGCCCCTCCATCCATGGGATTTTCCAGGCAAGAGTCCTGGAGTGGGTGCCATTGCCTTCTCCGGTGCACGTGTATATGTGTATGTATAAGTGTGCATATGAAAAGTGAAAGCGTCACTCGCTCAGTTGTGTCCAACCATGGCAGCCCCATGGACTGTAGCCTGCCAGGCTCCTCTGCCATGGTTAAACAGGAAGTCTTTGGACTGAGGTGGCCTTAATGCCTTAGTAGCCTACATAAGCAAACCAAAATCTAAACACCCAACCAAAACAGCCAACTAGGCTTTCCCAAATAATGTAACCACTTAGGCTATAGCCCATCAAAGAACTTCTTTGATTGCTACTGTCTCTTCTTTACAGAAGTCTCCCTTAGCTTCTGTTGGTAGAGTGTTCCTAACTATTTCAGGTTGGTACTGCCCCATTTGAATTGATTTTTGCTTAAAGAAACTCTTAAAATTTTTCATATGCCTTGGTTTATCTTTTAGCAATATGTGTATATCTATGCATATATAAACACATGTGTGTGTATATATATAAATGTTATACATACTACATATGTAAGTTATACACACATACACCCTCCTGTGGATGCCTTAGGTGGGGCACGAACTCTCCTAACTCCCCAGTGCTCACCCTGTTTTCTGCCTTAAGTTCATCACATGTTTACAGTGCCTACGGACCGAGAGCATTAAAGTTCTTTATCCCTGTCTTAGGCCAATGTTTGTTCCTCTTTCTTTGTGAGACAAAGAAAAAGTCCCATCTGTTCTCTTTGATCAGCCTGAGTGCTAGGGGCTTTAAGACCAGCACCTCATCAGACTCCTGGAAGGATGCTCGTGCATGGGAAAGATACAAGCAACCGATGACCCTTCCCACGTAGCTCTTAGCAGCTAAGACTCAGGTCTGATGACTATAAGCAGCTTAGACACTAGGACTCACCTCCGCCATCTCAATTTTCCCATCTGAGTTCTTGTCATACTTCTGCATGAATTCCTTCATCTTCTCCCCTAAGTTGTCACTCTTTGATACCTGTAGAAAGACAAAGGGGACTGATTTTGCTACTAGGTCCCCTTCAAACCAGGGATCTCTCACCCTTTTGGTGTGGCAATGATGGGGAGTTATTCTGCACCCCAAATATGCAGGTTGAACCAGTGGTCTGAGTAATCAAGGCTGTACTCTTTCCTTTTCAGGGTCCTTCCTTTTCATTGTTCTCTTCTTTGAGGCTTGTGCATGCCTGCTAAGGTGCTTCAGCTGTGTCTGACTCTTTGTGACCCTGTGGACTGTAGCCTGCCAGCCTCCTCTGTCCATGGGATTCTCCAGGCAAGAATACTAGAGTGGGTTGCTGTGCCCTCCTCCAGGGGATCTTCCTGACCAAGGGATTGAACCCGCGTCTCTTCTATCTCCTGCCTTGGCAGGCAGATTCTTTACCACTTGTGCCACCTGGGAAGCCTTCTTTGAGGCTCAGTCACATAATTTGCAAAGGGGAACAGGACGTGTGGAGATGCTGTGTACCACATAGGTAAACACACCCTCTGCCTTTGGAATGGAAGGGTGAGGCTTTATTCCCATTGCAGATGTGAGAACTCAGGTCCCAACATTTTACTGAGGCAGCTTCTAATAAGCCCAGCTTATTGCAAGGCCCCCCAGTAGGTTCTAGGCACTCCACCAGAGCAAGGGGAATCGCTCGTTTTCTTCTTTAAGGACTAATTGGCAATTCTACAATGCTTTTCACTGTGATTTTAGGCCAGGAAGAATGTGAAGAGAAAGTCTATATTAGCTGAGGGATCATTTAAATAGCCCACTAGATAAGTGTGACTACTAAAAAGCATAGAACTTCACAAGTTCTGTTGGGCCATCGTCACCTAACTTAAATTTAAGCCCTTCTTGAAGTTCTCAGAGCTTCTCTTGGTTTGGGGTGCTGCTGATTGATCATTTCCATTAACAAGCTCTTCCTTATCCTTAATCAGTGATGAATTATTTTGGGACTTGATGCCTTTTCTTTGTTTCGCTGAAAGTTTTCTAGTGGGTGTGTGTTTCCTAGGACTGGGCCTAGAAGAATTCTACCAATTCTCACAGTCTTTTCTGAATCCCTTCTATTGTCTTTTTTTTTTTTCTTTAACCTTTGGGACTGGTCTCAATTTGCCAATATGTGTTTGTTTATCAATACTTATTGCTTTACCTTTGCAGATGTGCATGGAATGACCCTAGACCCATATCACAAGTAAGGGTCTATTTACCCCTGTTTACATTTCACAACAATCCCCACGAAGCTAGTAACCTGACTGTTTTACATACAAATGGAGGCTGAGATGCAGTGGCTTCTCCTAAGGTCACCAGTTAGTATAGCCAGAACGTGAACTCGTGATTCCCGTTTCCAAGACCAGTATTTTTCCTGCCACGTAACAGCTGCTCTGAGAACCAGTCCAGGATGATGTTAATTGAGAGTGTTGTTGACAGACTTGAAAATCACCCCTGATGCCATCTGAGGAAGGGAATGACTAAGAGAAGGATTTCAGATTTGAAGCACTTTGTAAAATCACATTCCTCCATCTACCTCAAGATCCCAGAACCAGCTGAGAAGCCTGTGTTTTCCATGATCTGGGCTTCATTATCCTAGTAATGAGGAGTGATAGAGGACTGTTGATAAACAAACCCGTGAATCACCTCCACCACTTAAGCCCATCTCTTGGACATCCTCCTCACTGGGGCCCACTGCCGAGCTCAGAACCGAGCGCCCACCGGTGGGCTTGTGACTCATCTCCCAAAGGCTCCATGAAGACTTGCTAATAAGCAGTGGATTAGCCAGCAGACACGCATAAGGGGAGAATGGAGAGACCTCCCGTGAAAAGACCCACAGGAGCTGGAGGGAGGGAGTTGGTCTGACTCCATATATTTGAGAGCCAGACATGAGAATCACAATGGACTAGCTCCAATCTCCTTACCTTTTCAATATGTTAGACTCCCCCCAAAGGGCTTTAGTGTCAGTAGTGGCAGGTTGGCACCAGGAGGGACAAGGTCCCTGCCATTAAGGGGCTGGGATGTGATCTGGAGTCACTCCAGGCCATGAAGGGCAGTCTGACACCTGCGCAAATGAGCCAGTGCGATCCAGCTCAGATACTGGTTTGGAGCAGTCCTCCATCTCCTCTAAGTCCTTGCTGAGTTCCAGCCTCGGTTGGTCTAGAACAGTGGTTCTTAAGTGGGGACAATTCTGTATCCCCTGAAGGGGATATTAGCAGCGTCTGGAGACACTTTTGATTGTTCCAGTTTGGAGGGGTGTACTAGGATCTCATGGGTAGAGGCCAGGGATGCTGCTAATCACCCTACAGTGTCCAGGACAGCCCCCCATGATAAAGGGTCATTTACCCCAACATCAGTAGTGCTCAGGCTGAGAAACTCTAGTCTTGAATAAAGGCACTGGAAACCCCCTAGGCATCCAATCTTAAGTCATAATGCCTCTAAGCATATTAGGTAGGCTATGGACTCTTCTCTGGGAAAAGATAATATTTATAGACACAGACACAAAATTTGCAGTTTTGGGGGCATTTATCAACCTATGGTAGCCATGAACACCCCTCAGTTCCAGACACCCAAGGATAGTGAGGTAAGGTACCCTTTTTAGGGACTATATCAATTTAAAAAATCCTTCCAAATAAAAGAAAAACTCTAAGGGTCAAGATGAGAGATGTCAGGCTGCTGATGGAATGCATGACCTAGGACAGAAAATACTCAAAGCCATGGTCAGGATGACAGAAAATTCCAAGTAATGGGAGAGGGGACTGGGCTTACCATGCCAGAGCCTTTTCTTGCTTTCTCCAATTCTTGGAAAAAGTTTTCTAACTCTTTACCTTCAATATACCCATTTCCTGCAAAGATAGCAAAGAAAAAAAAAGCAATGAATCTCCAAGCGAAATAGTAAGATTTACAGTGGGTGGGGTGGGGAGGTCGGGGCCTTCACGGAGAACTTGTTTTCCTCACTGGTCATTAAGCAGGTGTCCGGGCCAACCCTGGACTGTTAGGGATGTGGGCCCTGTCCTCTAGGCATTTGCAACCATAGAAATCCAAGATGAATAACGGTGTTTGGAGTGTACGTTTAGTAGTCAGAAAGCACTGGGAGGGGCTGGTGTCAGGACCATGCCTCAGAGGGAGCAGGGGCTGGCAGCTGTCCCTCTGTTGCCCGCTGGGCAAGCAGCAGGAGCTGGAGCTCTAACAGGGGACAACAGGTCATCAGCCTCAAGGTTTGTGGGCAGGTGCCAAGCCCCGGTCACCAGGGTGGATTGGGTGGGAGGCAAAACTTGAGTCTTTGGTGTACTCAAGTTGGAGGCTATACTGAATTGAAGGTTGTCCACCTGGAACTCAGAATGTGACCTTATTTGGAAATAGTGTCTTTGCATATGTAATTAGTTAAGATGAGATCCTACTGGCCCTAAATCCAGTGACTGGTGTCCTTAAAAGAAGTCCACGTGAAGACACAGAGAGATACTCAGGAAAGGAGGCCACGTGAAGAGAGGCAGAGATCAGAGTGGTACGTCTCCAAACTAAGGGCTGCTGTGGGTTGTGAGCCACTGCCAGAAGCCAGGAGAGGGACATGGAACATACCGCCCCTCAGAGCCTGGAACCAACCCTGCCTACACCTTGATTTTGGGCTTTGCGCCTCCAGGACTGTCAGAGAATAGATTCTTGTTGTTTTAACCCCAGTTTGTTGTACTTTGTCATGGCAGCTCCAGGAAACTGATGCAGAGGGAAGAGTGGAAGGAGAAAGGCAGAGTGTCTATCCCATGGTATGGGGGCACCTGATGTTTTAAAAAGCTCCTCAAGTGATTTTCATGCCTATAGCAAGAAACCACTGGCTAAAGGTCAAGTTCCAAATCTGAACTGAAGCAGTTGAGGAAGTTTCTCATAGAGAGTATTCAACTTGAAAAGGAAAGGGAGGTGGTAGCTTGTGTCAGGGGCGTACGGAGTTACACACTAAACAAAGAGGATAAAGAAGACGTGTTTACCCTGGCCTTGGTGGGGGCTTTGGGGAGGGTGGAGGTGGATGTCAGAGCGGGAGTGTATGTTCTTCCCAGCCTCCCCTCCAGTGCCCCATGATAATAAGTAACCTTACTGGTGCCCTCTAGTAGGAAAAATGCCACAATATGGAAAGTGTATGGAGGGCGTCATGTGAGATAAATTATGTATTTTTATCTGCAGGGAAAAGATACGATTGTAACTGCAGGTTGGGGAGTAGTGCATGGTGGGGAAAGATTTGAGTCCCCTTTTTCCCTTAGGCTAGGGAGGTCATCTTTCTTCTAGGATGTTCTGCAAAGCTTCTTAGGAGAGCTGGAATTTCACAAGTGTATGCCTACTGCCAGCGAGGCCAGCTGGAATGGGGTGGCGGAAAGGGGGGCAGAGATGAAGGGCTTTCTAGACAAAAAGGCAGTCGCCAGTGGACAGTGACTCTGAGTTGGAGGAACCAGTACGTTGTGTCTCCCTGGGTCACTCCCTGCCGTGATCTGGCTGTTCTTATATTTCTCAGGCAGGAAGCTGAGCTCACCTCTGGGTCCAGGAGAAGCACAAGGCTGAGGTTGCAGTGGGGTGGTGTGTGTGGAGCTTGTACAGTGAGCATGCACTGGGGTTAAATGTAGCAGAGGCCTCAGAGGTGGGCTGGCCCAGGGCTGGATGGACATGTGAGTCAGTGGCTGTGAGTCTGTTTCACGAGTGTACTAGGAGGAGGCTGAAATAACTATGGGGCTACTTGGACAGCGTGGGCGGGAAGGCCTCGCTGAGAAACCCCAGCTACTAGCAGAGGCAGCAGGGGGCCAGGAGCCGGCCAGCGCCCCAGTGGAAAGAAACTTCTCCTTGAGTCCGACTTGTGCAGGCCGAGTAGCAGGGGGCTGCATGACCCCTCTTGCCACCAGCACCTCATTCTGTGCTGAACAGAGGAACAGAAATGTGGTTCAATTCTACAGCCTTTGTTTTTTTTTTTTGAACTGAATAACAAGTTCAACACTGTGGGAACTATAGCCAAGTTTAGACATAGGCCTGTTCCCCAAGAGCATTTAATAGTCTCCTGGGGTGAGGGAGCCACACAGGAACAGAGGTATCTGCCAGCTGAAGGGAGAGGGTGAGGAGCAGAGGTTAGGTAGGCTGCAGGGGGCAGACGAGGCATCTTCCATCACGGACATGGGAGAAGGGCCTCCGCTACCCTGGCTTCCCTCAGAGTGACTCCCTGCCCATCAGGCAGGAGGCACCTGTTATCCAAGGCGGGAGTAGGGGACAGGTTGGCCTGCCAGCTTCCAGGGAGGAGTTCAACACTAGGCAGGTGGTTTGCTTTTTCTATGACCATCTTATATGGGGGTGGGGTGGCTGGCCACCCCACAGACCTCGAGGATTGGCATTGATAAGGATGTGGTTAACACAACAACCATCCCTTCTAATCTCCACATCAAACCCCACCCTGTGAACATTAGGGAGGGGCTGGGTGGAGCCAGGGACCCTGCATCTCGCCTCATTCTAGGGTCTCTACCATTCTTCACCACCACCGTACCTCGGTTTCCCCAGATTCTGAAGTGAGTCAGCACTTCTTCACAGTTGATCTGGCCACAGACACTTGGACGACCTTGACTGAAGAACGCCCTGCCCCACGCAGAAAGGGGTCTGTTTCTCACTGACGTTTGTGTGTACAGATTTTCTGAGCATTGACCAGGTAAGAGGAGTCTGAGTAAGAGCTGTAAGGCTATCACCATTTCTGTGACTGTTCACGTGATGCTGAGCCAGTCAGTCTCTCTGAACTCTTGATCTTTCTTGATCTCTAAAATGGCTGTAACTGTTTATGCTCAAAACTACTTATGCTTTTTTTTTTTTTTTTTAAACTTTATATAGAGTCATTGTGACAGCCATACAACACAAAGCTGTGATAGCATTCTGGAAAATGTAAAATCTCACATAACTTAAAAGCATCATTTTATATTCTGTGCTCTTAAGGTCTTCTAAACCAATCCATGGCTATAAACCCTTTGGCCCAAAGAGTTGCAGCATTACTGCTCAGCCTCAGCATCCTGGTTCTCAGCCCAGGCTAGGTATTAGAACCACCCAGAAAGCTATTAAACCAGCACCATCGCCTGGACCCTGCCCCCAGAGCTCCGATTTAATGGGGTGGGGGTGTCTCATGGGCACGTTTTCAAAGCTCTCTGGGCAACTGTGAGGTGCAGTCAGGACTAAGGACTGCTTTGGAGCAGCCTGTCTCCAATTTTAAGGTATGTGAGAATTACCCGGGAGCTTGTTAAAATGGAAGTTCTAACGTGGCAGATCTGCAGTATGAGAGCTTGACATCAAAGTGTGGTCTGTGGAATGGGAACACTGAAATTACATGGTAGCTTGTTAGAAATGCAGAATCCCAGGCCCCACCCCAGCCCTGCTGATCAGAATCTGCATTTTAACAACATAGGAGCATGAACATTTGGGAACTGCTGCTTTTGAGTGTGAGCTCTCCTCCCTAGAGAGACCATGCCTTTGGTTTCACCTTTGAGGTTGAGCTTCCCTGGTGGCTCAGATGGTAAAGTGTGTGCCTATAATACGGTAGACCTGGGTTCAATCCCTGGGTTGGGAAGATCTCCTAGAGAAGGAAATGGCAACCCACTCCAGTATTCTTGCCTGGAAAATCCCATGGATGGAGGAACCTAGTAGGCTACAGTCCATGGGGTCGCAAAAGAGTCGGACACGACTGAGCGACTTCACTTTCACTTTGAGGTTGAGGTGGAGGGCTGGTGTGAACCCTGAGGTGGTAGACCAGGGTTTCCTTTTAAGTGACAGCACCTCTTTTGACAAGAGTGGCCTAGACCAGCACTATTCAGAGAGTGATCAGGGCCTGATAGTGTCAATATCACCTGGGAGCTTGTTAGAAATGCAGATTTCTAACCAACCCCAGACTGGCTGAATCAGAATTGTTGGCAGTGAGTCCCGAAAATGTGCTTTTGAACCAGCCCTCCTGTATGCTCCAGTTTGAGAAGCATGGAGCTGGGACTGTGGCGGTGCGTGCTCACCAATCTGTATTATTCTATGTCCCTTCTGTTTAAGGAAATCAAAGAGGGCAGTTAGGCAGTTTCAAGTTAGCTGCCCAAGAAAGCAACCAGGAGGCCATGCCTCCTGGCTCCCTGTCAGGAGCTCAAATTTATGAAAGGGCAAGTAACCTTCTACCTTCAGCCCCGGTTTTCTTTGGGACACATCTCACCCTTTGTGGCAAGAAACGGGCTTCCTCTGGCCCTGCTCCAATATTAATAATATACCTTTGCACAGTGTACACCATATAAAGAGCTCTCCAATTCCTGTCCCATCTGGTCTTCAGGACCCTGCCAGGTAAGCAGACGGGTGCTATCGACCTCACGTTAGAGAGAAGGAGTTTGAGGGGAAAGAGACTGAACCACAGCTTACAGCCTGTTTTCCTTTGACTTGCTACAGGGGCAACCTCTGTCCATATCTCTGTTTTGTTTTGGTTTCTCTCTTCGTCAGTCTTACACAGACACAGACAGACAGACACAGACATACGTCTCCCAGAGGCTCCTGGGGGAAGAACCCAGTGCGCACGGCTACTGCATGAATATTCAGACACTTGACTTTGTCTGTGTTTCTGCACCAAGCTGCTTCTGGAACACTGGCTTTGGAGCTGGGTCCCCTGAACCTGTGGACATCTGGCAGCCTAATGCTGGGCCAACTCCCAGGGGTGGAGGCCAGAAGGATGGGACAGATTGGGCGAGAGAGGAGGGGAGGCAGAGGGCCGAAGCCAGAGGCCCCGGCTGGGACTGGCTGGGCAGAGGCGGGATCTGATGCAATCTGCCAGGACAGCCCCGTGGGTCAGAGCTGGAGAGGCTCAGTTCTTGAAGAGCCGCATGCCTGCTCTATTAATTCTGGCTCCCTGGGTACTAGAAGAGGTTTCCCCGAGAGGTCTCCTTAGCCCTGGAAACCTCCCCCAGGGGCTCAGCTACTGAAACTACTCAAGTCTAGAGGGAGATAAACAAGGCGAGTAGGGCAGGGATGCAGGATCGCTGCTGGCTGCCCTGGTGAGGCGGGGCAGGCTGAAGTGTCTTGTTTGTGCAAACGTCCCCATAGCTGCCTCCCTGGGGAGCCCCAGCTCTTCTCAGACACAGCTGCCTCCCCACTCAGCTGGCACCATCACCCTCAGAGAGGTTGGGCCATGGGGCACGAGTCCACACGAAGGGCACCCTGTGCAGGGCTGGCGCGCTGTGGCCATCCACACCAAAGGGCACTGTAGGCAAAACAAACGGGGACTTGGGGGTGAAAGCAGAGGTGGGGTGGGGGCCTTACTCTTAGGGCTTACCCAGGTGGGGCGGGACGCTGCTCCCAAAGAACCCCAAATCCCGACCTCAGGCGCAAACGGGACACGTGGACCCCACAGAGAAACACCGACAGGGTTAAAAGAAAACCACCCTCAGACAGCGCTGGCTCCCTCCTGGCCTCAGACCCTCTGACTTTAATGTTCTAAGAAGCAGTCATTTTTATAAATCCTATGGAGAAGGCAATGGCACCCCACTCCAGGACTCTTGCCTGGAAAATCCCATGGACACAGGAGCTTGGTAGGCTGCAGTCCATGAGGTTTCTAAGGGTCAGACACGACTAAAGCGACTTCACTTTCACTTTTCACTTGCATGCATTGGAGAAGGAAATGGCAGCCCACTCCAGTGTTCTTGTCCACAGAATCCCGGGGACGGGGGAGCCTGGTGGGCTGCCGTCTATGGGGTCACACAGAGTCGGACACGACTGAAGCGACTTAGCAGCATGATCATCTTGTGAACAGCACAGTTGTGTTGCACAGTGACAGTTGTCGTTTTTGTGTAAATGCCTAGGTACAGGATACTCTGTAACCCTTGCTGGGCAAGTGTTCTTTTTTTTCCTTTTATCGAGTTTGATTGGAGTACAGTTGCTTTACATTGTTGTATTAGTTTCTGCTGTGCAGCAAAGTACATCAGTTACACGTATATCCAGCCTTTTTCAGATTTCCTTCCCATTTAGGTTACCACAGAGCATTGAGTAAAATTCCCTGTGATCAACAGCAGGTTCTCATTGGTTTTCTCTTTTATTCACTGTGCGGTGCTTAGTTGCTCAGTCGTGTCTGACTCTCAGTCACGACCCCATGGACTGCAGCCTGCCAGGCTCCTCTGTCCATAGGGATTCTCCAGGCAAAAACATTGGAGTGGGTTGCCATGCTTTCCTCAAGGGGATCTTCCCAACCCACGGATCGAACCTAGGTCTCCCGCAATGCAGGCAGATTCCTTACCGTCTGAGCCACCAGGGAAGCCCTATTTTATGCACAGAGGTCTTCTTTTCAGTATCTCAAAAGCCTTCATTGAGAATTCCAGGGCAAGCTGCCCAGGCCTCTCTCCACCTCTGAGAGGCACTGCTGTTCAGCTTTCCTCAGCTTCCCCATCAGGGACACAAGCTCATTGGTGACTGAGAGCTGGCCTGGCCACTTTCCCTCTGGCCAGCCAGTGTTCCCTGTAGGGGGTGGGCTGGGAGGATGCTTCTGTTATTACCCCTGTGGAGAGAGGTGGGAAGACTGGGCAGGGCCTTCCTTAGTTCTTGGTAGTCCTCCCTGTCAGTCATTTTCAGTCCTTGGGGCCACACCGTATGGAGCAAGGCTCAGGCCCTGTGCAAGGCTTTGAGAGCCTCCCGCATCACCAGGGCCATCTGGAGGCAGACAGAGGCCTGCAGAACTCTGGGCAGAGGCCCACAACTGGAGAGAGAGATGTATTTCTTTGGGGGGGCAGTGCCCATAAAATTATTTTCTTCTTGACTCTTTTTATTATTTTGCTAATTACACAAGAAGCACAGGCTCTTGTAAAACACTATAGAAATTAACATCAAAAGTTAAAGAAAATGCCTTTTAATTTGACATCATCTACTCTGCAGAGAAGGCCACTATTGTTATGTTCTAATATTTTCCATCATACTTGTTTCATTAATAGCAAAAATGGGCTCATACTATAATAGTGTCATGCTGCAAGTGAAAAAAATGTCTGTAATACATCTTGGGTGTTTTTCCATGTCAGTATAGAAGCCCCATCTCAGTCCCATTGGTTGTATAATATTGCACTGTAGAGATTAGAAGATTCATTTTCCTGTTCCCTAGGGAAGCACATTCTTTCTCAAAAGTTCAGGATCCCAAAGAACTTGGTAATAGACCCCTGTGTTCACACAGCTTTATGTGTACACACGAGTGTATCCGTGTAGGATGCTTCCTGGGATGAGTGGGATTCCCTGCACTGACCTGCGAATGTCTGTGGGCCTCTGGGAGAGAAAGGATCCCCAGGCTTGCACTAGCTTCCAAAGAGTAGCGAAGGCCAAAGGCAGATCTTGGCTCCTCATAGACCCCCTCCTGATGGTCAGCAGAATAGGAGCCTGGTGGCCGTGTGGTCAGAACCACAGACAGGACAGCGTCAGCTTGGAACTGGGCATCTCTGAAGCCCGGATCTTGCACAGTGAGAAAGGTTCTGACAAACGAGTGACCAGGAAACAACAAAACGGTGGACTTAGTTGTGTAGGGCACGTAAAGGTTGCTCAGCCAGGCTTGCAGAGCGCGCTCGGCTGCCGTCTCCTTCACCTCGCCTTTGAGAGACGACACCTGAGCCTTCCAAGCGCATGGCCTTGGTGGCCACTGAGGAGGGATGGGGAGGGGGACCAGGAGAGGAGTTGTGGCCCCCCACCCTCTCACTTCGCAATATGGTATTGTGAGAAGAATGGTGTCTCTTCGAGGCCCAGTTTCCCCCTCTCCAGACACCTGCTCCTTCCTTTGTCCACAAGGCTGATGGTAATCTTGGAGATACTCTCTTTGTGCAAAGTCACCAGGATGCTGGCTTTTCCTCCTTGTTAGAAATGGGCTGAGTGAGGGTTAGACCCCCTGCCTCGTCCTCACTCTCCTCAGAGTCCAGCTTCTCCTCGGACTCCTGGCCTCTGTTTACTAGAGTCCAGGAGGGGTGGGTCGGTGCTCCCTAGTGGCTGGGACTAATTGGGCTCCAGTGAGCTCACTCCAGAGACCTGGTGAGCCGAGTCTTCCCAGAGGTCTTTAACTCTCTGAGTGGCAGGAGAGTCGGGAAGAACCCCAAGATAAAAACAGAAGCCAGAGTTAGTAAGAGGAGGCCTGGCCAGGGCAGGGAGCACCTCAGGGGTGAGAGGGAAGATCACTGGCAGCCATGAGAGGTCAGGAAGGGACAGACAGCGAAGATCCAGAGCCAGGTGACCCACAGGATAATTCTGGGTCCTTTAGTGGAATTTCAGTTTGGCTGTGGCATCATTTTCTACCACCTCTGGCGTTTTAATCTCCTATGCTTTCCTTCTCTGTGAGGTCCATGGTCCCTCCTTGGAACTTCCCTGAAGCGGTGGTCAGAGAGGGCGATGGGATGCCAAGTGGGACGATGAACCAAGAAGCAACTTAGCTCCTTTTCATGGAGGAGCAGAGGGAGCCAGAGGCACAGTGGTTTGGGAGTCTTTAATGACTCTTTGGCCTCATGCTAGCTTAGCTATGCTCCAGCCATGCGAAGGACCCCTTTCTAGTATTAAAGGAACTGCCTATTACCTCCAGGGCTGGGTCAGGGGCTCTTCTGTGAGTGAAAGACAGGGGAAGCAGGTGTCCAGAAATCAGAGTGGGGAAATCAGAGTGGCCAGGGGCCACTTTGCTCCATGACCTTAGAAAAGTCACACTTCATGTCTGTTCCCTCATCCGCATCAGGAGAGTCATGATCTGCCCAGAGCCTCTCTGTGTGGAGCTCAAGAAGGTGTGATCGTGTTTTGAAAAGTACAAAGTCTCAGACACGTGTGAGGGTTTGCCTGATTATCGAGAGTGCTATTGGTTGTCCCTCTGAGAACAGGGGGAGAGGAGAACTGTGGAGTCCTCTGTTTATAGCTGACTCATCTGGCAGGAGGCCGGTGGTATAACCTTGGCCACTTGGTAACTTTCCTTGAATCGTGCAAGTCTTTGGTGCAGATAAACTGGCAGGAGAAGCCTTAGGGACTGTCATGTCACCTGGAATATGAGACAATCTTCTCATAGCCCTTGCTCCTGAGGGAGTTTTATGGCACCAGCCATGGACTGGAGACACAACCCCTCCTTAGCCCCATTTTACAGATTTAACAATCTACCCTCCTCCTTCAGTAATTCTTAGGCAGATCACACGGCCTCTCACCCCCAGATTTCTTGTTGGCTCCTAGAGAACAAATCTTCACTCATCAGCATACCCGTTAACCCCTGCCTCTCCACAGCACTCTGGGGCAAAGTACCTGCTCAGCTACCTTTCCATCCACCCTTCTGAGGCAAGGAAGGGAAGGGAGAAGAATGGAGGGACCCTCCATCTGATCCTCCTTCTGGTTCCCACCCCCTTCGCTCTTAGTCCCAGGATAAACACCCTGGACCACTATCCTGCCAGTGGTGTGAGATACCAGAACATTTCAGATGCCCACCCCAGGCAGGACTTCTGAGAAAGAAATAAGATCACTTAAGTTGGGGTCGGGGGTGGTGGTGGTGGTTTCGTCGCTAAGTTGTGTCCGATTCTTGCGACCCCATGGACTGTAGCCTGTCAGGCTCCTCTGTCCATGAGATTCTCCAGGCAAGAATACTGGAGTGGGTTGCCATTTCCTTCTCCAGGGGGAGTGGTAGAGAAAAAAGTCTCTAGTGATATCTGAAGCCTCTAAAAGGGAACCTCCCTTTATGCCTGAGTCAGACCATCCTAGACCCTTGGAATCCCTAGAGCCAACTTCCAAAGGTCATTCAGTCCAGCCCTTGGTTTTTGGTTAGTCAGTATCAAGACCACACAGACCAGAGGGTCAGTCACTGAGACATTTAAGATGGTGCCTCCCCTGACCCAGGGAAGGAAGGAGTCACCCAAAGCACCCAGGATTAGCACCCTGAAAGAATGCGTCAGGCTGGCACCCCAAGCTTGCCCCCCACCACACCCACTGCTGCTGTGAGTGGGACCTGCATGCCGGTGAGGGATGGAAAATGGCAGAGGAAGCCCAGGGGATGCTCACTGCCCGGCTGTCCTCTCCATTCCTCCTTATACCAAACAGGCTGGGGAGGCCAAGGGTGTTCCTTCAGCACCCCGCAGCTTGCCCCAGCCCCCTGGACCCCTACTTGGCTAACCTGGTATTCAACAAAAGGGGAACTTTGGGGAAGAAATGAATGGGCTTCTGAGACCTGTGGCTGCAGCCGCTGAAGGCAGGCTGTTACCTTGAAGGGGAAGGTGGGGGAAGATAAAATGGCAGGGGGAGCCTTGCCAGCACAGGCATCCTATCTGGGAAAGCCCCAACTTGCCCAGAATGAGGCTGCAAAAGCCGGTGGGCTCTGTCAGGGGAGAAAAGTTCCTGACAGTTGTTACTGGGCAGCGAGGTGTCTTCCAAACTCAGGACCCCGACCTCAGCAGGTTCTGCGGCCAAAACATGCCCTGGGGGCAATCTAACACCTGCCTACATCGTCACTGACCCCTTCCCTCCACTGCAGGTCCCCTGGGGGCGAGCGGGCACACAAGTTGGAGCTTTACTGACCGTCTGCATCGAAGTGCTTCCAGATCTCCAGGAACTGGGTCGCGGTCAGCTCGGCCAGGTGCAGGTAAGGTGGCTGCTGCTGTGGGCCAGCCATGGCGAGCCGCTCGGAGACCTCAGGCAGCACCGCGCTCTCCCTGCGCGCCGGCTCCGCTCCAGGCACTCGCCAGGTCCTGCGCGCCACGCTGCCTTTATATACAATCCAGAGGCTGCGCCCGCGCCCTGTAGCCGGCAGAGGGCGCGCGTGCTCAGAGAATCGGCTTGCGTCTCAGCGGGGCGGCGGCCGCCCATGGGCTCTGCAGGGATTTATTTTCTGGGTGGGGGTGCCTGTCTGTGCTGAGACCACTGTGGACCTGGACAGGGAGAAGGCCCTCAAGTGCAAAGGAGAGGTTAACCTTGCCTTCCCTCTCCTACTCTCTGATCATCTTGAGAGCAGCCACCACGTATCCTCACTAGCAGCGGCAATAATAAATAACTGTAGTAACAACACCACCGCCAACAGTAGTAATAATAAGTTTGACAAACCGTTAGCCCTGGCACTTCGGAGTCCTTCTAGGACTCTCTCATGCGTTGTCTCGTCTGACACTTCCTCAGCAGGAAGACGAGGGACCACTTTTCTGATACGGGGACTTGAGACTTCAAATGACTTGCCCTGCCCAGCCCTCTTTCCTTGCTATCATGGTCCCTTAATGGCCAAGGCCTGGGAAGAAGCCGAGGTTCTCTAGGCTTTACTGGGGTTGGCTGGAATCAGCGACCCCCAGGGAGTGGAGAAGGGGCTACCACTGATTGCCCTCACCTGGGTACCTCGCTCCACCCTCTGATGCCTGCTAGCACCTAGGACAGGCCCTGGGGGCTTTCAGGCCCTTGTGCATGAACTAGATCCTCCTGCCCCAGGTCTTAGCCACTCCACCTATGGGCATCATGGGAATTTGCCGAGGCTGATGGACCCAGAGGATCCCACACTGACCTAGGAATGATCTCAAAATGCTGGTCTCAGAGAAGATGGAGACAGCTGCTGAGGGTACAGCCCGAAAATATTGACAGGTCTCCTCCAGCTGGGAACTGGGCTCCCTCCCATTCTCCTGGGGGGCCTGAGCCTGGGGTGCTGCCCTGTCCTTGTGAACCATCACCCCCAGAGTGGCAGCTTGTCCCCACCTTTCTCTCCTCTCCCGCTGAGTGACTGAGAAATGAATTGATGCTCATTAGCATGTGCTAATGAGTGTTAGCTGAACTGCCTTCCAAAGGGAGAGCAGAAGCAAGGAGGTGAGAATGAAAAGGAGGTCACCAGGGGAGAGAGGAACGCCAGGAGGAGACGCGGAGACCGAGGGGCAGGCTGCCCCTTAGGGGAGGGATGAGCCCTGAGTGAGCAGGGCTGAAAGAGGCAACACGATGAAGAGTCCAGAACCACTTGTGGTTTGTTTTTTTCCTTTTTTTTTTGCCTAGCACAAAAGTGTTTCCAGTTACTTGCAGGAACAGAGTAAGAGAGAGGTTGTCATAAAAAGCCAGCTTTCCAGGCCTGTATGCACCCTCTGCCCCCATGCTGTCTGGTCCAGGGCTGAGGAATTCACCAAAGCCGCTGGGTCTAGGGTGGTAGGATTGTCCAATGGTTAAGAGCAGGCACTCTATAATCAGGCTGCTTGGATCTGAACCCGAGAATAAGCTGTGCGACCTTGGGCAAATTACATAACCTATCTGTGCTTCAGTTATTCTCTTTTAAAACATGGGAATGTAGGTATCTACCTCACAAGAATTGTTGCAAGGATTAAATGAGCTCACACTCCAGGTGCCCTTTGTGGAGACGGAGATCAGCGGCAGTTGGCTTGGCAAGAAATTTCTTGGCCAGCATCCCTCCTTGGGGGAGCCAATAGCTTCTAGAGGGGCTCACCCCAGAGTGAGACCAAGGAAACGCTGGGCCAGACTCTTTAATGTTACACTGTGCTGCCGGCCCCTTTTGGCTCTGCCACTGTCATCTGGGCTCCTCGGCTCACCTCCTGTGCCCTCCCCTGGCCCAGACAGGGGCGAGAGATCTCAGCTCCGGTTCTCTAAAGATCCAAACCAGTACCTCTTTGCTGCTGGTCTTCCTGGCGAGAAAGAGAGAGTGGAACTCATGCTTGCTACTTTCCAGAACTGCTGAGATGGGGGAAGATGTTGGCCTGACTAGGAGAGGTCCTGAGTATGACTGCAGGGTTCCACAGTGGCCTCCAAACCCAGCATTGGGACAGCCCTGCGTTGTTCATTTTCGTGCATGCTTGGAGTCTCCTTCTGGGAGGCGCACCCCTCACTCCCAGATACAAGCCCAGGAGGGGTGGCAGAGCCCAAGCAAGTCTCTTTGTCCCCAAGGTGAGTCCTGCAGAAACAGTCACGTTTAGTACTGACAAGTCCCTGCCCTGGGATTGGAGAGATGTGGGTGCAAAACCTACTTTGAGACCTGTGCTCAGTCGTGCCTGACTCTGTGACCCCCATGGACTGCAGCCCACCAGGCTTCTCTGTCCATGGAGTTTTCCAGGCAGGAATACTGGAGTGGGTTGTCATTTCCTCCTCCAGGAGATCTTAGACCTTGGGTAAGCTATTTAACCTCTCTGATCCTTAGTAGAAATACAAGTCATAATAATACTGGTGGTGCAAATTTAGTGTAAGGTCTAAAAATAATGTACTCAAAGTTAGTTATCAAGAATCCTGGCAGCAATAAGTGCTTACTTAAAAAGTAGATATTATTATTAATATAGAATGTTAGAAATTTTTTCTTGTTCTGAAATAGTAGCACACAAGGGACTGAGTACCCCACTTGCAAAGCTTCTCCCCAGGAGCCAAATATCTTGTGTTCTGTCTGCTGGGCTGCCCTCTGCTTCCAACCAAAGCCATGGGCTATGAAAGGAGAAGCTGCCTGGGGGGGAAGGAGGAACCTTAGTCTTCAGGGAGTGCAGCATGTGTGGTTTCCCTGAAGCCACACTCTGCTGGGGAGACTCTAGAAAACTTCTTCAGGTCATGAGGGGTGCCTTCTGTAACGGGACATTGGCAGGCCCGCCTCTTCCCCGAGCAGAATTCTGGAGTCTGCACATGAAGACAGAACTGGTGCTTTTGTCTGACTCAGAGCTGTCTGAAGGCTCAGGCTGTCCTGTCCTGGGCCTAGAAGGAAGATGGGAGTGCTCACACCCCAACCCGTTCCTGGTCTCTGCAGCCCCTGGAGGTCACTGTTGTTTCTGTGAAAGGTGCATGGAGTTGAAAGGAGGAGCAGAAGCCAGGTACTACTGGTTAATTCTTAGTGTTGAAGGAAGCTAGGGTAGAGCTGAAAACAGCTCCGATAAAACCTTCATTCAACTGTGCAAGGGGCCCTCAAACTCCCTAGAGACCAGCCCACAGTTCTGCAACCTGAGGTGACCGGGTAGCTAAGATCTCCTCCTGGCCCCGGGCCCCCTACTCACTGAGGGAGGAGACATCTCCAAACCGGCCCACCCCTCCTTTCCATGATCAGCCCCAACCCAAGACTCTCAAGTCTCTCATCCAGTTTGCAATGGGGGAGGAGGAGAGCTTTGAATAAGAGCAGAGTCTGGAGTTTTAAGCTGGACCTAACCAAGTTTAAATACCTGAATATGAGAAGAAGGGCATGGATACAGAAATTACTCAGGAATAAGAAAGAGAGTCAATGAGCACAGTTGAAAGCAGTGACTATAGAAACAAAATTCTTTTTATGTTTATATCTAAATTGAGTCTTGTGATTATTTTTGGGCATCTGAAGTTCTGCTACTCTTCCAGAATCTCCGCACATGATTTATAACAATGACGATGAGGACCACAAGGATACCTTTAGATGACTTTAAAAAGAGGGCTTTATTGTGCCTTGCTTGGTGAAGTCTTCACAGCTATCTTATCAGTGCAAGAATTGGGCCCATTTTAAAGATAAGGAAACCAAAGCTCAGAGAGATTAACACCCAAGCATGACCTGGCAGGAGTGGGATACAGGGAACATTCTGGCTTCTCTAGTATATGGAGACCTTGTGGACCAGGTGGCAAGGCCCTGACGTGCTTAGTCACTCAGGCATGTCTGACTCTCTGCAACCTAATGGACTGTAGCCTGCCAGGCTCCTCTGTCCTTGGGATTTCCCAGGCAAGAATACTGGAGTGGGTTGCTATTTCCTTCTCCAGGGGATCTGTTTGACCCAGGGATTGAACCCATGTCTCTTGTGTCTCCTGCACTGCAGATGGATTCTTTACCTGCTGAACCATCGGGGAAGCCACTGGGGAAGACAGTCCGAACAAAATAGTTCCCATTTTCTGACCACCGGAGCTGCAGGGCACCTCCTAGTGGCAAGGAACCTTGCCATGTCTGCTGTCCCTGAGATGCCAGGCGCTCAGCTGATGGTTGCTTCCTCCTTCTCCAGAAGGGGCAACCTGGGTACATCCTCCCTTTTGCACCCCAGGTCACCAGCTGCATCGTGAGTGCTACAGTCTAGTACCAAAGATTGGCAAGAAGTCTTGCCCTCTGCCTCAGACCCCAGACCTGCACGCCCAGGAAGGGAGGGCGGCCTGCTGACTGAAATGGTGAGATGCAGGAGAACAGATGACAAGCCACGTTCCAGCCAGTATCCACTGGGCCGAGGTAATTGGCAGAGCTGCTCAGAGCACCTGTGCTATTTTGGAGACCATCAAAGGAAAAAATCAGAAACCCTGTTTGGTTCTTCCTTCTGCCTGGAAATATTTCTTCCAGATATTACCTCTTTGGTCTTAACAATGGTTAGGCCTGGCTACTGGGGTGCCCGAGAGCTGGCCTTGCTTCCCAGGAAGAAGGATGAAAGGGATGCAGGAGCCCAGCAGTTTCCATGGAAACGGATCAGGTGGAGGGAGAAAAGCGTCCGGAGGAACCCAGAGGTGGGAGCAGGACTTTTGAGTAAATTTGGTCTGAAGCCAGAGAATCTGTGGACAAAACACTTCCCTCTGAACCAAGGATTTGGGTCACCAGGATAGCGATACGAAGTGGAATGACAGTAGCTGGGGCTGTTGAGTGACACCCTCCCCCAACAGGCAGGGACACACAAGAGGCTGAGAGCTCCAGCCCCAAGATCCCCCGTCCCCTTTTAGCTCTTGGTTTTGCTGCTAATCAGCAGCTCTGCCACGTGATGGCCATGTGACCCCGGGCAAGGCCTCTAACCTCTCTGTGCTTTCCTGTCCTCATTGGTAAAATAAGGATAATTCTAATAACTTCCTCATTGACTGTTCTGAACGTTAAGAGTTGGAATGCATGTAAAGAGTGATGAGGGCTTGGGACATAAGGAACACTCCAATGTTGTTATCATAGGCGAGTAAACGGAAAGCAGATGCTAGGGGGTCTCATTGAGTCAGTGCAGCCCACTGCTTGGCCAAAGTGCAATCAAAGATAGGCAGTAAGAGATCGCATTCCAGAATGGGAGGGAGCTACTGGAAGGGATGCCCTCTCTATGGCAGACAGACTGGTATGCAGCTGTGAGGCCTGGAATTGCTGCAGCCATCTTGACACCATGAGCTAAGAGTCTAGAGTGGCCCAAGATGGGGAAGGGCATGGAATGGGGGTGAAGTCCAATCACAAAAGGCAAGGCAGAGAAACTGCAGGAAATTGGATCATATGTAACATCATTTGAGCTGCTGGATTAAGCTGAACCTGAAGCATCTTGACCTTTTCAGTTATATTAATTGATATGTACCCGTTGATGTTTAAACCCCATTTATATTAGATTTTCTTTCATTTGTAACCAAAAAAAGCTTAGCTGATAATCCAAGAAGAGGACAGTTTTTCTCATGAGACCTGGACTTGGGAAACCTTCAGGGACCGAGGCCTCTCTCTTTCGTTTTATCTTATGGCAGCAAGCCACTCGTGCCAGGGTTCTGTCTACACAGCCAACACAGTTCCTCCGGTTTCTTCTGTCCCACAGCACATGTCCTTATCGCTTTGCCTTTCATTGTCTATTATACCCACCCGGTCTCTACTTGTCCTCAAGAGTCACATTTTCCATTTCCCCTAGTGGCCTGAGTCTCTCAGTTTCCCTTTCCTAAACGCCCACGAGAAGGATCTGATTGGTCTCGTTCACTTTTTTATATCAAGTCATTCATATCATAGGCTACTGCCCAGCTATGGGTGACACCCACCCCTTGATCCCATTAGCTATGGATCCAGTCAGAAGAGGGTGAGGGGAGTTGAGGTGTGAAGCAGTACAGAGAAAGGGCTGTTGCTCTTAGAGGGAGTTGTGGGCACAGCGGCATTAATGAACACCTCTAGGCTTGGGTGCTCAGTGTGGAAAACTCAAACCTGCAGTGGGAGGTGTTTGCAGTAAACCTGCATATGAGACACTCTGACCAATGAGTCCAAATGTGAAAAAGTCCAGAGGGGGGGTGTCGTCTAGAACAGGGGTTGGCAGACTTTTTTGTAAAGGGCCATATAGTAATATTTTCGGCTTTGCAGGCCACAGAGCGTCTGTCTCAGCTACTCTGCACAGAAGCAGCCAAGGATGGTATGTAAACAAACACAGCTCCGTTTCAATGAAACTGTATTTACAGAAACATGCCCTGGGCCGGATGTGGCCTGGGGGAGGTAGACTGCTGGCCCCGGAATGAAAGACTCCTAGGCTCTGTCTAACTCCTTAAAGCCCCAGTTTCTTCTTTGATGAAACAGGGACACTAATAGAATCTCCAGAGAAGAGTAGTAATGATTCAGTAAAACGATGCATGTAAACTCCTCTGCACAGTGTTTGGCACGGAGTAGATAGATACTGGCTGCATTTATTCTCTTTATCGCTGGGTGGGATCTCAGAATAACTGGATTCCGTTTATTTATTGGCTGTGGGTCTTCGTTACTGCGAAAGGGCTTTTCTCTACTCTTGCGGTGAGTGGTGGGCTACTCTCCAGTTGCGGTGCTCAGGCTTCTCACGGCAGTGACTTCTCTTGATGCGGAACATGGGCCCTAATTGTGCAGGCTTCAGTAGCTGGGGCGCACGGGCTTAGTTCTCAGCGGCATGTGGACTCTTCCCGGACTAGGGACCCAACCTGTGAGTTGGCAGACAGATTATTAACTCCTGGACCACTGAGAAAGTGCCATAAATGGATCCATTGGTTTGCTTTATGAACCTACAAGAGTCTCTTCATCTTCTCTGACTTGATAATGCCTCCCTCTAGAAGATTACAGATCACTAAAGGCCCGGGGTGAAGGAGATGGAGAAAGACAAGGCTCGGGAGGAGCGCAGAGGGAAATATAGCTGCATAGGAATCTGAAGCTGCAGGGCCTCCGAGTGAGGCTGGTTTAGCCTTCGTTTGGGGACCTGGCAGGGAGCCCTGGGCTTGATTTGCAAACAGACCTGCTCTGTTTCCTGATGAAGGGGACTTCCTGATGACTGTGAGTTTGGATCCTTTCTCTAAGGATAGGTAAAGAGTGCCTAGGGGAGCAGGGTCCCACTTCCAGGATTTTCCAGGATGTAGCAGGCAGTTGGAGTGAAATACTGAAAGCCAAGGGGTGTCTTCCATTTATTCATAAGCTCATCTAAAATCAGAATTGTTCATGCTCTCAAAGATATATTTAATAAGCCCCAGCTTTGTGCCAGCACTGTAGGAGGCCCTAGGGATTCACTGGTTAGAAAATCAGAAATAGTCCCTCCTCTCGGGAGTGTCAATTCAAATGGGAGAGACAGGTATTGATCAAACTACACAATGGAATGTAGAAGTGCAGGCTGTAAGAGCAGTCCCCGGAATATCTAGTGTTTAAGAGAAGTCATTCTGAGAGGGAGTTAGCTGAGAAGGGAGGTGGGGAGCATTCCTGGGGTTTGACCCCCCTGTTCCATGGTGGAGGAACTGTAAGAAGACCAGTGGATTTGGAGCATAGGGGGTGTGGGGGGTGTGGTGGGGAAGACCTTGGAGAGGCAGGCATTGGCCAGGGTCCATCTCCAGGGGAGATGGGCGCCTTCCTTCCATCAAGGACGATCCCTGGAGAAGGGTCCTGGTGTGACAGGTTAGCAGCTGTGAGGTGAGAGCCCTGGTTAGTGAAGGGGGTGGATAGGGACCCAGCAGCGGCTGCTGCACCCCTAACAAGACAGGCGTAGTGGAGCTGTCTAGGCAGTAGCAGACCAGGCCAGCCACTCAGGAGCAGCAGCCAGCAGGGAGGACCCAGTGTTCCTCCAAGCGATGTCCACCCCTCACTGCTAGTTATCCAGTTATCACTGCCCTCCCTCGCCCTCAGACACTGCCCTGGAGATGGAGGTGAGGAGAGGATGGAAAAGACTGCACGTTCTCCAAAGGAAACCAACTCCTTCAAATCGCCCTTCTGAGCAAAACAGCAGGGCGGTTCCACAAACTGGCGATTTTAAAGTGTGCTCCCCCGTTCCTGCTCCCACTGCCAGGCAGAGCAAAGGCATTTGAGGAAGACTGAACCAGTTACGGTATACAGAGAAACTGTTTCTTCCTTGCGCATCTATCTGAGTGATTTGTGGCCTTACCACACACAGTTCTTCCTTGTCACCCTCACAAGAATGGAGGTGAGGACCCTGTCTATTTTGTTCATCACTTTTCTGCAGCGCTTAGCACAGTGTGTGGCCCATATACACTCAATGAATAACTGCTGAGCAGATGAATGAACGAATGAATGAAAGGCAGCAGGGAGGAAGAGATATATCTACTTAGAGACTCACAACCCTTTGAAAGCCCTAGAAATGATCCCTTGTACCAACATGGCCAGTGCAGCTCCTGGTGATCAAGTGCCAGGCAGCAGGCCTCAGCAGGTCACCTTCGAGGGGCAGCTGCTCACCCTGCTAGGGGCTGAAGCACCGTCTCGGGAGGAGGAGCCGCCTGCTCTTGTCCTCTCCCTCATTCGTTAATCCCCAGGCCTGGCTCATAGCTGCTCCCCACCCATCATGTCAGTGGAGATGCCCTTACAGGCAGAACACAGATGGGGCTCTGGGGAGAAGGCTCAGGCCGGAAGGATCTCATTGGGCACTTCTTGGAAACTTCAGCTCCGGCTGTGATTCCTGATGGTCTCAAACAGGAGCCAGAGCCCGGGCCAGGCGCAGCCCAGCCAGTGTTGGATGGTGACAAAGGAGGAGGTCCAAGGGGAAGGGAGCAAAAGGAGGAGCAAGGGGAGGGGAGGGAAGGAACTGTGGTTTTCCAGGAGTCACAGAGACGGATAGGTCGGGCCTCCAGGGTCACTTGCCCAGAGTACATCAGTTGTGTCCTGCTGAGGACCCTTCTAACTCTGGGACTATGCTCCCTGGCTGCTGTGAGTGTTGACTGCTAGGGCTCAAAGCTGCTCCATTCTCTGGAGAATTGCCACCTTGCCCAGAGATGTTCCCCCATCCCCACTGGGGGACAACCCATGATCAATGACTGACAGATACAGGGTATCACAGTCTGGCCCCTTTCCTCAAGATGAGAGAACTCTGTGGTCCATCCCAGCTCCACTGGGGAGCTCCGGAGCTCCCCAGAGATCAGACTGAGGCCAGACTTCAGCTGAACCTATACCTTCTCCCCTCGCTCCTCAGGGTTCCTCCTGGGCACCTCCCTCAATAACTCCTTGCACAGAATCCCTGTTGCAGGCTCTGCTTTTAGGTCAGACCTCAGACACACTCTTAGAATAAGATAACAAAGATTCCTCTTTGTTCTTTCAATCCACTCATTGAAAGGCCCCACTGTTTAGTCTAGGACCCCAGTTTCTGACACTATCTAGAAATGCTATGTTTTCACAAGAGGGCAGGACATTTCCAACATGTCAGAGGTTCTAACAAAGGGTTTTACCACTGCCATTCATCAGCTGCATGAACTTGGACCAAGACTTGAGCTTCTCATGGTTTATATTTCTACATCTGAGGAACTGGGATGATGACACAATCTTGGAGTGTGGCTGTGAGACAGAGAGGGTCAGGGGAGCTGACGACAGAGAAACCGGCTTTAGAGTCAGATAGAACCCCAACCCCACCACTCCCCAGCTCCATGCCTTGGGTGTGCTGTTAACACCACTCTTCTCTGTTTTCTTATCCATAAGATAAAAGTGATGTTGGTACTAAAGCCATAGGTTCCTGAGAGCCCTAAGTACTTGCCAGGCACTTACAGCAGAGCCTGGTCCATCCAGGGAATATTAGCCATGGAAGGTTTATATGGCACCTGCCCAGACTGAGCTCCCAGTACCCAGTGAGTATTGATTGCTGTTTTGGTAATGGGGTGGTATGTCTAAAGTCAGATGCGATAACAACAGATACCTTTGGTAGTTTGGGAGAGGCACCTAAAGAGTGGCCCATAGTGTGGCAGATGGAACCCTCAGGACTTGACAACATTGGAGGTGAGCTGAAAGGCAGATAGAGCCCACCCCCATCAGCTGGCGTGAACCTGAGGCCGTTGCTCGTCAGCAGCCTGCCGCCGGTGGCTTGCCGGCATGCCAGCCCATTTGTCACCCTGTCATCTCCTCCACACTTGAAAGCAGATACCCAGGGATCACATACAAAGCATACCAAACAAGGAGCCGATTCTTTTTCTCAAGGGCTGGAGAGGGGAGGCAAGGATGGCGAGCAGCAAAGAATGACCACGGGCTTGTCCTTGCAGAGAGGATGGTTTGACAAGATGGAAAATGCGCAAATTCTGTCTTCCGCGAAGGACTGGGCAGCGAGCTAGGGCTCTCGGGCAAAAGCCAGCCACCTCCCATGTTTGCCTGGCCTGCAGGCTAAGAATGGTTTTT
>NW_011494869.1:2271582-2295169 GCF_000754665.1 Bison bison bison | reverse complement strand
CGGTAAGTAAGTTTTTCGGGGGCCCCAGCCATGCCTGCCACTGCATCCATGTACATAATGTCTGTGGCTGCCTTCATGCTGCCATGGCAGAGTCCAGTGATCACAGCAGATATTCTGTGGCCAGAAAAGCTGAAAACGTTTATTCTCTGGTCCTTTCCAGAAAAAGCTGGCTGACTTCTGACTCGGAGCATCAGGCTGGATAGAAGAGAATGATGCTTCACTCTTGCTTACATTTGCTTTCCCTCCATGATTCCATCTCTTTTCAATAACCTTTCCCTTCAAATGCTTGGTAGTTTCTTAACGCCTGGCTAAGGCAGAAGGAAGAATCTGATTAATAAATTCACACTAAGGTGTTGGTGACTTAATGTATTGCACCCTCCTTCTCCCAGGAGATTGGACTGAAGGAGTAAGTCTTTGAGAGGTGAAATTTGGAAACAGTTGACCCTGTGTGTGTGTGTGTGAGTGAGAGAGAGAGAGAGAGAGTTGGGGAGAAAGAAGGAGTTAGGGAAAGAGAGGGGGAGAGTAAGAGAGAGGGGGAGTGAGAGAGAGATGAGTAATGACAAAGGATGACAGCTGTAGAGCCCTGGCCCTAGGGTATAATAGATGAATAACTTTCTTGGGAAGGGCCTAGCTGGGAATGAGCAGTGAGAGCCCCCATTAGTGGCCCCCAGAACTTAGGGCGGGTTAGAGAAGGTGCAGTGCTTCTGATGTGATGACCATCCTGTCATCAAAGACACCTTGCACCATCAACCCAGATGGTGCAAGGTGTCTTTGATGACCGGATGGTACTGGGAGTCTGTGAACAAGTCAGGGCAGTGGGGGCACCACCTCCTCTCAGGTGCTGCCCAGGAGGTCAGACCCCCACGGCATGGCCAGGGGACAGATGACAGCTGGCTCTGTGCATGTGTTGGCCTTGACACTTGCTCTGCGGCCTCTGGTGCCCTGGGTACCAGATGCTTGCCTTTATGCAGAGGCATACTTTTGTTCTCCTCTTCTCTCTGCTGCCTGGATCTGAAGGTCAGTCGCAGCCAGAGGGCAGGGTCAGTGCAGCACCACTGCTCAGCTATCCCACAGACTGCAGACTCAGCCACCCTGACTTCAGGCTCTGAGTGGCTGGTTTCACCCAGCCCGTCACCTCTGGTTTCTCCTACCAGAGCCACGGAGAGCTTTCTGAAATGCTTACTTGTGTGGGCTGAATTGTGTCCCCCTACCCCAATTCACATGTTGATATTTGAACCCCCAGCACCTTAGACTGGGACCGTATCTGGGGATAGGACCTTTGAAGAGGTAATTAAGTTAAAACAAGGCCCTTGGAGCAGGCTCTAATCCAGCCTCACTGGTGTCTTTCTAAGAAGAGACAGTTTGGACAGAAAGAGAGACCGAGGATGTTCAGAGGATAGACCATATAAGGACACAGCGGGTTTTCTGTGGGGTTTTCGCGTGGCATCCCTGGAGAACTAACACCCCAGCTGAACTGCAGACAGAGCTCACCGTTTGAAATCTGCATTGGCCGTCCATTCTCAGATCTGCTCTCTGTGCAGCCTCCGTGCCCCGGCCTCTTCTTCCACCGCCCCCAACTCAGCCTGCATCCCCCCTCACCAAAGCCCTCGCAGTTGCCAGAGTGTGTGTTGTTCCCTGTAGGCCAAGCCCTTGCCTGTGTTGTGTTCTGTGTCGGAAAGCTTGTTCCCCAACCTGGCAACTCCCATCTCTTCTTCGAGACTCCTTCCCAGGGTCACCTCCTCCCACCTCTGTGATGGGACTGCCAAGCAGGGTTCTGGTGGAAGTTACATGCTAGGTCCCCTGGCGATCCATCATGTTTCTCCTAGACTAGTTTCGCTCATCTCTGTGGCCCCAGAACTCAGCACACGACCAGATACAGTAGCACCTTTTTGTGAGTGCTTCCTCCGTGGCGGGTGATGGACTGAGCATCCCACCTGGATGACATCATCTAACTCTCAGCTACCACATGAGCATCATGTACTTACACCTCCTACCCCTGCACCAAGGAGTCAACACTGAAGGGTGCCCAGAGTGCTCGACACAGTGCCCTGTGCCTGGGATTGCTTCTGTGGGCTTTGCTTCAGCTCACACCTGCTGCCTTCCTTAGGGACCATCTGAACCATACCACGTTCAAGGGAAGCGCTCACGCGGGGCTCAAGCCAGGCTGGGGCTTTACCTGAAGTCATGCCCTGGCTTGGCCTCTTTCCCTTCCTTGTCCTGCTCCTTCTGCCCCTGTACTGGTCCCTCCCGGCAGCATTCCCTTGATAAATCTCTTTCCCCAAATCTTCGTCCCACTTCTGGGAGATTCTAACGTGAGATGGGGTCAGCAAACTTTTTCCATAAAGGGTGAGATAATAAATACTTAATCCATGTTTTGAACTTTGTGGGCTGTCATAGTCACTCACCTCTGCTGTCCTAGTTCAAAAGTACCCATAGGTATTCCATGAATGAATGTGCCTGGTTGTGCGCCAATAAAACTTTATTTAAAGAAATAAGCATGTAGGCTGTATTTAGTCTGGGAGCCATGGTTTGCTGACCTTAGACTAAAGACAACAGCCTTGGAAGCTTGGTGCTCTGTCACATCCTCATTTTTTTTATTTTTTATTTTTCCAGAGAGAGTTTATTTTTATTTTTTGGCTGTGCGGCTCGGCTTGTAGGATCCTAGTTCCCTGACCAGGGATCGAACCCACACCCCCTGCATTGGAAGCAGAGAGTCTTAAGCACTGGACCACCAGGGAAGTCCCCACACCGTCATTTTTATAGACAAAAAACCTGAGGTGCAGAGAAGTGAAGTAGCCTGCCCAAGGTTACATGCTGGTGAGCGGCAGGGCCCGCAGCCTGGCTCTGAAGCCTGTGCACTAAACTCCCTGAAACTGGGGGCTGGTGGGGGCAAGGCAAGTGCCTTCCAGGGTGAAGGAAACAGGGAGCAAGTGAGAAAGGTCTGTTTGGCTTCACTCCCTCCATCTCCAGAAGGAACAGTGGCAAACATATCCCCAGGGTGGGGGTGGGGTGATGTGTCTCCTCCAAAGTTCTGGGCGATTTCTACCAAATCATTAACTGTTTCATTTGCCTTCCTAAAGCACTGGGCAGACTGAGCGGGACTCCTGGAATCCTCTGTGAAACTATGAGGTGGAAAGATTTTAAAAATAGCCCCAGATTTTTTGACAAGTGAAGTGTTAATTACCCTGTCGATCCAGCACCCTGGCCCGGGTGCTGCCACCACTGTCTGCCCATGGGCTTGGGGCTCTCCCCCAGCTTTGAATCCTGAAGTCTTTGCTGGGGAGTGATGTGAGGCTGTCACTGTGTCCTGGATTTTCTTGTCAGGTCAGGGAGCTGCATCATAATAAGAGCTTCCAACCTGAACGTGATTCTGATGGGGGTGTGGCAGATTCTTGCTTTCTATACACGCCAGGGAGTAGGGTGGAGACTTGAGGAGCCAGGTTGGTCCCACCCAGTGACGACCAGCCCAGGAAGCTTTCTGGCTAGCTTTCTGTGTGTTTGTGTATATGTAAATTTTTCCTGAGCAAGAATACTTTATATTCATTGTAGTAAATGCTGCTAAACAAAAAGAAAAACCACCCACAATCCTATCCCCTGGGATAGTGATTTATCAACATTTTGGTTTAATTCTTTCCAGTCTTTTGCTTATACTTATACACATTATTTATTTATTACAAAAATGGGGTCCTACTGTGCAAATGGCTTTGTTTCAAAGACATAGCTTGACCATCTTTCCATGTCATTGCATATTCTTTCCAATGTCTTTTAAAATGGCCACGCATGAGACACTTCATGCATGCATCCTAACTTTATTTACCAATTCCTGCTTACTACGGAAAGAGGTATCATTTCCAGTTAGTTTGCTTGCGTAAATAAAGTAGCTAAGTCTTTGTTCATCTTTGATGATCCGCTTATAGTTTTAGGTGTGGAATCTCTGGGGCTTTGGGTAACCTGGAGGAGGCTGGCGTCTTATTAATCTGTTCTTAGTCACCTACAGTTTCTTGACAAGACATTCTAAGGGAGCAACTGGGGCATGCGTTTTAGATTGGACCCCTGGGTTTGATTCCCAGCTCTGTCTGGAAAAGGTTTGAGAACCTGCGTGTATATTACTTAACCTCAGTTTCTCTGTCTGTAATGTTTGAACAAGAGGGCTCGACTTTTTCGTGTCACGGTTGTAAAGATCTGATTCTCTTCCGTTGGTCTGGCCTGGTCCCCTCACTGCCTCAGTTCTCTCAGGTCGTGGCTCAGATGAGAAGAGTGTGACCTGTTTATTTTCGAAATGCAGTTTTAATGAGGAGATTCAGTTCCTCTTTTTTCATGCTCCTTTCTGACCATCCACTGTCCATCACTCTCTCTCACTTTACTGGGTATGTTTCTTAGACCACTATATCTTCTTGACATATGACATGTCTATTTTCTTTTGTCTATCTCTTCCCCTATCCTGAGAATACAAGTTCCTGGAGGGCTAGGAGTTTCTTTGTTCATGGCCATGTATCTGAATTACATTGTTTGCCTTATAGAAGGTGCTCAAACATAATTTTGGGGATGACTGAATTTTGCATTTTCAAGTCCTGAGTACAGTGCCAAGCCCGAATTGATGTACAGTAAATTGTTACTTATCTCTTAGGAGAGCTGAATGGAGTGAACGAGAAGTTGAAAAGGTGTGCTCCAGGCGTCGAAGCAGTGGGAACCCTCTGAGGAGGTGGGAGGCGGGAGGTAGGAGGGATGTCCTGATGACAGGCAGCCCTCAGTGGGACAGGAGCTGGCGCTGGCTGGGGCGACGGGCATCGGGAAGGTGTGGCCGTCCCGGCCTGCTGTGTCCTGCCAGTGCCCTTCCTCTCAGGGACGCTGGCCCTCCTTGCCCCGATGCAGAGCCACCTCTCAACTAATCTCTTCCTTTGCTGTTTGGTTTTAAGGGAGAGTTGAGTAGCTGGAAGCCCATGGAAAGCCAAGGGACTTTCCCTTTCCTCCCTTGCTTTCTTCTTGAGCTACATTTCTCCTCCTCTCTTTCACCCTCATTCTCCATGCCACGTACAGCTGCATTGAACTGCTTACTGCACCCCGAAGGCTCTCTCTCATCCCTGGGTTTTTGCACATGCTGTTCACTCTGCCTGGAGCACCTTTCATTCTGTCCATTTGCTCCCTCCATCACAGCTAACTTTTGCCCAGCCTTCAAGACTCAGCTTAGGTTTTGCCTGGAAAGTGCCCAGCGCCCCTTCCCCCAGTCTGGTGCCTCCCTGCCCCCACGCTTCTGTTCTGCCTGCTTTTCTCGCGCTGCGCTGTAACTGTTTTCTTATTGGCCTCCCTGACTGCACTGCCTTAGTGAACACAGCAACGCTCACCATTTATCCTCAGTGCCTTGCTCAACACAGAGAAAGTGTTTGGTGCTGTTGAATGAGTGGATTACTAATAAAATAGGCACCATTAAGTGTCAGCAGGGGACATCTCTTGGGCGGGGATGCCTGTTTACAGTCACGTGGTTAATTCATGCCAGGGCCCAGGGTCTCAGGTTCTTCTCCCAGGCTGTTACTGAATTTGGGTTTGGGTCCGTTTGCCTGATGTGAAGCGAAGCCAGTCTCCTGACACCAGGTTGTGATGAAAGAAAGTACAGTGTTTATTGTGGGGTGCCAGGCTAGGAGAATGAGCAGCTAGTGCTCAGAAGACCTGACTCCCCAGCAGCTTTCAGGGAAGGTTTTTTAAAAGCAACATAGAGGTGTGGGTTGCAGGGTGTCTGACCAGCTTATGGACATTCTTCTGATTAGTTGGCGGTGAGACAGCAAAGGTAATGTTTGAGGAATCAACATCATCAACTTTCCAGTCCCAACTGGTCTGTGGTCTGTGTGCTTGTGATCAGCAGTTTTCATTTCGTGGGAGTCTGGTTTCTGTAAAAACAACTTAGGAGTGTGCATCAAACGTTGTTATCTGTGTCTATATCTGTTAGGGAGGAACTAAACGTTCTGTGACTGCTATATGGCTGATCTATTGTTTAAATTATTACCAGTTTCCTGGCCCAATAGCTATACGTGTTACAACATGTTCACACTTTCCTAATCATTAATTCAGACTTTTGAGATTCAGGGGGAGCCTGAAGCCTTCATATTTATAGAAACTGGCTACTTAAAGAGACAGGGGACTTGGAAGGCATGTATACCAGAGAGCATCCTGAAGGGTTCTGCTTGGTTTCAAGGCCGGTACATCCACGGTTTCTGGATAAAGCATCCTTGTGTGTCTAGGGGAGCAACATTCTCTGCTTGGTGTGCTAGTCCTATTAGATTCAAATGCTTTGGCCAATTTCTATAAATGTGAACATTTGAATCAGGCAGCAGCTGCCATGGTAACTGGGTGAATCTTAGAACTTGGGGACTAGAGCAGACAAGAGATCAAATGACTTTTAAGGGGCTCTTTTTGAATCGTGCTGGTGTTTGGAAGCTCACCAATGAGAACTGACTTTGCTCAAGTGCCCCAGGATGCCAGGTCTCTGCACTTCCCTCTCTTTGGGAAGGGATCTTTAAGGACTTTCACTATTTGTGGCCTCATCATCTTAACCTCTTGGATCCCAGGTTGTCTGGGGCTCAGATGAGGCAGACTTAGATTTTCCTTGGTACACCGAGGTGGCAAGACTGGGGAAGAGATATCGTAAAACAGGGGGATGACGTCACACATACCTTTCATATTCTGTTCCAGTCAAACTTCCCAGTAACAATCTCACGGTGCCTCTTTTTGAAGCTTCTTAAGTGGCAGGACAGTATTTTTGAAATATTAACTAATGGTATTTCCCCATGACATTTTTTCTCCTCCCCATTCAGACTGCATGAATGTGTTGTCAACATTTTGAACCACGCACAGCTGTGGGTATGCATACAGCTGTTTAGGTTGTACATGAGTTCACCTGGTGCTCCCTGAATTATGCAGTGTGATAGCCCTGAAAAAGGATTTAACAACAAAAGAAAGTGGAGCTGCCTCAGGGACTTTGGCACTCAAAAGCCTTGGCCTTAGGGGAACAAAATGAACTCCAAGTAGAGATAAAAAGGGTAAGAGAATGCTGGATAACTAGAAACAAGAATTCTTCAGCCTCAGTCTAAAGAAAGATAGATTCCATCAGCTGTCAGAGGCCCAAGAGACAAGTGCATAGACGTTAGCGGCTCTCTGGGAAGAGGACCCTCACCCCGCTCCCTGGCCAAGTCCTGGTTAGGGCAGAAGGGTGTGGCGAGGACCTCAGGTCCGTTTGCAGAATGAAGAACCTGTGATGTGTGCTCCATTTCCCTGTGGAGCCCCCGAAAGAAAGGGCTGCATGGTAATTCTAGGCAGGCAGGACCTTCAAAAGCGGGGGCAGTGGGATGATTTCAGTGCTTTGGGCATAGCATCTGAGCTGGTCAAGAGTTGTTGAAACTGACCGAGCCTGTGGCCGGGTCAGTTTTCTGGGCCATCTTCTGTGTGGATCAGCGATGAAGGTGGATGGGGTGATGGCCTGAGTGGACAGGGAACAGCCGGAGTCAGGCCTTCCTCCACTCCCAGACCTTGACACTCCTGGGAACTTGGATGCCTGTTCGTGGGGAAGTGGAGGTGGTATTTTCATTTTGGCCAAGATCTCTACTCTGGTGGGGTGAGAGGTCAAAATAGAGATTAAGTTGCATTAAAGAAAAACAAGGTAATGTTTCTTGCAGTCAGGCCTGAATCTTGGATACAAGACTTTTTCCTGCAACAACAAATTGCTTCAAGATTCAGGAAAAGAAGCCTGATTGGCTGTCACTGGCTTATGTTACCAGGGCTGTTTCTTAGAAAGACCTAGGGAGCTTGCAAAAACATACAAGTGCTTTTAGGTTTAGAGAAGCAAACTGTCTCAGATGGGGTTGGTCTTTATATTCTGTTGGCTAGATTAGTGCCTAAAAAGTAACCAAAGAGAATCTTTCTTTGTGGAATTTGCTATGTGCTTTTGGAAAAATTCCTTATCCTTTTTCTTGTTTTGTTATTTATAAAAGTGGGTAAACCTCTCTTCTTGGGAGTGACTCTGAACACTCAGAAATCCTCAGAAGCGAGATCTTAAAAGAGATATATAGCAATGCTGTTCATTAAAAAAAAAAGCATTCCGTTATTACTGTTTAAAAAGTAGTCTTTGGCACTTAGAAATTCATTCTTTAATATTAACAGATGAAGTAATGAAATGATCATAATAGTAATAAAACTAGTTACCTATAAAGGGAGAGGAAATAGATGGAACAGGGTCCAAAGCAGAATTTTTCAGGATGTACATTTTCTGTGCATTTGACTTGGAAACAATGTAAATGTTGTACATGATTACAGAACAAAATGAACTGAAGAAATGGGGAAAAAGCCCCAAAGTAACTGAAAAATGAAAATAACCGTAGTTGAATATTGAGAGAAACATGAAGCACTGGAGCCTGATTGAGTACCAAGCTGGAGGCGCACAAAGATGACTTATTTCATAGGACCTTTAAAACACAGTAATTGTATATACCCAGTCGAATATATCCTAGAAACAAAACAACTAAAACAGTAGATCTTCCACTGTTTTCAGTAAAAATGTCATCAGGAATAATTATTGTTCAAAACTTTCTGTCATGCACAGAGTAAAACAAATAAGTAACGATGTTATTAGAAACCAAGATTCTCAGCATGAGAAAAGATACAAATGTAAGTGTACCACTTCAAGGAAAAATTCTGTAATTTAAAATTTGAATTGGAAATATTTGAGATTTATGATATATTTTCTCTTAAAATACACACACACACGTGCACACTATTTGTGTTTCTTACATCTGTAAGCCCCAGAAGCCTAGAATAATGACCAATCCCATAGCAATGCAAGGCTCAGACTCATTTTTTAGTCTCCAAATCCCATTTCAACACTGGAAGGGGTGCCATTTCAACCAAATGCAGCATGTGGAACTTTAGATCCTAGTTTGAGCAGAACAACTATAAGGAAACACTTCTGAAATAATTGGAAAAATTTGAAGACCTGTTTGATATTTGATGAAATTAAGCCAATTATGATAGTATCTGTGTTTTGGCTATGCTTTTAAAAAGAGGCTTTATCATTTAAAGGTATATACTGAAGTATTCACAAAAGACAACTCTTGGGTTTGCTTCAAAATATTTCAGTAGGAATGGGGGAAAATTAGGGGAAGGTATAGAAAAAAAAAAAAGAAGACTGGAGCGCCGCGCCCTCCTCCGCTTCCCCGCCGCGGGCCCTCGCCCGCGGGGCGGACGGGGGCGGGGGAGAGGCGTGGCGCGGGCGAGGGTCCGGGGGCGTCGCAGGGCGGCCACGCCGTCCCTTTTCCCGGGGGGGACGCGCGGGGCCGGGGGGCCGGCGGCGCGCGCCTGTCGCCGCTGTCACACGCGTCCGCGCGCGTGTCCCCCTTTCCTCTGCCCCGGGCGGTGGGGGAGGGAGGAGGGCACGCGGGCGTCGGCGTGGCCCTTGCGACAAAAAAAAAAAAAAGAAAAAAAAAAACGAAGACTGGATATGCAGAGATCATTAGTTACATGGGCATTCATTGTATAATTCTCTGTACTTTCACATATGTTTGAAAATTTCCATCAAAAAATTGCTTTAAATTGAAAAGAAGGAGTAGGAGAAGAAAGAAGAGGGGATCCCACATATCTCCCAAGTCAGAGGATTCTTAGGTTGTCCTCCAAGAGAGAAGTCCAGGCACCTCCACACAGCACAGGCACTGCCCTCTGCCCAGAGGTCCCAGTGCCTGCCGGGCAGGGGGACACATGACTGGTGACCCAGGCAGTGATTCGAAAACCATGGCAGTGAGTTGGATAATCCATTTAGAGCAGCTGGCTGAACTGGCCTGGTGGGAGGGCAGCTGGGAGCGTGCGCAGAGGGAACTGAGGGGTCATGGTCCCTCTTCTCTCTGGCCATGGCTTTTAAAGGAAACAAATCCTATTTTTAAGGCACTATGGTCCTACTTAGAAGATATCACTGCTAAGGGCTCACCTAAGTCAGGCTCTGGAGACACTACGTGATTCCAGCTTTAAAATACTTTGTAATGCAAATTTGTGGGGGTTTTTTTTTCAGATTTTAAAAACAACATATTCTTTTTTTTTTAATTAAATTTTATGAGAGTATAGTTGCTTTACAATGTTGTGTTGGTTTCTACTGTACAACAAAATGAATCAGCCCCTTCCTTTTGGACTTCCTTCTCATTCAGGTCACCACAAAGCATTAAGTAGAGTTCCCTTTTTGATATAGTATGTTCTTATTATCTATTTAAAAATAACATATTCTTAATATTCAGTTCAGTTCAGTTCAGTTCAGTCGCTCAGTCGTGTCTGACTCTTTGCGACCCCATGAATCACAGCATGCCAGGCCTCCCTGTCCTCACTAAAACTAACCAGCTTGAACATCTGGAAGTTCACTGTTCACGTATTGCTGAAGCCTGGCTTGGAGGATTTTGAGCATTACTTTCCTAGTGTGTGAGATGAGTGCAATTGTGCGGTAGTTTGAGCATTCTTTGGCATTGTCTTTCTTTGGGATTGGAATGAAAACTGACCTTTTCCAGTCCTGTGGCCACTGCTGAGTTTTCCAAATTTGCTGGCATATTGAGTGCAGCACTTTCACAGCATCATCTTTCAGGATTTGAAAGAGCTCAACTGGAATTCCATCACCTCCGCTAGCTTTGTTCATAGTGATGCTTCCTAAGGCCTACTTAACTTCACATTCCAGGATGTCTGGCTCTAGGTGAGTGATCTCACCATCGTGGTTATCTTGGTCATGAAAATCTTTTTTGTACAGTTCTTCTGTGTTATTAAATAGCACATTATGTAAAAAGCATAATGTTTTGTAAAAGGAGTTAGACATAACAGAATACAGAAGATATTATTACATTTATATAAAATTCAAAAAGAATGCTTGAAACTATGTTTGTTTAGAGATACATGATCAAGTGGTGATTTAGAGGAAAAACAAGTGTGTGAACAATAAGATGGTGAGGGGAGTGGTTAGTTTTAGTGAGGAAGGAGGGGGCTGGGATCAGAAAGGTCATGGTGGGCTTCTGGGGTGCAGACATAGGGAGCAGTCACATGGGTGTTTATCCTGCTCTTCATTAAGCTGCAAATTTATATCTTTCTAGATGTGTAGTGTTTCACAATATAAATATAAAAACAATATATTTTGCCTGTAGGAAATTCAGAAAATAGGGAAAGTACAAAATAGAAAAAGACAGGCCACCTATGATCACTCCTTATGAAAGTAACCACGGTTGACATTTTGGTGGGAATCATTTTAGAAGGAGTTGATCTTGGTAGTTAAGAAGTGGACTTGGGAGTTAAACAGACCCAGCCAGATTCAGATCTTGGCCCTTGCCTTATACTAAAGGTAAAAACTGGGAAAATGATTAAAGTTCTGCAAAGGGAGAATAATAATAATAATAACAATACTTACCTTGGCAAGATGTCATGGGGATCAAATGAAATAATGCATGAAGAACATCTAGACATAATAAATGTTCAATATGTTAGCTATTTTTAGCTCATTCCAGTCTTTTAAAAACTTATGTGTATTATATATGATCTTTGTGTTACATGCATATACATATAATTAATGTTTTTACAAAATTATGATTGCGCTCTTAACAATTCTGACTTGAGGCAATTTTTTAAAAAGTAATTATCCACCACTGAACTTCTCAGAGGGACGCTGCTGTACAATAAAGCCTGAATAATCTGGTGTAACTTCCAAAGCAGCCTGTAACCAGTGTTGTTCCATCATTCTCCAGAGTGTCTGCCTAAGCCTTGGCTTACCTCATTCCCTTCGCTGGTGCCCCTTCTCCTTGTTTGCTGGTTGAATTTCTGCTGATTCTTTGGGAACTAGCCTAACTTCTCCTCTGTGAAATGTTCCCACCTGAGGCAGGAGAGAGCAGTCCTCTCCCTGCAGATTTTCTGGGCCATGGAAACCTCAGGGGGAGGAGCCCCCATTTCCTCTTAGCTCCAAGGCACAGGTGGAACCTTAGTTACTACTTACCAATAAGGGTGGTGAACTGGTCCCAGGCTTATTTCCGGCTGATCGGAAGGCCATTAGAAATGAGGCTCAGGTCAGGGCTCAGGGTGGGGATAACCTGCACAGATGCTAGACCTTTGAACAGAATTTTAAACCCGTCAAGTGGTATGACTCCTTCCTATCTTCTAAAAGCTGAAAACAAACTGCAGATTAAAACATAAGGGCTCATTCTCTCACATAGAAAAAGTCCAGAGATGGTGGTCAGGGCCTGAGAATGGGGGCTGACTCCCATCTATCTGCTTTTCTTTTCTGGGGGGCTGCGTTATGAGAGGTCCCAGCTGCCGGAAACCCAGTTTTCACATGAAGAAATGAAGGCTTAGAGAGCTGAGTTCACTTATCTGACGTCACAAAAGACGGAATTGGGATTTGAACCAGTTCTGTTTGATTTTGAAGCCCTTGTTCCTTAACCATCAGGCTGGAATGGCTCTTAATCCCCTTTGGCTTCCCTGGTGGCTCAGGTGGTAAAGCGTATGCCTGCAATATGGGAGACCTGGGTTCGATCCCTGGGTCAGGAAGATCCTCTGGAGAAGGAAATGGCAACCCACTCCAGTACCTGTGCCTGGAAAATCCCATGGATGGAGGAACCTGGTATGCTACAGTCCATGTGGTCGCAAAGAGTCAGACATGACTGAGCGACTTCACTTTCCCCTTTGGGAAAAAGAGGGCCTGAGAGAGTTAAAATGACTTGGAAAAGATTGTAAACCAAGTGAGTAGGAACACCATCAGGACCCAGGCTCCCAACACTTGCTGCTGAGCTGCTGACGTCATTGCCCAGAACCTCAGAGCAGCACCCCGGGCAAGCTGACTGATGTGGCCCAGATCATCCTCAGGCTCCTGCCCGCGCTGTGCCATTCTAACCTAGAGGCATCCGGGCTGATCAAGGCCAGAGACGGACTGGTGAGGTTCCAGGAGAAGCTGCAGACTTAGCAGGAGGGAGCAAGAAGCATCTTTTGATTTGTGAGCTAAACCCCTTTGATCTGAAAATCAATAAGAGTAAGTTGGTTAGAACCACAGAAGCCTTTCTCTGCCATGCCCTGCCTGCACTAGCTCTTGAACTCGCTGCTGTCCTCCAGCACTGTGACTCCCCCCAGGATGGCCCCTGCCCTGGCCCCGGAGGACAAGCAGGCAGCAGATGGAGTTATCATTCTGCCAGCACCGAACTGGCGGTTTTTTCACGGATTCCAGCCCATAGCGTGACTTCAGTATCTCTTCCCCACTGTCTAGTAGGGGCAGCTGTCCCAGAGTCATAGCTGTAGGACGAAGGCCTGGATTTAAGAGGCCTTTATAGAATATGCCAACTGGACCATAATAAAACTTCCTGGAGACACTACAGGGAGCGCCATAGGACTACTTCAAGACTCCTTAGCCTCGGTCAAGGACTGAGCGCTGTGACCAGCCAGGCATTTGCAGCCTGGGGCCTGTCTGTCCTGTCAATCACTCAGAAGCTTTTACTGACCACCGGATCAGTTTCAGGAGCACCTAGGATCAGCAGACCCAAAGCTGGAAGGGAATGCTATAGTCAACTTGTCTACTCCTGAATCTCTATGGCAAAGCAGACCTACTGGGAACATTTTCCAGTTACAAATCATTTGGCAGCACATCCTCAGCACTTTGAATAAGCACTGAATGAATGAAAATATGAACAATGCTGTAATGAATGACTTAGCCATGAAGTTCTGCAGGAAACTCTGAGAACTCACATCAGCTGTACAAGGAGTCGAGACAAGTGTGAGCTCAAGAAACCAGCACCTGGGTGTTCCTGACATTCTCCTCACTGAGCATGGACCTGTCACCTGATCTCTTGTCCTGTCACAGGCAGATTTCCTTGTCTCTGGTGGGTGTAGTATGGTGATCGAGACAGTGAGTTTCAGTGTCCAGCACGTCTAGGTTCAAATCCAGCCTCTGTCACCTGTTAGCTGTGACCTTAAGAAAATTACTTCATCTTTTAGAGACTCAGTTTGTTCATCACCCGAATGGAGCAATAGCTGTACATGCATATTCCTCCTGGTAAAGAATTCTATGAAGAAAAGTAAGGCAGTTTGAGGGGGAGAGGGTATGCAATGGTGGGCTCTGCTCTTATTATACAATCTCTTCAGGGAAGACCTCACTGATGAAGTTGATGTTTGAGCAGAAACTTAAAGGATATGGAGGAAGAGGCTTTGTGGTCCCGGGGAAGTGCAGTCTAGGTGGAGGGATTATCAAGTGAGAATGGTCTGATATGGGGGTGCGCTTTGATGTTGGGTGCTATGTGAGAAGAAGTGAATGGGCTCAATGATGGTTTTTGGCCTGAGAAACTGAAAGAATGGACCTTCCATTTATTGAGATGAGAAGGACTGTATTTTATTGTGGGAGAATTTAATTTTTAATAAACTTGACATTAGCATAGTTTTTGATATATAGAAAAATTGTGATGATACTACAGATCCCCTCACACCCAGGTTCCCTTATTTGTATTATATATTAGTATACAGTTATCACAATTAGTGAATCAATATTGATACATTAGTGTTGACTGAAGTCCATCCATTATTCAGATTTCTTTGGTTTTTACCTAATGCCCTTTTTCTGTTCTGGGATCCCATCCAGGGTATCATAGAACATTAACAGTCATGTGTCTTTAAGCTTCTCTGTGTCAGTTTTTCAACATTTCCTTGTTGGGTTTTTTGAAAAATGAACTTGGCAGTTGTGAGGAGTGATGGTCAGGTATTTTGTAGAATATCCCTCCACTAGGATTTGTCTCATTTTTTCCCCCTCATAATTAAGGCTGTGATTTATTTGGAGTAAGACCTTAGAGTGCTCTTCTTATCATATCACACCAAGAGTACATTCTACCAACATGAATTATCATGTTGATGTTAAACTTGATCATCATCTGGATAAAATGGTGTTTCTCAGGCTTCTCTACGACAAAGCAACTTTCTTATACCTTTTCCAGGCTGTACTCTCTGAAAGGAAGTCATTCTGTACAATCTACACTTAAGAAATGTTATGATCCACCTCCTTGAGGACAGAGTATCTTAATAAATTATTTGTAAATTCTTCTGCATTTAGCTAATCTCCTCAATTTACTTATTCATTCAGTCATTTATGTTAGTATGTACTCATGGATTTTTGCTGTATCAGTTCAGTTCAGTTGCTCAGTTGTGTCCGACTCTTTGTGACCCCATGAACTGCAGCATGCCAGGCCTCCCTGTCCATCACCAACTCCTAGAATTTACCCACACTCATGTCCATTGAGTCGGTGATGCCATCTAACCATCTCATCCTCTGTTGTCCCCTTTCCTCCTGCCTTCAATCTTTCCCAACATCAGGGTCTTTTCAAATGAGTCAGCTCTTCGCATCACATGGCCATAGTATTGGAATTTCAGCTTCAACATCAGTCCTTCCAATGAACACCCAGGACTGATTTCCTTTAGGATGGACTGGTTGGATCTCCTTGCAGTCCACAGGACTCTCAAGAGTCTTTTCCAACACCACAGTTCAAAAGCATCAATTCTTTGGCGCTCAGCCTTTATAGTCCAACTCTCACATCCATACATGACTACTGGAAAAACCATAGCCTTGACTAGACGGACCTTTGTTGGCAAAGTAATGTCTCTGCTTTTTAATATGCTGTTTAGTTTGGTCATAGTTTTCCTTCCAAGGAGTAAGTATCTTTTAATTTCATGGCTGCAATCACCATCTGCAGTGATTTCGGAGCCCACAAAAAGAAAGTCAGCCACTGTTTCCACTGTTTCCCCATCTATTTGCCATGAAATGATGGGACTGGATGCCATGATCTTAGTTTTCTGAATGTTGAGTTTTAAGCCAACTTTTTCACTCTCCTTTTTCACTTTCATCAAGAGGCTCTTTAGTTCTTCTTCACTTTCTACCATAAGGGTGGTGTCATCTGCGTATCTGAGGTTATTGATATTTCTCCTGTCAATCTTGATTCCAGCTTGTGCTTCATCCAGCCCAGTGTTACTCACGATGTACTCTGCATATAAGTTAAACAAGCAGGGTGACAATATACAGCCTTGACTTACTCCTTTCCCTATTTGGAACCAGTCTGTTGTTCCATGTCCATTTCTAACTGTTGCTTCCTGACCTGCATACAGGTTTCTCAAGAGGCAGGTCAGGTGGTCTGGTATTCCCATCTCTTTCAAAAATTTCCACAGTTTATTGTGATCCACACAGTCAAAGGCTTTGGCCTAGTCAATAAAGCAGAAATAGATGTTTTTCTGGAACTCTCTTGCTTTTTCCATGATCCAGCGGATGTTGGCAATTTGATCTCTGGTTCCTCTGCCTTTTCTAAAACCACCTTGAACATCAGGAAGTTTACTGTTCACATATTGCTGAAGCCTGGCTTGGAGAATTTTGAGCATTCCTTTACTAGCGTGTGAGGTGAGTGCAATTGTGCGATGGTTTGAGCATTCTTTGGCATTGCCTTTCTTTGGGATTGGAATGAAAACGGACCTTTGCCAGTCCTGTGGCCACTGCTGAGTTTTCCAAATTTGCTGGCATATTGAGTGCAGCACTTTCAGGATTTGAAATAGCTCAACTGGAATTCCATCACCTCCACTAGCTTTGTTTGTAATGATGCTTTCTAAGGCCCACTTCACATTCCAGGATGTCTGGCTCTAGGTCAGTGATCACACCATCGTGATTATCTGGGTCGTGAAGATCTGTTTTGTAGAGTTCTTCTGTGTATTCTTGCCACCTCTTCTTAATATCTTCTGCTTCTTTTAGGTCCATACCATTTCTGTCCTTTATCAAGCCCATCTTTGCATGAAATGTCCCCTTGGTATCTCTAATTTTCTTGAAGAGATCTCTAGTCTTTCCCATTCTGTTGTTTTCCTCTATTTCTTTGCATTGATCGCTGAGGAAGGCTTTCTTATCTCTTCTTGCTATTCTTTGGAACTCTGCATTCAGATGCTTATATCTTTCCTTTTCTCCTTTGCTTTTGGCTTCTCTTCTTTTCACAGCTATTTGTAAGGCCTCCCCAGAGAGCCATTTTGCTTTTTTGCATTTCTTTTCCATGGGGATGGTCTTGATCTCTGTCTCCTATACAATGTCATGAACTTTATTCCATAGTCATCAGGCACTCTATCTATCAGGTACTCACAAAACCCTACAAGGTAAACATGATTCTTATTTAAAATACTAGAAAACTGAGGGCCAGAGAGATCAAGCAACTTGGCCAAGGTCTAACAGCTTGTAAATGGCGGATACAAGATTAAAATCCAGGTTTTTTTTAAACCAAAGTTCATGCTCTTAGCCAATATACTGTCTCTTAAATCTTTGGGAAATTCCCTCTTCTCTTTCCTTCATTTGCTTCTTTCCTCTTCAGAAGAATTTTTAGAACAGTGGACACTGTGTGGGCTGATAACCCTTTCTGTGGTTGGGCTATGGAGCCACCACACTTCTCTTGAGCCACATAAACAAAGCGATAATTTCTGATGTTCCTCTTCTCCAGTGTGGATGCTAAGATGTCTCCAGCCAGCCAGCCAGCCAGCCTGCTAGCCCAGGAATATACGGAGCACCTGAGAAATGTTAGATGCTAGGGCTACAATAGCAAATGGACACAGTGGACACCTGCTCTCACAAAACTTACCATCCCCTTCCTGAGACCTTTGGACAAAGGAGGCCAGTTCTGTGGTGAAAAGTACCAGTGACCTTTTTCTGTCCTCTGGTCTCAGGCAGGTACTATAAGGAAGGCAGAGGGGTTGGGTGTAGCACAAAATGGATAAGCAGGGACTCTGGTGAACTGAAAAGTGCGTGCCCTACCTCAAGCAGGAAGCCACTCCTGAATTCCTCCTGAATATGGTCCCCAGGCCATATTGTCAGTGTTGTCAGATATTTGTATTTTGTCCAAAGAAGGTGGAAAATTAACATTTTTATGTGAGAACTCCCAATTTAAAGATCTATGCAACTCATTCTAATAAATCTTCCCCTGTCTGTTCCCCCTTTTTGTGCCCCCAACATTCCCCTCTCCCCCATCTGTGGGTCTGATTCACTCTATAGGCTGTTGGTTTGCAATTTTTGCTTTACGGCAACCCAGTGGATTACCTAGCTTGATAGCCCCCGTTTAGGAGATGCAATTTCATCCTTGCTAGTCTTTGATCTTATTAAAAATTCAGATGAGACTTTAGCCCTGCAACTATTACCACTTAAGAATAATTTCTCTGAAATATGCCTTCTGGTTAGTGAAATTACTGAAGTATCCCCAGAGAATGCATGCATAAACCTGCATTTAGCTATATGGGTGTTATTGAATTTTAAAAGCTACCTTGTTTAAGTAAAAAGCTTGAAAGAAATATATCATAGGAAAACTCTTTGGTGTTTTGGAGCCCACTTTGATAGGAACAGTCAGAGCACGGGAACAGGACAACACAACTCAGAAACTTGGAACTGGGACATAGCCAGTCTTTAATGTCTAGGTCACTGAATTGAATCCACCCGAAGGCAAAGCTGTCTAAAACATGTAACCATCAACTGCTGCTCAGTGGACTGTGTGAAGGACTCGGGATCTTGATTTGCTATCGTATTTAGATTTTCTGCACCACTTTGTGGCTGAGCTTAGGTGCTGCCCTTCACGACATATGTGTAAACGCCACCAGCATGGTCATTCCCTGTTTAGTGGCTGCAGACACCCAAGTGGAGAGAGGATGGGCTTCTGTATTTAGAGAGACCAAGAAGAAGCCAAGATTTAAGTTTCGATCTTGAATGTATGCTCTTTGTCCACCATGTATAATACAGTGTTTCCTATGCGCCACGTGTTCTTATATTGCCATGATTCTTATCACAGCTTTGTACCACCTGTGTTCTTATCTACACAATTTAAAAAACGCCCCATATTTTTGCTTAAATAATTAATTTTATAAGGAAAGTTTATCTCACCACCATTTAATCTGAAACCATTATTACTGGCCATGAATAGAAGCTAACAATAAGGTATGATAAAATTACATAAGCGTTACAGTTTTGTAAATGTTTGTCCGTGTATTAATTGTACTTATTTTGCATGCCATTAGTGGAATGCACTATGTCTAAAGCCTTCTGTGAGGAAAGAAGAGTATGCCTAGCTTTGAGTGTGTGTAAGCGATAGGTCAGGTTCACCTTCCTCCTGTATCTCTTTCTGGGTAGCTGTTAGTTCATTCATGCATTCATTGACTCGACAGTCATTAGATCCCTACTCTGAACCATGCAGAGTTTCCCAACCCTGTGATCCCCCCTTTTTTCTTTTTAACTCTCCTGAGTGAGATTACTTCCTTGGATCATGAATGGTGGGGTGTATTGCCCTGATATTTTGTTAGGCTTCTTTGGCTGCAAACTGGGCTGATCTTCAGCCAGAACACACCATAACAGTCATACCAGTTCCTTATGACTGCTGTCTGCCCTGATTGCTCAGGGCATCTGGTTCAAATGGGTTGGTTGCTAAATTTTTTGAATATAACTATTAGTGGCAAGCATCAGAAATTGATTAAAATTAGTTTAAGCAAAGGGGCGTTCATTGGAAGGAACTGAGAGCTCACAGAATGTTTTAAAGGCTGAAGAATCAGGCTGGGCAGAGCCAGGGCCAATCTGGAGTGCAGCGATGCGGGAGACACCAGCACGGTTAGCACCTGATGCTGCCCAGGAACAGACCCCACAAAGGTCGGGCTCTTGACTCACCGATCGGGACATAAAATCCAGAGCGTGCCTGACTGCCTCAGGCTTCAGTCAGCTGGACACAACTTGAGAAGCAGAGTGTTAGGCACAGGTATTTATATCTCAAAGAAAAGAAGTAAGTTCTCAGAAGGAAATAGAGGTGCTTTTAGAAAAGGGAGGTAGAGGCGGGGTGATCAAAAGGCAAGATGAACCTCCAAATATATTACGTTTCAGATCTGGCAGAGAAAAACAGTATTTCTAAACTCAGAAAAGCTTAAAACTTGTTTATCAGGGGAATAATTGTGAGATGGGAAGAAGATGAGTTTTGTCATAAACCATAGCATTGGAAAGTAATGGCGATATTTACCCTTTAATCATTTATCAGAAAGAAGTACATTTTTCTCTCTCAGCGATTTTGTATCTCCATTGCATGATTGTACTGACATGGTGTCACTGACTCGATGGACATGGGTTTGGGTGGACTCTGGGAGTTGGTGATGGACAGGGAGGCCTGGCGTGCTGCTGTTCATGGGGTCTCAAAGAGTCGGACACGACTGAGCGACTGAACTGACTGACTGACTAAACCTGCCTATTTATTTATTTAATTGGAGTAAAGCTGCATATTTAGTGAGAAAGATCATTGTACCTGGAGTGAAAGTTTCTCATTTCCCCAGGAGTTCCTCTCTGACTTCATGTAGGTAAAACAAATAAACACCCCTGTCCCCACAGAGGTGGGATTTAGTGAGTAGGATATTTATCCCAGTTCTTTCACTGAGTAGCTTATGAGAAGAGGTCTTTGGCAAGACGCTTTCCAGGAAGCTTTTCTGTGGCCTGAAGCCAAGACAGACTTCCCAGTGTCTCTCCTGGGTTGATGTTACCCAGATTGGTATTCTGAAGCATCCAAATCTTGTGAGGCCTCCCCAGTTCATGAGCATTTCTCCTGATGAACCGACTGTTAGGGACTACTCCTCAGTTTATCAGCCTTGTGGAGAAAAATAGTTTTCTTGATTATTTAGCATTAGGCAGATCAAACCCCAGATATCTGACTGAATTTTTGACTCAGTAGGTTTGATATTTGGAGTGCTAACTTCAGTTCTCCAAAGTTGTGGTATGTTGGGTCATTGTTTTATTGTGGCTAGACAAGGAGAAGTGGCATGTGTGACTTTAGTCGAAGGGAGACACCAATAGTCAGTCAAGCCAGAAATAGTTTGAGAATGGATTTTTCTAAAGAAAAATGAATCAGTGGTTTTCTAGCTTTTGACACATGTATGCGTGTGTGTATGTATTAATATATATATATATATACATATCAGTATACACACACATGCAGGATTCATGAAATAGTACTTTGTGCAAATACACTGTGCTTTTTAAATTTCATCCTTTTCTTTTAAAAATTCTGGTCACAACCCTTTAGTATTGATTTTGCTATAACCGCAGTTTTAAAAAGACTGGTATAGATGGTGCAAGTCCAAAGCCAGCACCTTCTGCCCTATTTGCTGTTAGTGGAGCGGTCCACAGTGCTGATTTCTGCCCACTAAATAGATCTGATATGTGAAAAAAGGCCTCCTAAAAACCTCTTGAGTTAGCCACCAGGAGATGCAGTTTTATGCTTGGTTTCTCTTCTTTCCCATCTTGAAAAATATTCTCTGACTGCAGGGCTAGATTTATCAATGCAGAACTCTGTGCAGTGAAAATAGCCCTTGCTTACCGTCAGTCACTGTTCTAAGAGCTTTGCCTATGTTATGTCCCTTAATCCTCATAGTAACCCTGTTTGCAAGAGGTGGACATCATTCTTAATATCCATTTAAAGATAAATAAGTGAATTCCCGAGGAGATTTCATAACTTGCTCAAGGTTGCGCAGTTACAAGGGGGTGGAGTTGAAATTCAGTCTAGACCTCTCTGACTTCAAAGATTTTTAATAAAACATTCTCCTTAAGATGTGTGAGTATGAGAGTTGGATAATTTAGATCAATTCCACAGTGTAGTATTTACTTTTTAGCAGAAGGTTCAAATAACAGTACTCAGCCCAGGGCCCAGAACTGTGGTGGCTTGTCACAGGGCACAGCTGCGTGAGATGCTCCGTGCGTGACTGGCCAACACCAAGGACTAAGCCTTGCTGATGGCCAAAGACACCTCCCTCTGACTCAAATCACCCTGCCATCTGGAGAAATGCTTCTCTTATGTTTTGAGGGATTGCTAAACACAGCAAGGCCTCTTGCAGCAAAACATACCTTCCACATGATTATCTGCTGGCTTTGAGATGATCCAGCCAGAGAGAACACAGCCAACTCCAGAGAGTAAGAAGAGAGCACACATGTTCAAAGAGCACCTGCATTTGCCATCCATGTAAATACACCCCCCTAGTTCAAACCAAGGAGTTTACCATAGCTTCATAGATGGCTGGTGTTATACCAATGCAAGCTTCCCCAAGGTCACCTGGGAATTGCAATATTTTACAGTCCAGACCTCTGACATGAACCAGATGGCTCCCTTCTTTTTTCATAATAACATGTTTACTTCTTCTCATCCTCTGTCTGACATTTATGGAGTACCTGGTCAGATGAGCAAAGAAAAATAAGGCAAAGCTCATCTGCTCTTGAAGCTGATGCAGTCTCCTCCCTTCCAGAACTGCCTATCACAGGGCTTTGTGCATTGCCCGAGGCTTCACCTGTCTCTCTCTGCTCTTCTGTTCTGTTTCTGTAAACTCCTCCCTACTTTCCCCAGAGATGATCACAAATTAATGTGGGCAAGGAGACCAGCACATGATGACAGACAGGATTTTAAAAAAGGAAATTTTCCCTGTGTAGACACTGTAGGCTTGTCTCCCCATGGTTCTTCAGCTTCCAATCAAACATGCCGATTAGATCTCCATAAACAAGCAGAATATCAAATGAGAGTGATTTCAAAATGGTTAAACATAGAAAGTTGTTTGGAACTCTGCTAACACTGTGAGTTAATATTTATTTTTTAGCCACTATATGCAGCTTGTGGAATCTTAGTTCCCTAATGAGGGATTGAACTCATAACCTCTGCAGTAGAAGTGCAGAGTCTGAACCACTGGACCACCAGGGAAGTCCCATGTGGGTTTTTTTTTTTTTTTTTTTTTTTTAAGCCCATGGACCCGATGAACTGGACCTGTGACTCAGTGAGAGGCCGAACTAAATCACTGACTTCTGACTCACAGATTTCCAGCTTCCCTGGGACGTTCAGAAAGTCCGTCTACATCAGGCCCGCACTCCCGATGGGCAGCCATCCCCCATGTGGGTTAATATCTCTTACTCTATGTTCTCCATCTATATGTATTATTCTGATCTCAACCTGCAGTCTCTTACCTACTATACAGGATTCTGGAGACTGTTCTGCCATCATCTTTATCAGAGTTGACAAGTAGCACTGACATAGTTTCGGTGGTTGATCAACTGATACTTTATAAGGATAGGTACTGTTGTCTCTTCCGATCTCCCTCTGACTGCACGTGGCAGGTGCCGAATACACGTTTGTTGAATTGATTCATTTAAAAATTGATCTGGGCAAGCACCACCATGATAGTTTCAGTGCCAAGATGTTGGCTACAGCCCAGGTCCGTCTCGAAAGGGTTTTCATGTTCCTGGATGGTATAAAACGGAACAGTCTCAAAAGGAAATATTGATAAAGTGAGAACTCTGAGAGTCAGCAAAGCTCTCTGGATTAGAGGCTAAGGTCCTATCAGCCAATGTCAACCGCCGTCTTTTCTTACAGTGCCCTTTGCCTGTCCTAGGACGTGATTATAGGGATTATAGGAATACAGAAAAGATAGGCAGGCTAAACTTAAGGTTGTGAAATATTACAGTGAGAGAAGGTTGAGGGACATGTGGACAAAAGGTGACTGTTTGAGTTATCTGGAAGATGATTAAAACCTCGTTCCCATCACTGGGCAAGCATCCATTCTCAAC
>NW_011494869.1:2270031-2271482 GCF_000754665.1 Bison bison bison | reverse complement strand
ATTCTCAACAACATTTCCTGGAATTCCACAATCCAGACAGAGTGCTCTCTCTCCCCTATTCTCTCAGGACCCCAGAATGCCCCAAGGGTCTTAGAATTTTAGAGCTAGAAGTAACTTTCAATATCACTGAATCTAAGAGATCTTGTTTTATAAGTGAATCTTGGGCTAATTTAATTCCTTCAGTTGTTCATTAATTCAGTCTCTCATCTTAAAGAGCTACTGAATGCCAGGCACTGAGCTTGTGTTGCTACAGGGCCACAGTCGTAACCAAAACAGAAAGAGTTCTGACTATCTTCTGTACTCTTTGGTAGTTTACATTCTGATGGAGTGATACAGAGGGAAAGCCAGTCAAATAAATAAATAAAATGAGATAGTTTCAGGTCGTGATGAACACTGGGAAGAAGATAAAACCAGGTAGACAGGGTGGAATGGATTGGGAAATCAAGGTCACCATAGGTACACTATGTATCAAGTAGATGGCTGGTGAGGGCCTGCTGTAGAGCACAGGGGAAAAAGAAGGTATGATCTGTTTGTAGGACATATATATTAAATTAACCTTAAAAATGCATTCCAGTATACACTAGGTACAGACAAATGCTGTTTGGTTCCGCCTATACAAGGTACCTAGACGAGTCAAATTCTTAGAGTCAGAAAGTACATTGGTAGATGCCAGGGGCTTGGGAGGTGGCGAGGGAAAATGGGGAATTAGAGTTTAATGGCTGCGGAGGCAATGGCACCCCACTCCAGTACTTTTGCCTAGACAATCCCATGGACGGAGGAGCCTGGTAGGCTGCAGTCCATGGGGTGGCTAGAGTTGGACACGACTGAGCGACTTCACTTTCACTTTTCACTTTCACGCATTGGAGAAGGAAATGGCAACCCACTCCCGTGTTCTTGCCTGGAGAATCCCAGGGACGGGGGAGCCTGGTGGGCTGCCGTCTATGGGTCGCACAGAGTTGGACACGACTGAAGTGACTTAGCAGCAGCAGCAGCAGCAGAGTTTAACGGAGACAGAGTTTTAGTTTAGGAAAGTAAAAAAGTTCGAGAGATGGGTGATGGTGAGAGTTGAACTGCACAGTTAAGTATTCAACACCCATTTATGATAAAAACTCTCCAGAAAGCAGGAATAGAAGGAACATACCTCAACATAATAAAAGCTATATATGACAAACCCACAGCAAACATTATCCTCAATGGTGAAAAATTGAAAGCATTTCCTCTAAAGTCAGGAACAAGACAAGGGTGCCCACTTTCACTATTACTATTCAACATAGTTTTGGAAGTTTTGGCCACAGCAATCAGAGCAGAAAAGGAAATAAAAGGAATCCAAATTGGAAAAAAAGAAGTAAAACTCTCACTATTTGCAGATGGCATGATCCTCTACATAGAAAACCCTAAAGACTCCACCAGAAAATTACTAGAACTAATCAATGATTATAGTAAAGTTGCAG
>NW_011494869.1:2267714-2269695 GCF_000754665.1 Bison bison bison | reverse complement strand
ACAAAAAACCTCGAATAGCCAAAGCGATCTTGAGAAAGAAAAATGGAACTGGAGGAATCAACCTACCTGACTTCAGGCTCTACTACAAAGCCACAGTTATCAAGACAGTATGGTACTGGCACAAAGACAGAAATATAGATCAATGGAACAAAATAGAAAGCCCAGAGATAAATCCACGCACATATGGACACCTTATCTTTGACAAAGGAGGCAAGAATATACAATGGATTAAAGACAATCTCTTTAACAAGTGGTGCTGGGAAATCTGGTCAACCACTTGTAAAAGAATGAAACTAGAACACTTTCTAACACCATATACAAAAATAAACTCAAAATGGATTAAAGATCTCAACGTAAGACCAGAAACTATAAAACTCCTAGAGGAGAACATAGGCAAAACACTCTGACATACATCACAGCAGGATCCTCTATGACCCACCTCCCAGAATATTGGAAATAAAAGCAAAAATAAACAAATGGGACCTAATTAAACTTAAAAGCTTCTGTACATCAAAGGAAACTATTAGCAAGGTGAAAAGACAGCCTTCAGAATGGGAGAAAATAATAGCAAATGAAGCAACCGACAAACAACTAATCTCAAAAATATACAAGCAACTCCTACAGCTCAACTCTAGAAAAATAAATGACCCAATCAAAAAATGGGCCAAAGATCTAAATAGACATTTCTCCAAAGAAGACATACAGATGGCTAACAAACACATGAAAAGATGCTCAACATCACTCATTATCAGAGAAATGCAAATCAAAACCACTATGAGATACCATTTCATGCCAGTCAGAATGGCTGCAATCCAAAAGTCTACAAATAATAAATGCTGGAGAGGGTGTGGAGAAAAGGGAACCCTCTTACACTGTTGGTGGGAATGCAAACTAGTACAGTCACTATGGAGAACAGTGTGGAGATTCCTTAAAAAACTGGAAATAGAACTGCCTTATGATCCAGCAATCCCACTGCTGGGCATACACACTGAGGAAACCAGAAGGGAAAGAGACACGTGTACCCCAATGTTCATCACAGCACTGTTTATAATAGCCAGGACATGGAAACAACCTAGATGTCCATCAGCAGATGAATGGATAAGAAAGCTGTGGAAAAAAAAAAAAATAGTATGTTTTATATTATGTGACTTTTACCACAATAAAGAGAATTTTTTTTAAAGCCAAGAAACAAAGCAAAGCAAGGTAGTGAGACAGGGCCTGGGCAAGGGGACGGTCCTGGGCAGAAGGGAATGCGCCTCTACAGTGAATTTTTGAATTGGGATCTGAGCAATGAGGAGTCAGCCTTGCGAAGGTCAAAGTGAAGAATTTTCTGGTTGCTTCTCTGGCAGATACTTCAAGGTGAGAATAAGCTGTTATATTCAAGAACAGAAGGAAGGCCAGCGTGACTGGATTACAGTGAGGGCAGAGAGGCGATGCAGTGCTTATAGCATGCATGATTTTGCAACTCATGGCCAGGGTGTTTTGAATTTCGTCCTTTGTGCGCTGGGAACCACTGGAAAGTGTTAAACAGGGCAGCAAAGTGATCTGATATATTTTTTTAAAGGGCTACTCTAGCTGTTGAGAAAAACAGTCCATTGACGGTGGCAACAGAGGAGTGTGGAGTATAGGAAAGAGACTTCTGCTGTGAGCCAAATGAGTGATAACCTCTCAGTCATATAGTGAGTTAATGGCAGAGCCTGGGGGTAAAAGATTAGATTTGTTCCAATAGTTAATGTATTTGGTACAGTTGAAAAAATTTAAAAATATAAGAATAAATATCATTTATTAAGTGCTTGTTATTGCCAGGCTCTGTGCAACATGCTGTATATGCATCATCTTATTTAATTTTTATCATAATTATGTAAGGTAGATTCTGTTTTTCTTTCTATTTTATGGATGCAGAAATGGAAGCTTCAAGAATTTCAGTATACTGTCCAAGTTCACACACATGGCAAGTGACAGAAAGGCAGACTGGGGATTA
>NW_011494869.1:2260641-2267614 GCF_000754665.1 Bison bison bison | reverse complement strand
ACCCAAAAAGCCACAAAGATGAGGCTCATTACTTGTAGTAAGGGCAGTGTTGCCTAAAGGTTAAGCTGGTAAGTGTTGGAACCAGAAAGCCTGCATTCATATCCCAGCTCCCTGGTTACTAACTCTGTGACCTTGGGCAAGTCCTTTCTTTCTTTTTTTTTTTTTTTAAATAATATGCTTGAATTTTTTGCTGTATGACATCCCTCTCCACCCTTTCACCCTGCCACTTCCCCACCGTGATTAGCAATAAAACTCTGGAAAGAAATAACCACCCATGGGCTTTGTCTTTGCAAAGAATGGAAAAGCTGGGAAGACTGGGTCCCCTATTATAGCCACAATTTAGAGTAGATGGTACCTGCAGGGGAACAGAAGCTGATTCTCTGGATCCCTGGGAAGGAGAAGGGTTAGGGAAATTGTGAACTAGGCCCAATAAGCAACCTTGGGGCCGAGTAGGCAGAAAGGCCTCCTAGGTTCCTTGGTACACCTGTGGTCTGGTCTCTGAAACCCAAGTTCATTGTTTTCAGTCTGTTCAGAGTCTGTGCTCTTACACATGAAGGTCAGCAGGGGGCAGTGCAGCCAACGTGTTGCTTGTGAGTGAGGGGCTGCCTGCTTTTCACACAAGGGTCTGAGGAGTTTCTGTGCCTTAAAACTGTGCCTATCTGGGCAGGTTCTGGGTGGATGAATCCACCCTTTCTCTTGTCCAAGATCCTATTCTACCCGCTTTCCTTTTGTCTCCTGTTCTGCTTGGCTTCCTCACCTTTTCTGCTCTGCCTCATATCCCCAGACCTTTTATCTTCATAAAACGTGCTCCTTGCTGCTGCTGCTGCTAAGTCGCCTCAGTCGTGTACAACTCTGTGCGACCCCATAGACGGCAGCCCACCAGGCTCCCCTGTCCCTGGGATTCTCCAGGCAAGAACACTGGAGTGGGTTGCCATTTCCTTCTCCAATGCATGAAAGTGAAAGTGAAGTCGCTCAGTCGTGTCCGACCCTCAGCGACCCCATGGACTGCAGCCTTCCAGGCTCCTCCATCCATGGGATTTTCCAGGCAGGAGTACTCGAGTGGGGTGCCATTGCCTTGGGTCCTCCTAAATATTCTGTGCGAGAGACAGGGTCAGGTTAAGTATTTGTCATTTGCAGATGAAGGCCGAAGGCAGTGCCTGGTCCCTAGCCCCGTCCTTTCCTCCAGTGAACTCACAGGATATGAAAGCCAATAACGCGACTGATCTCATTTACCGTTGTAGGGAAGGATATTATGCCCCCAGGGCACCACGGGCACTTTGGAATTAGAGCAAAAGCTGCCAGAGCAGTAAGCTGAGAAGGGGCTTGATCAGAGTTGTGGACTCTCGGGTCCTATCAATTTCCTAGGGCCCTCCACAGAAAGGATAAAAAATCAAAGGGCTAACCTTTGAATACACACTTGGGACCAGACAGGTACAGATCAATCTTTATGCTTTTTTTTTTTTTTTTTTTTTATGTTGAAGGCAGCACGTTTATTACCCACACTTTGAGATTTTTTTTTATACTTGAGAGAAGACATATTCAGAATGGAACAAGACACAAGTCCATTGGATAATCTAGTCTATATTTGGGTTTGGCAATCCTTTAAGCCCAGGAATACACCTGCAGACCAATTTGGAGTGCTAAGAGCCAAGGTTACACATCACAACAATGATAATTTGACTAGGAGACAAACCTTGCACGGGTTGTGTCCTTTGTGCAGAAGTGTCGTATTGCTAGCAAGTTTCTCCAGCTCTCTAAGCCTCAGTTTCCTTTCATATGAGGGGCAGTTATAATAGAGCAGTTGTGACAGAGTCCACACATACTCTGCATTCAGCCAGTATTGCTACTGGTGTTGAAATAGGAGGTTTACTGTTTCCATAGCTACTCATTGTGGAAGATGGATTACATTGATGGCCCTGGTTCATGACTCGCCGTATACACACCCTTTGTGGTTGAGAATTTCTAGTCCCTGCCCTCTTCTGACTCAGGCTCGCCTTGGGTCTTGCTTTGGGCATTAGAATGTGGCATCTGTTAGCCTCAAGCCTCTGGGGCCTTGTAGTCTTCTGCAGTCTCTTACTTGTTTTGAAACCCTGCCACTTCTGTATGAAAAATACTGGGCTGGACTCCTGGAGGATGAGGGCCACATGGAGCACAGGCCACTTGTCCCAGCTGAGGCCGTCAGACTGGGCTGCAGCCCATAGACCCCCAGTGGTGTGAGAGAGGCCAATTAAGATCAACAGGACTGCCTACCTGACCCATAGCTGACCTCAGCTACTTGAGTATGTCCAGCAGACACCAGGAGAACTGCTCAGCTGGCCTGTACAGACTCATGAGCAATAACAAGTACTTATTGTTTCATGTTGCTTGGTTTTGAGAATGTTTACTATGCAGCAATAGCTAACTAATATGTTACTTAAAGTTTTGTGTGTGCCAGTTGAAGAAGAAGGGTTATGCTAGGTGAGACTATTTGAAAGGTTAGTAACTATATTACTCTTTGGAAGACTACTAACTATATTACTGAGTACTTAGGAGAACTTGATATGTATAGAGTCTCAAGTTTAGGCATCATATGTAGTGGTTCAGAGTAAACACTGGAATAAAACAGACCTGGTTCCAAATCCCTGCTCTGCCAATTACTAAATGTGTACCTTTGGTCAAATTTCTGAACCATTTCTATGGACTCAATTTCCTCTCCCATAAAATGGAGATAATAATAGTTATTGGGAGGGTTGCTTTTTGACGATAAAGCAAATGTATGCCTAGTGTTTAGGATGCTGCCTGGCACACATTGAGTGCTCAAGAAATACTACCCACTCTTCCTTTGTTTTTTGACTTTTATTTATTTGGCTGTGTGGAGTCTTAGTTGCTGCATGCAGTTTCGTTAGCTGCAGCATGTGGGATCTATTTCCACCACCAGTGATTAAACCCAGGCCCCTTGCATTGAGAGCGCAGAGTCTCAGCCACTGGACCACCAGGGAAGTCCCCCAGTTTTCCTGGTAATGGTGAATTTAATCTCCAGAGGACATCTCTACATAGAACCCTGTGGTTGCTGCAGGTCCAGTGGGTAACATAGGCAGGATTTTGCAATTGATTCATTTAAAGCTTTGATAAGAAAATTATGTTTACATATATATTCCCCCCTTTTTAATTATAAAAGTAACATACCTTAAGCAAAAGGGAATCTAGGGGGAAATTCCTGATTCAAAGAAAATTTGTATTGTGAGCTGTGACTTGTAATTATGAATATTGATCTCTACTTCAGTGCATTGAAGTATAGCTTATTATTTTTAAGGAAGAAATGTGCACACCATGCTGAGTTGTGAGACAGGGGCATAAATCTATCTTTGTTGAAAATTATAACAATTTACCTCATATTTCATTGACCAAGGAAGCAAAGCAATTATCCACAATATATGATGTAGGGAAAAAATCATGACTATATGAGCTCTCATGTAAAAGTTTAACTCGGCAGGATATCTCAAAAGGAAATCAGATTTTGGTTTAATGTTCAGGACAAAACTTCCTGCCATGATCAATTCCTCACTGGCTCAGATGGCATTCACTGACGTTTATTCCTGATGGAGAAAGAAAGCTCCTCTCTCCTGGTGGGGTGGGGGGCGGTGATGAGCAGTCAAGGTAGAAAGTCTTCCCAGTCTAGAGAGAGGAATGCTGTGTCTACTCCTTGTTCCTGAGCAGAATCAGGCTGCATGAGCATTCACTGATTCTGTTGACTCTCAGTTGATTTAATTTAAAAAGTAATCAAAATAAAACTGACCCTTTCCCTAAAAGCTTGGCTTCTTTCATTTTGTCTTCATCATGTAATTGGAGTATGTGATGTTACCTACATGCCTGTGAATATCCACAGTACTGCTGATAACAGTCGAGGGGTTCCTGATCCCTGGAGTGTATCAGGGAGCTCCAGGGTCCTGCTTTAGAGGGAGTGGCAAGTTCCTCCAATCCCCTTATCCACTAGTGGATCTCACCCCTCCTCACACAGATCAGATGGAGGCTCTCCATCTGTAGGCCACTGGTGTGTGTTATTCCAAGAATCACAGTGAATGCACTTGACATTATCACAAACATTTATCTGTGAGTTGTCTGGAAGAGATACTGACTCCCCAGTGGGCTACAGAGGAAATCTGTGATCACACCAAAGTTTGTGCTAGGCTGCCATGCGACTCCCGCTCGGGTGATCCTGAGGTTCTTGGGTCACACCTTCCTGCAGCTTCACTCCCGGAGGGCAGCAGTGTGGGTGGGTGGGAAAGAGCTGTTGGCAACCAGAGTCCAGCAGTGAGGCTGTTCCAGATGTTTATGGAGCATTCCCCCTGGCTTAGTTGCATTTGGGCCTTATCAGTGGTTAAACAGTATGACTATCACCCCTGGTTACGAGTGACAGAAACCTAAGGTTTTTATTGTACCTCTCCAAATCCAGGAAGCATTGCATGTCTGTCTGCCTGTCTGTCTATCTCTCGGTTTCTTCCTCTCACCCCACTCCCATACCTATATGTGGCTCTCTGCTTATTTTTGAGCATAGCAAAAGATGGCTGTCTCATAGCTCCTATTTCTGTCCATTTCAAGGCTCTAGTAGAAACTAATCAGAGTCTCTGAATCATAATTCTGAATCCCTGGGGGAAAGTATCTAATTGGCCAGGTTTGGGTTAGGTGCATCTCTGGATGGTGGCTAGGGGATCCCAGTCACGTTATGTAATCTTACCATCTTGCCGGCCCCTGTGAGTGATGGGGTCGGCAGTTAGCGGAGAAGGACACAGTGATAGGTGGCTTCTGAGATGGCTCTCAGTGGTTATTGTGACTATTGGCATCCACAGGAATTATCCTCTGTGTGATCCCCTCCTCTGGAATGTGAACTGGGTCTGGTGACTATTGCTTCTAAAGTGAACAGACTGCCCAAATTAGGTTGCAGAAGACTGGGACTTTCATCTTGCTCAGACTCTTTCTCTCTGGTTCTTGTTTTATTTGCTCTGGTACAGCAAGCTGCCATGTTGTGCTCTGTGGAGAGATTCATGGGGCAAGGAACTGAGGGTGCCAACTGGCCAAGTGCCAGCAAGGAACCAAATCCTGCCAGCAACCCTGGGAGAGAGCTTGGAAGCAGATCCTTTCCCATTCCCTTTCCCTTGAGATGACTACAGTCCCAGCTGACACCTTGATTATAGCTTTGTGAGGGACCCAGAGCCAGAGGCACTCAGCTATGCTGAGATTCCCAACCCATAGAAACTGTAAGATAACAGATGTTGTGTTTAGCCATTAAATTTTACTCCACCATTCCAGAAGATCCACCCCAAAGCGCCTACATTTTGGACTAGTCTGTTATGCAGTGGTAGATAACCAGCTAGGAATGTGGTGACTGGAGGGGCTCTGAGGTCAGTTAGGTTCATGTCTTGTCCTAACTTCACCGTGAGCCAGCTGTGTGGTTTTGTACAAGCTATTGAACCTGTTCAAGTTGCATTCTCTTCTGTAGAAATGACATAACAGTAATATGGTTGTTGGGAGGGCTAAATGAGTAACCCAGTGCCAGCACCGAGTTTAGTTATATTAATATTCATTCATACTCTAATATTAATATCAGCAATATCAGCCAAGTTTAGCTATTGTTACTGAGCTTTCACAGCTCTGCTAACTCTATACACTTGGGTTATTGGTTGCCTCAGTTTCTTCAGAGAAGTGGAGAATTCTGTGCCCTTTACAGGAATGATATAGAGAGGAACATAAAATACCCCCAAGTCTCTTTAAAGCAAATAGCTTTTAAACTGGTAAATATGGAGGACTGTTTTCCTTTTACTCTTTTCAGTTTCCTGGTAAAGAACAATTTCATATCATGGAGAAGTTAAATTACAGAATTCGTGCTCTACAGTTCCAAGATATCAAAAAATATTTGAGTTGATAGAATTTGTTTTTGCAGCTTCCTTCCCACAAAGGCATCCAACAACCTTCTGCAACCAATTATTCTGTGCATGGAAATGCCAGGGCACTAGGCAGGTGGCAATCCATCACCGAGACGGAGCCCGAAGATGAAGAGCAGGGAGATGATCGTTGGTGCTTAAAAGGTTTCTGCCTTCTGAAGCCAAAGCCCGTTGTGTCAAAGGTTTGATGGGACTTGCTCATTAATTCCAAGCTCCAATGCTCAGTTGCCATGTTTTCATCACTCCTTGGGGATGCTGTTTTTCTCCCACTGACAGCTGTGGACTTTGTGTGATGGTGGGAGATGTCAGGTTTTCAGATCTCCCACCCATGTCACCTCCATTCCCCCTCTACTTCATCCCAAGACCACTGCCCAAGCCCAGCTTCCCCCTGCATCTCCTTCTGCCATGCTGTGGGTTTATTACAGTGCCTGGGGCTCAGCCTGCCTCCTCTCATCTCCACTCCTTCACCCTGCTGGACTCCTTTCCTTCCTGAGCTGGCTGCTGAGTGGGGAGCAGCTTGGCTCACCCATTTTTGCTGTCCCCACTCTTTTCTGTCAAGTACCACAGAATCCCTTTCTGTGTTAAGGGTGACAGTACTCCTGGCTGGGAAAACACAGAACAGAAGAAAGAGTAAATGAGAGGTGTAGTCAGATACCCTTTGAAAAAACATACCAAGATTCTTGAAACGGGCCTGCCACTGCCACAAGGCTGGCGTCTGCTAGGTTCATCACATTTCGTCTCCTCCCCCACCCAACCTTGTCCCCAAGGATGGTAGAGTGAGATAACCAGTCTCCTCACGATGGAAAAAACACTGCTTTTTTGCTGCCAGAATCACTCTCGCCTGTCACTCAACGAAATAAGCCAGTTAAAAATAATTACCAGCAATGACCAAACAGGGAAAGAGCTTATCCTCATGCTATAAACTGAAAAGCATCCAACAAAAGGCGGGGGGAGGAGGGCTCGGGATGGGGAGCACATGTGTGCCTGTGGCAGATTCATTTTGGTGTGTGGCAGAACCAATACAATATTATAAAGTTAAAAAAAAAAAAAAAAAA
>NW_011494869.1:2249002-2260541 GCF_000754665.1 Bison bison bison | reverse complement strand
AGAAAAGCAGATTTTGGTGAGACTTAGTGCAGCCCCTATACCACCCTTTCCCCCAGAGAGTGATAAATAGGGAAACGCTGAGAATTCCCACCATCCCCTGATTTAGATAGCAACAGCACAGCGGGCATAAAACAGATAAAGGACTGCCCCTCCCCCCAAAAAAAGTCTACAGAGGAAATTAATAAGAACATGGATTCAGTAAGACAAGGCTTAAAACAAAACAAAACCCACCTACTTCAGTAATGAAATTTAACAAACCACAAGATGAATAGAGAGGTCAGGAGAGAAGAACTAACGCGACACTAATTACCAGGTGATCATGGAATAAATTCTGTAAGCTCATGAGGGAAAGAAAATCTACATGTCCTTTGAGAATAAAGGAGACGTTTTTAAGCTTGCTCAAACTTTGCACCTAGGTGCCCTCTTGAGAAAAAAAAAAAAAAAACTCTTGGAACCATGATAAAAAGACATAAATGGAGAGAGCATAGTAAAAGGAAATGAATTAGCTTTTTATTATGACACCAAGGTTTGGGCCTGTTCAACTGCAAGAGTGCATTCCCATCTATTGACACGGGGAAGGCTGTGGGAAGCAGAGGTGTTTGGGACTGGAACTGGATCTCAGTGAAATCTGAGATGCCTAGGATGCATTCAAGTGGAGGTACTGAGTGGCTAGTTTTGTATATAAGAGACTAGAGGTTGGAAGAGAGATCTAGGTTGGAGATATAGATCTAGGAATCATAGAGGTAGAGGTAATATTTGCGGCTTGAGATTGGATGAGATCACTCAGGGAATTAGTGTAGAGAAGGTCAAGGAATGAGCTATGGTTAATCTCACTGTTAAGAATCAAGAGAAAGGAGAAATGAACAAAGAATACTAAGCGTGAAAGTCAGTGAGGAAGGAGGTAAACCAGAAGGTGGTGGTGTCAGGAAAGCCAAGGGAAGGGTGGGTGTTCAGGAAAAGTAGGTGATGAACTGTGGCAAGTGTAGCTGATAGACCAGAATAAGATGAGACTTGAAAATTGTCCCCCGCCTTTGGCAATGCAGGAGTCACAGGTGACCTTAACAAGAGCTGTTTCAGTGGAGTTGTATAGTTGAAAGCTTGATTGGAGAGAATTTAAGAGACAGTTTTAAATTGGACAGAATTTAAGAAATGCTGTTGTATTTGAGGCAAAGAAAAGAGGAGGTAACTGGTTGGGATGGTGGGGTCAAGATAATGCTTTTTTTAATTAACAGATTTTATTTTTTAAAGGCAGTTTAGGTTTCCTGAAAATTGAGCAAGTAGTACAGAGTTCTCTCTCCCCTCTTCTCAGGGTTTCCTTTCTTATTAACATCTTGCATTAGTGTGGTATATTTGCTACAACTGAGCCAATACTGGTACAATATTATTAACTAAAGTCTCTAATTTATATTAGGGTTAATTCTTTGTGTCATACAATTCCATGGGTTTTGACATGCATCATGTCTTGGGTCATTTTAGTATCCTACAGAATAGTTTCACTGCTGTAAAAAAAAAAAAAAATCCCCTATGCTCCAAGGATAATGCTTTTTAAGATGGGACTGCATATGGTAAATAAAAGAGAAGAGGGACAATTCTAATTCTGTTAAGCAGTTGGCCAGCTGGCTCTAGCCTCAGCAGTGAGCTCTGGGTTAAAGAAGTAACTCAAACAGTCATCAGCTTATTTAAGGATTGCCTGGAGATCAATGAGCCACCTTAGCAGGGCATGTAGACTGAGAAGAGTGGAAGGCCTAGTGGAGAACTCTGGGGACACCAACATATAATGCATAGTCGGAGGTACTGGAGCCCACAAAGAAGTTGAAGGAAGAAGGAGCATAGGAGGAAAACCAGGAGGTTGTGTTGTCACCAAAGTCACAGGAAGAGAATGTTCAAAGAAGGAAGACCACAGGGTTGATTAGTGCCAGGAATTCAGTAAAGATGAGGGCAAAGAAGTCCAGGTTGGATGTAGCAATAATGGAGGTTATTTCAGATCTTCAGTAAGAGACTTTAAGGCATATAAAAGAAGAGAAACACATTTTTCATGAGCTGAAGAATTACTGGGAGGTGATGACGTGAAAGCCATGAGCATACAACTCTTTCAAGAACTTTGGCCATGAAGGAGGTAGCGGAGAGATAGGACAATGATTGAAGCAAAACATGAGTATGAGAGACTTATTTTCAAGATGGTAGAGACATGCATATGTAAATGTTGATGGAAGCAGGAGAGAGGGTCGGGGGAGAGGCTCCTCTGTGCCTATGGCATGCAGTTCAGTGAGAGAGATACAGGAGAGGGAAATGATTGATTGAATCAGGTCCCCTGATAAGGAGGAAAGACCTGGGACACAGAGGAGGGGTTAGTCTTAGACTTCTATTGAATTATGACAGGAAGACCAGAGAGTGGGTACAGACAAGTTTGGGATGAGTGGCAGAATTCTGAAGGAGTTCTCTCCTGATGGCTTCTGTTTCATTTGTGAGGGGGGAGGTGAGGTCATCTCCTGTGATGATAGGGTAGGAAATACGAGAAGAATGGGAGAAGTCCAAAGTCTCTGGAAAAGAAAAAAACTAGTCACTTGGAAACACAGACAGGGAATCAGGGAAATAGAAGGGAGTTTGTTCCATATTCTTCTTTGTCTACTGAAGTGAAGTGAAGAGAAGTCGCTCAGTTGTGTCCGACTCTTTGCGACCCCATGGACTGTAGCCCACCAGGCTCCTCGATCCCTGGGATTTTCCAGCATCAATACTGGAGTGGATTGCCATTTCCTTCTCCAGGGGATCTTCCCGACCCAGGGATTGAACCCAGGTCTCCTGCATTGTAGGCAGACGCTTTACCATCCAAGCTACCAGGGAAGCCCAAGAAATGTACCTCTTCTCTTCAAAATGTTAAGGGGATTCAACATCGGTCTTTACTTCCATCACCAGTCACATCCACAACTGGGCGTTGTTTTTGCTTTGACTGCCTCTCTTCATTCTTTCTGGGGTTATTTCTCCACTCTTCTCCAGTAGCATATTGGGCACCTACCGACCTGGCGAGTTCATCTTTCAGTATCATATTTTTTTTGCCTTTTCATACTGTTCATGGGGTTCTCAAGGCAAGAATACTGAAGTGGTTTGCCATTCCCTTTTACAGAGGACCACGTTTTGTCAGAACTCTCCACTATGACCCGTCCATCTTGGATGGCCCTACACTGCATGGCTCTTAGTTTCATTGAGTTAGATGCTGGACAAGATTGAAGGCAGGAAGAGAAGGGGATGACAGAGGATGAGATGGTTGGATGGCATCACTGACTCGATGGACATGAGTTTGAGCAAGCTCTGGGAGTTGGTGATGTACAGGGAAGCCCAGCAAGCTGCAGTCCATGGGGTCACAAACAGCTGGACATGACTGAGTGACTGAACTGAACTGAAAGGGGATTCAAAATGAGTGATCAAGAAGGTTGTGGATCAGTTGGTCTTGGATTCCTCTAGGTCTCCTGAGAGTCATTTTCAACAAGCTCCTCGCCTCCTTAGTTGGTTCTCTCATGAGCCTTCCTCAGCTCCTGGGCTTGGAGGTGTGAAGGGATTGTTCATGTGAGTCCAGCAGGGACTGTGGAAGTGGAATCAGGATGCTGGGATTTGGGATGAGACAAAGAGGATGTTCAGTGAAGGAACTAGACACATAGGAGTGTCTACTTACTATCTTCTACAGCAAGGTCCCCAACCTATGGCCCATGGGCCAGATCTGGCCGCCTGTCTGCTTGCGTAACAAATGCATTTCAGTACAGCTATGTCTGTGGTTGCTTTCCAGCTGTAACATCAGAGTTAAATGGTTGTGACAGGGGCCTTATGGCCCACAACGCTGAAAATATTTACTATCTGGCCTTTTTACAGAAAATGTTTGTCAACCTCTGTTCTAGAGGAAAGATGGGAATGTTTTGGAGGAAGGATAACCTTGAGAAAATCCCAACTTCTGAGTCTGTTTCCTTTTCTGAAAAATAAGGACACCATTCATTAAATCGTTCTTTCATTTAACAAACATTTATCGATTGCTCACTATGTGCCAGAAGCTGGGAGAGAGAGATCAATAAGACCCAGCCTTGTTCTTTCAAAGCCCAATAGCAGAGATAAATGGGTAAGCAAATAGCTGGCATACTTAGAGATAAATGCTCTGTGCATGCCATGGGGATGAAGGGAGGCGTCTCACCTGGCCCAGATGGATGTGGGAAGGCTTCATAGGAAAACAGAAGAGGACGGACTCATCACATGGAGGGTTGCTGTGGATGAAGATGAAATCAGCCAGGGATTCTTGCAGGCTGAGGGGAGATCAAGGGGAATGAAGGAGGGTGAGTACTTGGAAGCACCAAGATAGAAAGGGTAGGTGAAGGGAAACAGAGAAGGAGCAGTGAGAGAGGCAGAAGGAGAATCAGGAAAGTGTCAGGAGTACCAGTGGGACACACAGGGCCCCCCGATTCTACCACCCTGCCCTTGACACCCTGCCCTGCCTAGCTGATCACTGCCAGTCCAGCAGGGCCCAGATGTAGTTTCACAACTGACTCAACACAGTATTCAGAGCAGGCACCATCAATCAGCATTTGCCCCCGTGATGAAACCCAGGGTGATCTTAAAGTATACACCATCGATTTGTTAATTACAAAGCACCCCCAAATTGTAATGTGGTATTACTATCAACTGTTAGTAAAATAAAATGCAAGAAAAACTCAATAATATGGTAATATGTGTAATTCAACCCAGATATCAGAATTGAAATCTATTTTGACAATGTAAACATAACACAAAACATAACCTATTTTTAATAGATTCATTATACTCTTTTCAAACTGAATCTGAGATGCATACTCATTCCTGAAAATCATTCATACATATGATTTCATTGAGCAAATGGATTTCTACAGTGTGTGGGAGTTTGAATGGATTTAAGCATGAGGCAGATTGTCCTCTTTTTTTATGCTTAAAAGTTTTGGGAAATATTTCAAACATTTAAAGAAGTAATGAGAATAATATAACACCCGTGTATCTACTACTTAGATTTTTTGAAGTGCTAGCATTTTGCCACTGCTTCAGAGCTTAATAATAAGAGTAAAAACATTGTGGATGCAGTTGAGGTCCCTTTTGTGCCTTTCTCATCCCTTCTGTCTTCCCAGAGCTTACCACTCTCTGAACGTTACAGTGTGCATCTTCCTCCTCTGTGGTTTTATATTTTCCCTACATTTGTATCAATAAACCTGAAGCAGATTTTTTTCATGTGTTTTTAAACATTACACAAATGGTAAGGCAGTATAAAACTTCTGCCACTTGCCTTTATCATTCTCTTCTGTGTTTTTGAGCAGCAGCCATGCTGATTTGTGTGTTCATTAATTTTACAAAGCTGGTCCTCTTTCCATTCTTTGAAACCTGCCCACATTGTTAAAGACAGTGAATACATTTGACAGCTTCTCAGTGACAGATATGAAATAATTTGGTCTCAATTGTCTTCTCAGTTTTCATTTTCTCTTCCTTCATCTCCCTCCCTCTTTTCCTCTCCTGCTCTGTTATGGGTTTTGAATGTAAAAAGAAATAGTGAAAGAAGGAAAATCCTAAAAGGAAGGTCTGTACCCTATCTTCCAGAAAAGAACAGATTTCCCCCACCCCCCACCCCCAGGAGCAGCTAACATTTATCAGATACTAAGTGCAAAAACCTACGCTAAGTGCTTTATATTCACTTGTTAATCCTCAGCGTGACCCTTGGAGATCTTCCTTGCCCCAAGTCACAAAGCTTGTTTGTGAAGATTTTAACCTAGACACTCAGATGGTAGAGCTGATAAAGGCTTAACCATTCAAAAAGAGAAGCCATATTGAGCCCAAGTAGGGACAGTGTTAGGTGAGCTATTAACAATAAGAATCCCCAGGGTTAGTGCTTTAATAACTTTTGGTATTGGTCTCATTTCTAAGTTAAGTATCACATTCATTGTTAATAATAAATAATAACAAAGTACTTACTTAATTCACAAGCTTGAGAGTTAACCTCAGATTAATTTTCTCACCTGAACTTCAGTCACCCATTGATTTCAAACTCCTTCCACGATATTTCTGCTTGGCTATTCCTCTATCATCCCTTACTCTGTAAGTACCAAACAGTTGTTTCTTTTCTTCTTGACCATTTCTAGTTGCTGCAAATTCTGGCACCTCAGCTTACTCTGGTTCTTCACTGCCTGCTGTGGATTGAATTGTATCCCCACAAAATTCATATTTTGAAGCCCTTCCCCTCAATGTGATGCTATTTGGAGATGGGGCCTTTGGGAGGTAATTAGATTTAGGGACAGGACTGAGCACCTAACACTAGGTTTAGATGAGTTGATGGGTGGGGATCCCCAGGATGGGATTAGTGCCCTTATATGAAGAGACCAGAAAGCTGACTCACTCTCTCTGTGTCTTGTGAGGACACAGTGAGAAGGCAGCCTTCTGCAAGCCAGGAAGAGAGCCCTCACCAGGAACCAATCTTCCCACACCTTGATTTCAGACTCCAGCCTCCAGTACTGTGAGAAACAAAGTTCTGTTGTTTAAGATACCTAGTGTAGGGTATTTGTTATAGCAGCCTAAAGTGACTAAGACACTACCTATATAGCATTTTAATCTTATTAAGTTTCTATCCGTTTTGAGCAATCATCCTTCCTCTTGCCTGTTTTTCCACCTGTGTTATTTTTCTGAGCTAGGCTGGGACTTCCTCTACCCAAATAATAGCAGCCTTTTAAGGAAAAAATTAAAGTCTCTTTTCCCTTCCAGTTCCTCCTTCTTTCAGTTCAGTTCAGTCGCTCGGTCGTGTCCGACTCTTTGCGACCCCATGGATTGCAGCATGCCAGGCCTCCCTGTCCATCACCAACTCCTGGAGTTTACCCAAACTCATGTCCACTGAGTCAGTGATGCCACCCAACCATCTCATCCTCTGTCATCCCCTTCTCATCCCGCCTTCAATCTTTCCCAGCATTAGGGTCTTTTCAAATGAGTCAGCTCTTCACATCAGGTGGCCAAAGTATTGGAGTTTCAGCTTCAACATCAATCCTTCCAATGAGTATTCAGGACTGATTGCCTTTAGGATGGACTGGGTGGATCTCTTTGCAGACCATGGGACTCTCAGAGTCTTCTCCAACACCACAGTTCAAAAGCATCACTCTTTAGCATCCAGCTTTCCTTATAGTCCAACTCTCACATCCATACGTGACCACTGGAAAAACCATAGCCTTGACTAGACGGACCTTTGTTGACAAAGTAATGTCTCTGCTTTTGAATATGCTATTTAGGTTGGTCATAATTTTCCTTCCAAGGAGTAAGTGTTTTAATTTCATGGCTGCAATCACCATCTGCAATGATTTTGGAGCCCAGAAAAATAAAGTTTGACACTGTTTCCACTGTTTCCCCATCTATTTCCCATGAAGTGGTGGGACCAGATGCCATGATCTTCATTTTCTGAATGTTGAGCTTTAAGCCAACTTTTCACTCTCCTCTTTCACTTTCATCAAGAGGCGTTTTAGTTCCTCTTCACTTTCTGCCATAAGGGTGGTGTCATCTGCATATCTGAGGTTATTGATATTTCTCCCAGAAATCTTGATTCCAGCTTGTGCTTCCTCCAGTCCAGCATTTCTCATTATGTACTCTGCATATAAGATAAATAAGCAGGGTGACAATATACAGCCTTGATGTACTCCTTTTCCTATTTGGAACCAGTCTGTTGTTCCATGTCCAGTTTTAACTGTTGCTTCCTGACCTGCATACAGGTTTCTCAAGAGGCAGGTCAGGTCGTCTTGTATTCCCACCTCTTTCAGAATTTTCCACAGTTGATTGTGATCCACACAGTCAAAGGCTTTGGCATAGTCAATAAAGCAGAAATAGATGTTTCTCTGGAACTCTCTTGCTTTTTTGATGATCCAGTGGATGATGGCAATTTGATCTCTGGTTCCTCTGCCTTTTCTAAAACCAGCTTGAACATCTGGTAGTTCACGGTTCACATATTATTGAAGCCTGGCTTGAAAAAAAAAAATATATATATATTTATTTTAATGTAAAAATATTTATTTGTAAAATATTTATTTGGCTGCACTGGGTCCCAGTTGTGGCATGTGCAGTCTTTGATCTTCATTGTGGCATGAGGGATGTCTAGTTGCAGTATGAGAAATATTTAGTTGTGGCATTTGAACTCTTAGTTATGGCCTGTGGGATCTAATTCTCTGACCAGGGATCAGACCTGGGCCCCCTGCACTGGGAGCATGGATCTTAGCTGCTGGACCACCAGGGTGCTGTGCTGTGCTTGTTCACACAGTCGTGTCTGACTCCGTGCGACATCATGGACTGCAGCCCGCCAGGCTCCTCTGTCCATGGGGATTCTCCATGGACATAGAGCATAGGTTGCCATGCTCTCTTCCCGGGGAACTTCCTAACCCAGGGATCGAACCCAGGTCTCCTGCACTGCAGGCAGATTCTTTATTGTCTGAGCCACCAGGGAAGCCCAGACCACCAGGGAGGTTCCTCTATTTGTTTTTTTATGGAAAGAGATGCCATTTTTGTCTTTTGTGATACGAAGCTCTATTTCCCTCAATATTTTATTATGAAAAATTTTAATAGAGAAAAGCTGAAAAAATTATGTGTCCACTACCTAGATTTTACAGTTGTGAACATTTTGCTATACTAACTTTATCATATACTAACTTCTATTCATCCACCAACTCATCTTCTGTGTAGTACATTTCAAAGTAAGGTGTAGATATAATATACTTCTCCCCTAAACACTTCAGCATGCAAATGGTTAACCTAAAGCTCAATATTTGTTTATGACTCTTTTTTATAAAGCAAAATTTTTATTTAGTGGAATGCTAATCTGAATTGTACCATTTGATGACTTTTGACAAATATATATACCTCTTAACCTAAATCCCCTATCAAGATACAGAGCATTTCTATTACCCCAGAAAACTCCCTCTGGGGTTTTGGAACCACGATTTGTACATTGTCGCCTCGAAGAATCTGAGGATGTAATTAGAGACTCAGCAAGTCGATTGGTGATAAATGATCACAGAGGCAGTTTATGTTTTGTTTGCTTTGACAGAGAATTATAATCAGAGTAGAGGCTGGGAAGCCAGTTGTTTTAATTCTTGTATGCTACTTATGTTGTATCATGCCAATTGAAGACGTAAAGAACTCTTAGGAACTGGAAAGAATAACCAGCTGTACCTGGCTTGCACTCAGACACTGTGTATGATCATTAAAAAATATTTTTAGAAGTTGATACTAAATGCATTCACATAACTGTGCATTTTAATATAAATGTGCAAATTAGTACAGGGCCTGGTGATTTTCTTTCAATTCTTTAAAGTTTTAAATATTAATATAATTCATGCGTAACATTTCATCTATTCCCTCCAAATTAGCAACAATCCATCTTCCTGCTTTTAGGACAAAATGAATAAAACTCATCTTTAAAAAAAATTACTGGCCTACTATAAGCATTTCTGGCCATGAATGTGGACTATAAAGTGGTTTTTAAATTACTGGAGGCAATTTCTAGGAATTCTCTCTGGAACAGATTGGCCTTGTAGTCAGCCGACCTAGGTCCAAACCTTGACTCCACTACTAATTGACTGTATGACCTTCAGCAAATTTCTTAACCACTCTGGTCCTTGATTTCTCTGTTTATAAAATGGAGATGATACATATATTGACCTCATACAGCTGTTGAGAAGAATAAGTGAAAAATGGCAATTTTCAGGGGTTAGCACATATTATGTACTCAAAAAAGGTTAATGTTGTGATTATTTTAGTAAAAACAGACTCACTATAAGTTTTTTTGTTTGGGATGTTTCTGATATTCATAAACCTTGAGGAACTTGGTGATTGTGTTTAAGGGATTACATATCCTTTGTCTAGTCTTGGTCCCGTGAAAGAGCAATAGCCATAGCTTTTAGTTAATATTTACTAAGGATCAGATGTAAAAAGCAACCAACTCCCATCAGTAGTTAAAATAAAAAAGATTCACAACACTGAAAGTTGGTAAGGATGTGAAGCAACCAGAATGCTTGCATACTGTGGGTAGAGATATAAAATAGTGCAAGCTCTTTGGAAAACTCTTTGGGGGTTTCTTAATCTTCCTCAATGATTCTCAAAATAACAATAATGCTGAGGTTGAGAAATCCTGATCTGCTTCATGACCCAATCATATCATGGCTAGATACTTACCCAAAGGTATTTACCCAAGAGTACAGAAAATCAGTTCAGTTCAGTTCAGTCACTCAGTCGTGTCTGACTGTTTGCGACCCCATGAATTGCAGCACGCCCAGCCTCCCTGTCCATCACCAACTCCCGGAGTTCACCCAAACTCACATCCATCTAGTCGGTGATGCCATCCAGCCATCTCATCCTCTGTTGTCCCCTTCTCCTCCTGCCTCCAATCCCTCCCAGCATCAGAGTCTTTTCCAATGAGTCAACTCTTCGCATGAGGTGGCCATAGTATTGGAGTTTCAGCTTCAGCATCATATGCTCACAAAAAAAACTTTACTGGAATGCTTTGTTGTTGTTTGGTAACTAAGTCATGTGACTCTTTTGCGACCCCATGGACTAGCCCACCAGGGTCCTCTGTCCATGGGATTTCCCAAGTAAGAATACTGGAGTGGGTTGCTGTTTCCTTTTCCAGCAGATCATCCCAACCCAGGTATTGAACCCATGTCTCCTGCATTGGCACAGATTCTTTACCACTGAGCCACCAGGGAAGCCCCACTGGAATGCTTACAACAGGTTTATTCATAATAGCCCCAAACTGGGAATAAAACTCACATGTCCATCAGTAGGAGAATAATAAACTGTATTCTATCCATACAATGGCATACTACTTAATAAAAAGGAACAAACTACAGATACAGAAGACAACACGGATGAATATAGTCAGAGTTCCGAACATACTACCCCTAAATGGGGTGCCTTGGCATATTGAATATTTTAAGCTAAAGGAATGTAAGAAATGGTAGGCACAGGAAAGATTCTGACCTTGCTCTGAAGCAGGTTATAAGAACCTTGAGTGAGAGATGCCCTCCCTATACCTAGGAGAAAGAAACATCCTTCTCTCCAAAGATGGGAGGACTCCAAGAGGAATCTGGATAAACATACCTTGTTAAATTTTCCCCAGTTTAGTACTCTTGTTGTTCAGTCATTAACTCACGTCCAACTATCTGTGACCCCATGGACCACAGCACGTCAAGCTCTTCTGTTCTCCACTATCTCTTGGAGTTTGCTCAAATTCATGTCCATTGAGTCAGTGATGCTATCTAACCATCTTATCCTCTGCCAGCACCCCTTCCCCCTTTGGTTTCAATCTTTCCCAGCATCAGGTCTTTACCAATGAGTCAGCTCTCTGCATCAGGTGGCCAAATTATTGGAGATTCAGCATCAGTCTTTCCAATGAATATTCAGGGTTGATCTCCTTTAGGATTGACTGGTTCAATCTCTTAGTAGTCCAAGGGACTCTCCAGAGTCTTCTCCAGCATCACAGTTTGAAAGCATCAGTTTTTTGGTGCTCAGCCTTCTTTATGGT
>NW_011494869.1:2233757-2248902 GCF_000754665.1 Bison bison bison | reverse complement strand
GGAAAGCAAGAAGAAACTGAAGCAATCTATAAGGTACAGGCCCCCTGTCGTAAGTCTCATGTGTGGGTAATGCAAATAATTCTAGTTGGCTAGCTTTCAAAGGGTTTTTTCCTAAAGCACTGTTCATTCAGTGTGCTGGGATGGTTTTGGGAAATTTGTCTTGATACCTAGATGTCTCCTTATGTAGCTTGTTTCTTTTTTCTTTTAAATTTTAGAGAGCTATCTTTGGTCTCCCAGGAGCTGACTCAGTCCCTGTGAAGGAAATGTATCTGAATTGGGCTTATCGAAGTGGTGGTTACAAAAAGGCCAGAGATGTGTTTAAAAGGTACTTACAGACATGCGCAGCTGTCACTTGTCTCTCCACCCCATACTCAGCCCCTTGCACCCAGATTATACATGAGGAATAAATCCAAGAGCCTTTTGGTTCATGCCCACTGTGACAAATTTTTTTAAAAAGAAAGGAGGAGGTAGGTAGCAAATAATTCATTATAATCCCATTATTAAGAGAAAAAACATCTTGAATCTTTTTGGTGCTCAGCCTTCTTTATGGTCCAACTCTCACATCCATACATGATTACTGGGAAAACCATTGCTTTGACTATACAGACCTTTCCTGGCACAGTGATGTCTCCACTTTTGAATACTCTTTCTATGTTTGTCGTGGTTTTTCTTCCAAGGAGCAAGCGTCTTTTAATTTCACGGCTGTAGTCACTGTCCACGGTGATTTTGGAAATCACAGCACAAGAAAATAAAATCTGTCGCTGCTTCCACTTTTTCCCATCTATTTGCCATGAAGTGATGGGAACAGATGCCATAATCTTTGTTTTTTGAATGTTGAGTTTCAAGCCAGCTTTTTCATTCTTAGCTCAGACTCATTTGTCACACTTTCCCACGACATTCTACTTCTTATCAAACCTAGTATAAAAACACTGAGGTTTAAACCTAGTGTGAGAAACAGTGTCTTTCAGATCCTCAATTCCTTGTGAAGGCTCTCTTGTCATGCAAAACATTAATAAATTCATATGCTTTTCTCTTGTTAATTTATCTTTTGTTACAGAGCCCAAGCCAAGAATCCTAGACTAGTAAAAGAAAGTTTTTTTCCTCTCCTACAATACTAAAAAAAAAAAAATTACAGTGAGTGGAAAGGGGCTGGAAATTAAAATTTCAGACTGTAATGATAGAGTATATATGACATCTAGAATAGGCAAAACTAAAATATAATGTTAGAAAACAGATCAATGTTTGCTTCTTGGGGGTGAGAGATTGATTGGGAAGGGGCTCAAGGGAACTTTCTGGAGTAAAACTATACCTGGAAAATTTTTCTAAAAATGGCAACCAACTGGTGAGTTAGGAAGATCTTGGAAGATCTTTTTTCTTCCAAACAGCTTTGCATTGGTTGCCCATGAAACTCTCCAACAGTTATATTTTCAGTGTTTCATTTTAGCTAGTCAGTGTGTAACTGTTTCATTATGGGTTTGGTTTACATCTCTCCAATGACTAATGGAGTTGAGCATGTATTTATGTTTATTGACCTTTTGGATATCATCTTTTTGAAGTTTTTGTTCTGGTCTTTTGCCCATTTTCCTAATGGGACATCTTTTCTCATTTGTTTTAGGTGATATATACTCTGGATGCAATCCTTTGTCACATATGTGTATGGTAAATATACATATATACATATATATTTCCCCTTCACTCTCAGTGCTGTCTTATGATGAATAAACATTCTTAATTTTAGTGTCAATTCGTGTGTGTATATATATATATATATATAATGATTATTGCCTTTTCTGTCCTGTTATAAACTTTTTGCCTCTTTCAAGATCATGAAGATGTTGTCTTACATTTTCTGCTACGAGTTATTGTTTGATCTTTAAGATATAGATTGACAATCCAAATGAAATCTGTTTTTGTTTATTATGTGAAGTAAGAGTCCAGATAAAGCCTTTTCCATATAACACAGATATTCAAATGTCCTAGCATCCTTTTTTAAAAGATTATTTATTTATTTGTTTTGACTGCATGGGGTCTTTGTTACTGCCTGAGGGCTTCCTCTGGTTGTGGCGAGCAGGGGCTTCTCACTGCAGTGGTTCCTCTTTTTGCAGAGCGCAGGCTCTAGGTGTGTGGGCCTCGGTAGTTGTGCCACACAGTCTTAGTTGCCCTGTCACATGCGGGATCTTCCCTGACCAAGGATCAAACCCATGTCTCCTACATTGGCAGGTGGATTATTAACCACTGGACCACCAGGGAAGCCCCACTATTTTTTTTTTTGAAAAGACTTTTCTCCACTGATGCATATACTGCAAGAGTTGTAAAATTTGTATGTGTATACACACACACACACACACACACACACATGTATACATATGACATAAATGGGCCAAACTCCACATATAGTTCTATATTCTCCTATTTTCATATGACACTTTTGGCATATATAACCTATTAATGGCTGCATAGTAGTGTTAGTCGCTAAGTTGTGACCAACTCTTTGTGACCCATGGACTGTAGCCCGCCAGGGTCTTCTGTGCATGGAATTCTTCAGGCAAGAATACTGGAGTGGGTTGCCATTCCCTTCTCCAGGGCAGCTTCCCAACCCAGAGCTCGAACCCAGTCTCCCTGCATTGCAGACAGATTCTTTATCACCTGAGCCACCAGGGAAGCCCATATATATGCATTAGTATACAATATTTATTTTTCTCTTTCTGACTTACTTCACCTTGTATAATAGGCTCCAGTATTGTTATTGATGTTATTAAGATGCTATGATAAACATTTTTTTCCCAAAGTGAGTGTCAGTTGTTTTCTAAAGCTAAATTGCTAGGAGTGGGATTTGCTGGGCTAAGGTGCAAGGTTATTTTAAAGTTTGCCTTCTGTAAAAGTGAAAGTGAAAGTTGCTCAGTCATATCCAACTCTTTGTTCCTCCATGGACTGTACAGCCTGTGAAGTTCTCCAGACCAGAATACTGGAGTGGGTAGCCATTCCCTTCTCCAGGGGATCTTCCCAACCCAGGGATTGAACCCCAGGTCTCCCGCATTGCAGGCGGATTCTTTACCCGCTGAGCCACCAGGGAAGGCCTTGTGTTCTGTAAGGTAGTAACAGTTTTTGCTCTCCCCCAAAATATGTAAACTTGTTTTCCATATTCTCACCAATAGCCATTTCTGATCTTTTAAACTATTTGCTAAGTTGAGTGAAAATAAACCTTATTTATTATTATTATTTTTTAAAGTCAAATAGCTTTGTGAAGTGAAAGTCACTCAGTTGTGTCTGACTCTTTGCAGCCCCATAGACTATACAGTCCATGGAATTCTCCAGGCCAGAATACTGGAGTGGGTAGCCTTTCCTTTCTCCAGGGAATCTTCCCAACCCAGGGATCGAACCTAGGTCTCCCGCATTGCAGGCAAATTCTTTACCAACTGAGCTATCAGGAAGCCCAAATAGCTTTGTACTATATCCTTATCGGTTATTTTGCTTTTTGAATGGCCTGTTCAATCTTCTCCCATTTTTCTTTGAGGTTATCTTGTGAAAGTGAAAAGTGAAAGTGAAGTCGCTCAGTCATGTCTGACTCTTTGCGACCCCATGGACTGTAGCCTACCGGGCTCCTCTGTCCATGGGATTTTTCTAGGCAAGGGTACTGGAGTGGGTTGCCATTTCCTTTTCCGGGGAGGTTGTCTTATTCGTTTATAAATATATGTATGTTATGATAACAGTGTTTTTGTAGTTTCCCTAGTTTGGCTTTTTAACCTCATGTTCTTCTGAGCACCAGTTTTAACTCAGCCAGTGCTAAGAGCTAAATGCTACAGCAAAACGAGAGAACCTCGGGCGTCCCGGGCCCAGGTGGGCGGGGCCAGCGTGTCTGGGACAGGTTGTCCTCGCCCCATTCCACGCCTCCACCTTCGGGGGGCGGGGTCAGAGGACGCTCGGTGAGCGCGCAGTTGCCATAGCGGCCGTTGGGCGGGGGGCTGGCGCTTCCCAGCTTCAGCACCCAGCGGAGAAACGAAACCGAGAGAGCAGAGGTCTCTTACGAGCATCGCCGACGGGCGTAACGTTGACGTAAGACGCCAGCTCAGCCTTGAGGCGCACGCGCAGTGCGTGTGTTAGGGCCTTTGGGCCTCCGTCCGCCGGCGTCTCGCGGCGGCGCGGACTGGAGGTGTGCTTCCGGTCTGCGTGTTCTTAGGGCCGCTCCTTCCTCCTTCTGGACCTTCCGGCGTGCCACCTCCCATCCCTGTGCCAGGGGCTCGGAAGACCTGAAGTAGCGATGCTCTTGGGAATCATCCCCAGGAGTGGAAGTGGAGAATGCCCTCCTTGAGTGAGGAAAGCGAGTGAAGCGCAGCCTCTCTAGACTCTGGGGGCTGAGGTGGGCGTGAGCGAAGGTAATCCAAGCCCACTTTCTGAACCCGGGTCTTCCTTCGACTTTACAGTGAATTAGGCAGAGGCTTGGGCCGGGTCAGGGACTGGGCCGCTCGAATGGAACTTGAGACTCATTTCCACCTAGAGGAAACGAGGTTTGGGGTGCCCCTGGCGCAAAGTAAGGCGCTGGATACACCCTAGGCATTATTTTCGCTGTTGCTGTGAGGAGGTGGAGCTGTTGGCACTTTTTCTAAAATTCCTTTGCAAGTGTTAACTGGAGGAGTAACAACTATTAATGAGACTGTGTTAGTCCGGTGAATTTTGCGGGTATTCCCTTCGTGGCTTTGGGCAGGGGTATATGACTTCCTACTCAATTCTGCAAAACAACGATGATAAAACTGACCCTCGTAGCAGAATGATGATGCCACAAAGCTCTATGGAGTGCTTCATAAGAGGGACAGAGGAACCTTTTCCAGAGGATCATACTGAAAACTTTTTCCTTGTATCTCGTAAACATATGCATTTTTGCTTTTGTTTTATGTGAGGTGCTAGAGTGACGTTGAAGTCCTTAGCTAAGACTTATATTCAGAACCTGATCAGAGGCACGCCTTTTGGGCTAGTCTGATATCCCTTTCGGAGAAGGCGATGGCATCCCACTCTTCTTGCCTGGAAAACCTCTTTAGTTATTCCATGAATACTTACTGAATGCTTTCTGTGTACTGAGCACAGTTCTTACTTCTTAATAAGTGAGTAAAGAAAACAAAGATCCCTGCCCATTGCAGCTTAGGTTGTAGTTTTGGGAAGACATAAAAAATAGTAAACATAAATAAGTAAATTCCCTGGTGGCTCAGACGGTAAAGCGTCTGCCTGATATGCTGGAGACCCGGTTCATTTCCTGGGTCGGGAAGATCCCCTGGAGAAGGAAATGGCAACCCACTCCAGTACTCTTTCCTGGAAAATTTCCAGTGGAGCCTGGCTCCACAGTCCATGGGGGTCACAAAGAGTTGGACACGACTGAGTGACTTCACGTTCACTTTTTCACTTTCACATGTTAGAAGGAAAAGAGTGTCATAGGAAAAAACAGCAAAGTTCTTACCTTTACCATTGTTAATGGAAGATGCAATTTTAAATTAGAATGGCAACTTAGGCCCCTTAGAAAAAATGACACTTCTGTAAATTCTTGAAGGAGATAAGGGAAGGGAAGAGCGTTTCAGGTGGAGGGACTGACTGTCCAGACTCCCCTTGCTGTGTGTCTGGGCTTTTAAGTGAACAGCAAGAGAGCCTGTGGGGCTGGAACACAATGAGAAAAAGGGGTAGTAGGAGAAAATTAGGTTAGACATGGGGTGGGGCTGGAGAACAGACATCTTCAAGGGCCTTGTAGGCTATTGTAAAGACTTTGGCACTTACTCACTTTGAGTGAAATGGGGAGCCATGGCAGCACAGTTTTGAGCAGAGCAGCCATACAATCTAACTTAGCTTTTTCAGAGTTACTCTACTGCTGCTGCTGCTGCTGCTAAGTTGCTCTAATGGGTGTGTTTCAGAATAGAATGGTGGAGGCAAGGGTAGAAGCAAAGAGAGGAGTGAGAAGACTGTCAGTAGTTCAGAAGAGAGTTGACAGGTGTTTCTAATCAGAAAGTTGGTAGCTGGAGTGAGTGAGAAGCAGTTGGATTCTGGGAATTTGGTAGTAGGAAACAATGTTTAGATAAGGTGTGTGTTATCAACCTGAACATTTTTCAACATGCTATGCTATGCTATGCTCAGTCACTTCAGTTGTGTCCGACTATGTGTGACCCCATAGACGGCAGCCCACTAGGCTCCCCTGTCCCTGGGATTCTCCAGGCAAGAACACTGGAGTGGGTTGCCATTTCCTCCTCCAACGCATGAAAGTGAAAAGTGAAAGTGAAGTCGCTCAGTCGTGTCAGACTCTTAGCGACCCCATGGACTGCAGCCTACCAGGTTCCTCCATCCATGGGATTTCCCAGGCAAGAGTACTGGAGTGGGGTGCCATTGCCTTCTCCATTTCAACATGATATACAGTTTATTATAAATATATAATTTTGGTCCATGTTCCACAGGTATAGGTGGGAAGAACAGTGGAGTGTTTGAATCACTTTAGTTGTTCTCCTGTGAAAGTAATTACTTATTAGCTTAGGTAAGATTTCAGAGCTTACTTAAAGCCATTAATTGGTATGTGAAGTTAATGACTAAAGTCAGACTTTTTCCAAAATAGAATATAGTTGAAATCTAAAAGTTGTAGTTTCCAGTAAGCAAAGTGTGAATTAGGACAGAATAACTTGTTGTAGTACTCGTGCATTTACTTTTAATTAAAATTTTAGTGAATGTGAAAATGCTTCCTTTTTGCCTTCTTTCAGAAATTTGTCTAAATATTCTAACAGTAAAAAAAAAAAAAAAAATAGATCTAAGGTAAGAAAAATACATTAATAGGTAATTGTGACTGTTATCCACAATTCTGGGGTAAATATATGGTGGCAAACAGAAATGACTTAAGATAATTGTTACTTCAGGAAGTTTGCAAGCTCGTGGGCTTTCCTGGTGGCTCAGACAGTAAAGAATCTTTGTGCAATGCAGGGGACCTGGGTTCAATCCCTGGGTTTGAACGATCCCCTGGAGGAGGGCATGGCAACCCACTCCAGTATTCTTGCCTGGAGAATCCCCATGGACAGAGGAGCCTGGCGGGCTACAGTCCATGGGGTCGCAAAGAGTCAGACACAACTGAGCGACTGAGCACAGAACGGCACAGACAGACTTGTGAGTAATTTAAACAAAATATAAAAGGATGAAAAAGTATTTTGAGGACAAAGTAAATGCTAATGGAATGCAGCCTTCTTTTGTTACTGTTTATTGTGGTGCTCACTTGTCTTTTATCTCCCGTGTTAATCTTCATACTGATGTAGAATGTATTGAATATGCTAAATAAACACAGAAGTCATGAACTGAAGCACCTGTTGATTAACACTGCCAGCAAGTACCATGTAATACTCATTGCTGTCTCTGCTGGAATTTAGAACTTTTCCAACACTATGCCCTTAAGCCTTGCTTCCTTCTCTTGCACCCCTTTCCGTTTCCAGTGGACAGATGTTTTTGGTTACTTAGACAGTATTAGAGCACACAATGTAGAGTGACTATTTGTAATTTATATATTCATTAAGGATATTTCTTCAGTTTAAAATTATTCTATCAAAGTATATTAAGTTTTTGTGGCAACAAAAATAATATTTTATAATATAAACATGGAGCTGTCTGACCGATCATATGAGGCAGGAGTCTGAAGTTTAGAGACACACCAGGGTGAACTGTAGGTCAGTTTCAGTGTTGAGCGAGAGGCTAACCTGTCAAGTTCACCACAGTTGACAAGTAGTACGGTGATGGGTGTTTGCTGGTGGGTGGCCTGTAAAGGTGATTTGGTACCACCAAAGTGCATGACTTAGCAGGAGTCAAACCTGGACAGAGGACATATTTGGCAGTCCTCATAGGTGAGTTTAAGTGGGTGGCGACAGAAAAGTCATAGCAGGACTGGTGCCGGGTTCAGGTGCTGGAGTCTCCTGGAAGGAAGTGAGATTTGGAGGGAGCTAAAAAACAGAGCTAAAAGTCATTTGTTAATAGTTTGAGCAAAAGGATAAATCTTCCTCTAAGCATGTGTTTGGGTCCCTGTGGGTGGTGGTCTCAGCCATGGGTTCAGAACTTTGGGGAGGAACTAGGTGGGTTACTTTGGTAATAGGAGCTGCCATTCACTGATGAATGTTCTTTCATGTATGCTAACATGTTTCATCCTCATCTTAAAAAATAATACCTCAAGTTTTTAAAGAAGAACTGATGTAAAGTTATTTACCCATGGCCACTGGAATTTGAGCCTAGGTTTATTGGACATCAGTGCTTTTATTCTTTCTCTATTCCAGATTGCCTCAATATGTAATGAATTGTATTCACATTATGTACCTATTTTATGTGATTTGTCATGATTGTGATCCAGTTTGCTGTGGATTAGATTTCACTCACTAATAAAATTTGATTCACTTAATTGTGTGTTTTCTTTTTCTAGATTTTAATTTGATTTGAAAATGAGTAAGTGCAGAAAACAACCACTGGGTTCAAGTCCTGAGACATTCAGCCCAGATGTTCTTGCTGACATTTTTGAACTCTTTGCCAAGAACTTTTCTTATGGCAAACCACTTAATAATGAGTGGCAGTTACCAGATCCCAGCGAGATTTTCACCTGTGACCACACGGAATTCAGTGCATTCCTTGACTTGAAGAACTCCCTGAATGAAGTGAAAAACCTACTGAGTGATAAGAAATTGGATGAGTGGCATGAGCACACGGCTTTCACTAACAAAGCTGGGAAAATAATTTCTCATGTGAGAAAATCTGTAAATGCTGAACTTTGTACTCAAGCATGGTGTAAGTTTCATGAAATTTTGTGCAGCTTTCCACTTATTCCACAGGAAGCTTTTCAGAACGGAAAACTGAATTCTCTACACCTTTGTGAAGCTCCTGGAGCTTTTATAGCTAGTCTCAATCACTATTTAAAATCCCATCGATTCCCCTGTGATTGGAATTGGGTAGCTAATACTCTGAATCCTTACCATGAGGCAAATGACAATCTTACGATGATTATGGATGACCGACTTATTGCAAATACCTTGCGTTGTTGGTACTTTGGTCCAGATAACACTGGTGATATCATGACCTTGAAATATCTGACTGGACTTCAGAATTTCATAAACAGTATGGGTACCATTCACTTGATCACTGCAGATGGAAGTTTTGATTGCCAAGGAAACCCAGGTGAACAAGAAGCTTTAGTCTCTTGTTTGCATTACTGTGAAGCTGTCACTGCTCTGATGACTCTTGGAAATGGTGGCTCTTTTGTTCTGAAGATGTTCACTTTGTTTGAACATTGTTCCATAAATCTTATGTACCTACTAAACTGTTCTTTTGATCAAGTTCATGTTTTCAAACCAGCTACTAGCAAGGCAGGAAACTCAGAAGTCTATGTGGTATGTCTCTACTATAAGGGAAGAGAGACAATCTATCCTCTTTTATCTAAGATGGTGCTGAATTTTGGGTCTGAAATGACCAAGAAAGCTCTCTTTCCCCATCACATGATTCCAGAATCTTTTCTTAGAAAACATGAAGAATGTTGCACGTTCTTTCATAAGTACCAACTAGAGACTATTTCTGAGAACATTCGTCTGTTTGAGTGCATGGGAAAACGGGAACAAGCAAAGCTGAATAGCTTAAGGGACTATGCTGTTCAGTATTTCATGCAAAAGTTTCAATTGAAGCCTCTTTCCAGAAATAACTGGCTAGTGAAAAAATCTAATATTGGCTGTAGTACAAATACAAAATGGTTTGGGCAGAGAAGCAGATATTTTAAAACCTACAATGAAAGGAAAATGCTGGAAACCCTTTCCTGGAAAGATAAGGTGGCCAAAGGGTACTTTAACAGTTGGGCTGAAGAACATGCTACGTATCATCCTGGGCAAAGTTCTCTTTTGGAAGGGACAGCTTTCAATCTTGAGTGTCACTTATGGCAGGTTTTACAGGGAAAGAAACTGCCAAAGGTAAAGTGTTCTCCTTTCTGTGATGGTGAGATTTTAAAGGCTCTTAATGAATCAGTTGAAAAGTCATTAGGAGGAGCCTTGAATTTTGATCTTAAGTTTAGGCCAAAACAGAAGCATTGTTGTTCTTGTCACGTTTTTTCTGAAGAATTGATATTTTCTGAGTTGTTTAGCCTTACCAAGTGCCTTCAGGATCATCAGGATAAAGAACCCAGCACCCAGATAAAGTGCCTGCTAGTGGGCTTCCCAGCTCTCCATAATATCAAAATGCCCATACCATTGGAAGTTCGACTCTTGGAATCAGCTGCACTCATGACTTTTAGCTGTTCATTGCTTCATGATGGAGACCCCACTTACCAGCAATTATTTTTGGACTGCGTACTACATTCCTTGCAGCAGCTTCATACAGGAGATGTTATGATTTTGCCTATACTTTCTTGTTTTACAAGGTTTATGGCTGGTTTGATATTTGTACTCCACAGCTGTTTTAGATTCATCACATTTTCTTGTCCCATATCCTCTGAGCCCCTGAAGACTTGTGCAGTCCTGCTTTGTGTTGGTTATCAGGATCTTCCAAACCCAGTTTTCCAGTATCTGCAAAATGTGAACGAATTGTTGAGAGATTTGGTTAACACTGAGGCACCGCAGCAGGTTTTACAGTTTGTGCCAATGGAGGTGCTCCTTAAGGGCGCACTACTCGATTTTTTGTGGGATTTGAATGCTGCCATTGCTAAAAGGTACTTGCATTTGATTATTCAAGGAGAGAGAGAAGAAATCATCGGCAGCCTTTAGTTATGAAGTTGATCTCATACTTTCTGAGATTTAACTTGATGGCTTCTTACAGTTTCCATTGTTATTACATTCCTTTGCTATTAATTTAAAACCTTCTATTTTGAAGAAAGGCTAAGTTTTGCATCATTTAAAGTCTCACTTTTTTCTGGAAAACCCATCAGCTAGTTTGACCTCTAGGGTATATACACACACAGGCATAGAGCTTCCTATATGGTAGAAGATATGTAATGATGGTATTCAGCCTCACGCAGAGAAGTGTGTAATATGCTTGGACATACCCATGCGTGCGTATGCAGTTTAGTTGGTTTTATTTATCTGCTTAAGATTTGCACCTGTGTGCCTTCAGGTTAGATTTTTTTTCCAACTAATTTTCTCTCAATAGCTAATACTGTTATGAATTGATAGAGGTCTTTGATGAAAAGAGATGAGCCACTCCTCAGCAACATTAATTTCCTTTAATATTGACCATGTCCGTTACTAATTTGGGGAACTCATCATTCTAGACATCTTGATATGTGCCATTCATTGTGTTTAGGCCACTGATCCAATTTACTTGTGTGGTTCAAATGAAGCTACTGTGCTGTTTTATAAATATTTTACTAACTAAAGTCCAATTAGAAAGGCTATCAGGACAGCTTTAAACCAAAGATCATATTTAAAACAATGAAGAATTATTGTGTCTAAAACAGTCTTATATGAGTGAAAAGTTTCATTTATCAATGGAGTGGTGATTTTAGCTTCCAGGAAATAATGTATGAACAAAAAAATTTTTTTAATTGCAAAATAATGTTTATGGTCTCATTGGGGACATACAAATGTGATGAACGTAGTGAATACTGAGAAATTTTGGCACTTTGAGAATGATGGTATAACATGAACATTTTTTTAATCTTCACAAATCCTTTTTTCCATATGAAAGTAGCACTTTACCAAAAGATTAACCATGTGATGTTTATTTTTCAGTTATGTTTGATTTCTTTTGCATTAAATGTATGTATCAGTATAATCAGGCTATTATGGCCAACTATGTTAAGCAGATCTTTGTACTCTGAAATTTCACAAGGTGATATATTTGTATTTTCACATGTGCATTTTAGAGATTTTTGTTAGTTATATAAAAAAATAAATATTCTTTGATGTATTTTGTTGATAAATATTAACCTGAAGTTTTTCATGTTCTTTTCTATTTTGAGTTCCATTATAGATTCATGAATAAAGTCATTAGCAGAGAAATTTTGTGTTCATTCTTTTAAAGAGAATCATAGGGGAATTTAAAAATATAACTTGGAAACACTTTTTTTTAAGGAAAGCTTTAATGGAATCTAATGTTCCTTCATTTTCTCTGATTTGTATTCATTAAAATTTATTCCTTAATGTTGCAATATTTACAGAAGCTCTACTTCGGGAAAGAAATGGAATACTTAAGGGACAGAGGAAGAGGTTATATTTAGTTCTTGATATGGAGGATGTGAGTGTTGGAGGTAGATTTCTGAAAGAAATGTGATTTCCTACTGGTGACTTTATGAAAGCTGTTACAGTTGTGTAATGGTAGACATCTGATAGAAAATTGGTTACCAAGAGAGAATTAAAAACCACTCTTGGGAAACCATTTTGCACTTAAATAGACTTTATGCCTTGGTTAATGTGGTCCAATACAGTGACTCAGTTTATTTTTACCTGTTTTAACTATTTGAGTAGAATGAAGTTGAAAGCCTAGGGCCAGGTTCTGATATTAAAACTTTAAGCCCCTCAAATAAGTATTGAATGCTCAGTTGTTTTTACTGTTAACCTGGGTTGGGATATGTAACATACTGGTGTATACTAGAATGTATTTGGTTTTTAGTCAGTGTTTGGGATCAGTTGCTTTTCATCTGGCTTACTGAATTCAGAGTTGCTCTAGACGTGAGATAGAACTCAAGGAAGATTCTGATTGAACGGGGTGTAGCTGACAGGTACCAGTGATCTGTAGAAATTGCTCTGAGAAAAAGGGAAGGAAAAATAATGTATGAGAAATGGATAAGAAAGTAGAGGAAGTCCATAAGATGAGATGATTTGTGTAGGTTATCAAGGTAGTAGTTACTGTTATTAAAAATTTTGGGGGGTCTTGAAATTTTTGACTTAATTGTGATGCTTTTTGAAAAGAATTTTTAACAGCCAGGAAATTTAAACATCACAGTTGTGTTTCCTGACAAACTCAGAGAAAGCGGTCTTAAAATACACTTAATTTCTTCAATATTGTCTTATGTTTTCCAAGAGAAAAGTCTTGTATTTTAGTGGGGGGTTTTATATATCATGCTAATGTCAAAGTTTTGAAAATTTCTGGGTCTGTGAAATCCAAATTTGTGAACTTTCTCCATCTTTATAGTCATTATTTTGTTTAAAAAGATTTGCATTAAAAGTTTTTTCTACTCTGAAGATAACTAAGTGGAACAAAAGTAACAGGTTATTAGAGGAGTTGAAAAAAATCTTTATGCTTTTGTTATTTTATTTAATCTTTGATGAGAATACAAGTCCTTTAAAATATTTAAACCTTATCTTTTATTTCTAGATATTTAATTGAATATTTTTAACATTTGTTAAGGTACTGTGGTGTGAGTATATGAAATACCTCACTTTTTTTAATACCTCACTTTTTTAGAATGAAAGTGTTGATTATAAACCCAATTAAATTCTTATTTTTCTTGTTTAAATACTTAATATTTTTCATTGATTCTTTAGAAATGGCAATGTATTTTTTTAGTGTATTTTTGCTTTTTAAGATAAAAGTAAGAAAAAGGAGATGTTTTAGTTTTATTTCAGTTTTTTGAATCATTTTAAGCAATAAATGATTGTTACTTTTTATAGAACCAGTACATGCTTATAAAGATTTTAACTGAAGCATGAGAGATTTTCTGTTAATTTTTATGTTCTATAGCCCACCAGGCTCCTGTGTCCAGGAGGTTTTCCAGGCAAGAATACTGGAGTGAATCTCTTCTCCTGTGGATCTTCCTGACCCAGGGATCGAACCCATGGTTCCTGCCACGTCTCCTGTGTTGTAGGAGGCAGATTACTGCTGAGCCACTGGGGAAGCCTAATAAAAAAATAAAACCATTAATTACACTGTTATAATTAGGTCTTAAATTCCCTTTAGATTTAATATAGTAATATCTAGTATATCCTTTATTAAAATGATGAAAATTATTATACATAGATGGTACTACAGATTTGCAGGGCCTGGCTGAATATTCGTTTATACATAGTTACTACTGCAAAGAGACTCAATTATTTGGTAATAGGCCTCCCCACCTTTTTTTTTTTTCTTTAGTTAGATTAAAACTCATTTCTGGCTGATCTTAGCAGAATTAACTATAAAACAAAAATTTCAAGGTTCCTGAATAAATTTCTGTTTGGATAGTAGATGCTTTTCTGGTTGGCCTAATGGCCAAGTACCAAAAAGCTAAAAGCTCGATGCTGCGTATAGTCGCTTATAATATCTTGGTATGTTTTAGGGCGTGTGATTAAAACAATAATCCTCAATAAATTTATGATTTTGTATTTCTAATCAGTGCACACTTTATATAAAACAGTTTATATATAATGTTTTTAATAAGGAATTTTTCTCCTCATTCTGTTGTTTTTTCTTAGTTTCGGCCAGTACAGAAAATGAAGGTAACTTATCTTTAGATAAGCACAAGTTTATATTGGAATGTTTTGATTTGTAACTGCAAATATGGAAGATACCAACTTTTCTTTATGAATATGAAATATTTTAGTGAAAATATTTAGAAATTACCAGTCACTGAGCATAGGTTAGCATATAGTTTCATTCAACTGAAAATTTTATGTAAAACTGTAATCAGCTTATGTTCACATAAAGGTTGTATGTGCGTGTGTGCTAAGTTGCTTCAGATCAGATCAGTCGCTCAGTTGTGTCCGTCTCTTTGCGACCCCATGAATCGCAGCACGCCAGGCCTCCCTGTCTATCACCAACTCCCGGAGTTCACTGAGACTCACGTCCATCGAGTCAGTGATGCCATCCAGCCATCTCATTCTCTGTTGTCCCCTTCTTCTCTTACCCCCAATCCCTCCCAGCATCAGAGTGTTTTCCAATGAGTCAGCTCTTCGCATGAGGTGGCCAAGGTGGCCAAAGTACTGGAGTTTCAGCTTTAGCATCATTCCTTCCAAAGAAATCCCAGGGCTGATCTCCTTCAGAATGGACTGGTTGGATCTCCTTGCAGTCCAAGGGACTCTCAAGAGTCTTCTCCAACACCACACTTCAAAAGCATCAATTCTTCGATGCTCAGCCTTCTTCACAGTCCAACTCTCACATCCATACATGACCACAGGAAAAACCATAGCCTTGACTAGACGAACCTTTGTTGGCAAAGTAATGTCTCTGCTTTTGAATATGCTATCTAGGTTGGTCATAACTTTCCTTCCAA
>NW_011494869.1:2233386-2233657 GCF_000754665.1 Bison bison bison | reverse complement strand
TGGGACTGGATGCCATGATCTTTGTTTTCTGAATGTTGAGCTTTAAGCCAACTTTTCACTCTCCACTTTGACTTTCATCAAGAGGCTTTTTAGTTCCTCTTCACTTTCTGCCATAAGGGTGGTGTCATCTGCATATCTGAGGTTATTGATATTTCTTCCAGCAATCTTGATTCCAGCTTGTGCTTCCTCCAGTCCAGTGTTTCTCATGATGTACTCTGCATATAAGTTAAATAAACAGGGTGACAATATACAGCCTTGACGAACTCCCTTT
>NW_011494869.1:2213224-2233286 GCF_000754665.1 Bison bison bison | reverse complement strand
CTGTTGTTCCATGTCCAGTTCTAACTGTTGCTTCCTGACCTGCATACAAATTTCTCAGGAGGCAGATCAAGTGGTCTGGTATTCCCATCTCTTTCAGAATTTTCCACAGTTTATTGTGATCCACACAGTCAAAGGCTTTGGCATAGTCAATAAAGCAGAAATAGATGCTTTTCTCAGCCCTGTCCAACTCTGTGACCCTATGGATTGTAGCCCTCCAGGCTCCCATGTCTATGGGGATTCACCAGGCAAGAATACTGGAGTGGGTTGCTGTGCCTGCCTCCAGGGGATCTTCCCGACTCAGGGATCAAACCTGTGTCTCTTGGTCTCCTGCATTGGCAGGCAGGTTCTTTAACACTAGTGCCACCTGGGAAGCCCAAAAGGTTATATACTCAATTACAAATACAGTGTTTCTCTAATTTGCTCAAGATCTTGATTGTCATGTAGTCATTCTGTGTTCACTTACACCAAGTGCAGGAGCATGAATTTAACCTGTTATCAGAGATTTAATAATATTTAATATTGCAGCCATCTGGTGATGTCCATCTGTAGAGTCTTCTCTTGTTTTGTTGGAAAAGAGTGTTTGCTGTGACCAGAGCATTCTCTTGGCAAAACTCTGTTAGCCTTTGCTCTGCTTCATTTTGTACTCCAAGGCCAAATTTGCCTGTTATTCCAGGTATCTCTTGACTTTCTACTTTTGCTTTCGAGTCCCCTATAATGAAAAGGACATCTTTTTTTGGCGTTAGTTCTAGAAAGTCTTATAGGTCTTCATAGAACCATTCAGCTTCTCCAGCATTACTGGTTGGGGCATAGACTTGGATTACTGTGATACTGAATGGTTTGCCTTGGAATCGAGGAGAGATCATTCTGTCGTTTTTGAGGTTGCACCCAAGAACTGCATTTGAGACTCTTTTATTGACTATGATGGTTACTTCATTTCTTCTAAGGGATTATTGTCCACATAGATATAATGGTCATCTGAGTTAAATTCATTCGTTCCAGTACATTTTAGTTCTCTGATTCCTAAAATGTTGATGTTCACTCTTGCCATCTCCTGTTTGACCGCTTCCAATTTGCCTTGATTCATGGATCTAACATTCCAGGTTCCTATGCAATATTGCTCTTTACAGCATCAGACTTGACTTCCATCACCAGACATCCACACCTGGGTGTTGTTTTTGCTTTGGCTCTGTCTCTTCATTCTTTCTGGAGTTATTTCTTCACTGTAGCATATTGGACACCTACCAACCTGTGGAGTTCATCTTTCAGTGTCATATCTTTATGCCTTTTCATACTGTTCATGGGGTTCACAAGGCCAGAATACTGAAGTGGTTTGCCATTCCCTTCTCCAGTGGACCGCACTTGTCAGAACTCTTCACCATGACCCGTGATATCTCCATCATGACACCTGATGCAAAGAACCCACTCACTGGAAAAGACCCTGATGCTAGGAACGATTGAAGGCAGGAGAAGGGGATGACAGAGAATGAGATGGATGGCATCACAGACTGAATGGACATGAGTTTGAGTAAGCTCTGGGAATTGGTGGTGGACAGGGAAGCCTGACATTCTGCAGTCTATGGGGTTGCAGAGTTGGACATGACTGAGCAACTGAACTGAATATTGCAGCCACATTGTTGGTTTGTGGCTTAAATTTGTTATGACATAGTTAAACACATTTGTAGAGATCGTTCTTTTTCTCTAAACTATTTATGTACACTATGCTGAGAAGATACTTTCATTTTAAAAAGTCTTCGTAGCTTTGTGGATAACCCTATTTTGTTTACATGTATATCTACACTGTTTTCCTCTTTAAGATAGTATGTCAACACCTAATTAATTTACTGGGCAAGACAGGTGTGCTTTTATTGTCTAGACTTTTGGGAGTTTCTGTTCTGTTGCCAGTGAACTCCAGGGCTGAAAAATTAGTCTTTCTATTAGGCTAGCTGAGAAAATTCAAAACAAGCACAAACATCCTAAAAAAAAAATTTTTTTTTAGAGTAAACATTATTCCTGCAACTATTTAATAACTCTAGTAATGTTAGTCTGTTCCTGGAGCTATTTTTATTGCACATAAGTTTTGGGTTGTTCAATTTGAAATTAATTGATTTTTCTATTCTCTAAAACATTTTATTTGTAGTATATATATTTTAATGAAGTATAGGGCTTCCTTGGTGGTTCAGATGGTAAAGAATTCTGCCTGCAATGCAGTAGACCTCGTTTTGATCCCTGAGGCAGAAAGATCCCTTGGAGAGGGTATAGCTATCTACTCCAGTATTCTTACCTGGAGAATCCCATGGACAGAGGAGCCTGGTGAACTAACAGTCCATGCAGTTGCAAAGAGTCAGACACAATTGAATGACTAACAACGCACTATTGAGGTATAGTTGATGCACAGTTTAGTCGCTCAGTCATGTCCGACTTTGTGACCCCATGGACTGCAGCACGCCAGGCCTCCCTGTCCACCACCAACTCCTGGAGCTTACGCAAACTCATGTCCATTGAGTCAGTGATGCCATCCAACCATCTATCCTCTGTCATCCCCTTCTCCTCCCGCCATCAATCTTTCCCAGCATCAGGATCTTTTGAAATGAGTTAGCTCTTTGCATCAGGTGGCCAAAGTAAGATTTTCAGCTTCAACATCAGTCCTTCCAATGAATATTCAGGACTGATTTCCTTTAGGATGGACTGGTTGGATCTCCTTGCAGTTCAAGTGACTCTCAAGAGTCTTCTCCAACACCACAGTTCAAAGGCATCGATTCTTCAGTGCTCAGCTTTCTTTATAGTCCAACTCTCACATCCATACATGACCACTGGAAAAACCATAGCTTTGACTAGATGGACCTTTGTAGGCAAAGTAATGTCTCTGCTTTTTAATATGCTGTCTAGGTTGTTCATAACTTTCCCTTCCAAGGAGCAAGCATCTTTTAATTTCATGGCTGCAGTCACCATCTGCAGTGATTTGGGAGACCCCAAAAATAAAGTCTCTCACTGCTTTATGTTTCTCCATCTATTTCCCATGAAATGATGGGACCGTATGCCATGATTTTAGTTTTCTGACTGTTGAGCTTTAAGCCAGCGTTTTCACTCTCCTCTTTCACTTTCATCAAGAGGCTCTTTAGTTCTTCTCTTTCTGCTGTAAGGGTGGGTTCATCTGCATATCTAAAATTATTGATATTTCTCCCAGCGATCTTGATTCCAGGTTCTGCTTCATCCAGGCCAGCATTTCTCATGAGGTGCTCTGCATATAAGTTAAATAAGCAGGATGACAATATACAGCCTTGATGAACTCCTTTTCCTATTTGGAACCAGTCTGTCGTTCCATGTCCAATTCTAACTGTTCCTTCCTGACCGGCATACAGATTTCTCACGAGGCAGGTCAGATGGTCTGGTATTCCCATCTCTTAGAATTTTCCACAGTTTATTGTGATCCACACAGTGAAAGTCTTTGGGATAGTCAATAAAGCAAATAGATGTTTTTCTGGAACTCTGTTGCTGTTTTGACGATCCAGCGGATGTTGGCAATTTGATGTCTGGTTCCTCTGCCTTTTCTAAAACCAGCTTAAACATCTGGAAGTTCATGGTTCACGTATTGTTGAAGCCTGGCTTGGAAAATTTTGAGCATTACTAGCGTGTGAGATGAGTGCAATTGTGTGGTAGTTTGAGCATTCTTTGGCATTGCCTTTCTTTGGGATTGGAATGAAACTGACCTTTTTCAGTCCTGTGGCCACTGCTGAGTTTTCGAAATTTGCTGGCATAGTGAGTGCAGCACTTTCACAGCATCATCTTTCAGGATTTGAAATCACTCAACTGGAATTCCATCACCTCCACTAGCTTTGTTTGTAGTGATGCTTTCTAAGGCCCACTTGACTTCACATTCCTAGGTGAGTGTCACACCATCATGATTATCTTGGTCGTGAATATCTTTTTTGTACAGTTCTTCTGTGTATTCTTGCCACCTCTTCTTAATATCTTCTGCTTCTGTTAGGTCTATACCATTTCTGTCCTCTATCGAGCCCATCTTTGCATGAAATGTTGCCTTGGTATCTCTAATTCTCTTGAAGAGATCTCTAGTCTTTCTCATTCTATTTTCTTCTATTTCTTTGCACTGATCACTGAGGAAGGCTAGTTGATGTGTACAGTATTATATAAATTTTAAGAGCATAACTTAGTAGTTCATGATTTGTAAAGATGATATTCCATTTGAGTGGTACTTACATTGTTCTTTCTTTTATTTTCTCCATTCTTTCATTTTTACCAGAATTACAAACTCAAGGGCAAGGCACAATGATATACTGATTTTATATCTCAGATTGTCAATACAGATGTCTACAGAATATTATGTGATTTTTTAAAAATTATATAAAACTTTAAAACATATGCAACCTTAAAACTAGGTAACAACCCTCCCATGTACCTTCACCCAGCTTCAGTAACTATATTTTGTTAAAACTTACTTTATTCTTTCACTTTTTTTTTCTTGGAGTGTTTTAAAACAAATGTCTGTAACATACCACACCTGACAAAATTAATAGTCACCCAATACTTAAGTCTGTGTTTGATTTTTACAGTTTGTCTAAAAAATGGCTTTTTCAGTTGATTCAAATAAGGACCCAAATAAAGCTCAGATGTTGCATTTACTTAGTATGTCTCCAGAGTCTCTCCGTCTGTTGAGTCCCTCTCCCAACATTTTCTTCTCCATGCCAATTTAACTCTTCTATAATTTTGTACATTCTGGATTTGGCTAATTATTTTATCTTTTAACTTGTATCTCTATGCCACACATTTTCTATGAATTGATAGTTAGATCTAGAGAATTGATTGCCTTTGGCCCCGGTACTTGGTAAGCAGTGTTGTGTTTATACTTTTTTTTATCATGTCACAAAGCAGAAATGACTGATTGCCCTGTCTCAGTGATGTTAGGATTAGTTAGAGATTCAGATACTAATTTCATTTCTACACTACTAAGTTTTCTATCAGTCTTTCACTTAATAGCATTAGCTTCTATTGAATATTGGTTTTTAGCTCTACTAAAGCTGGATGCTTGGGGCTGGTGCACTGGGATGACCCAGAGGGATGGTACGGGGAGGGAGGAAGGAAGGGGGTTCAGGATGGGGAACACGTGTATACCTGTGGTGGATTCATGTTGATATATGGCAAAACCAATACAATATTGTAAAGTAATTAACCTCCAAAAGAAAAAAAAATCCCTACCAAATATCAACAACAACAACAAATTCCAAATTAGTTGTTTCTAACCATATTATGCAGAGAAGGCAATGGCACCCCACTCCAGTACTCTTGCCTGGAGAATCCCATGGACGGAGGAGCCTGGTAGGCTGCAGTCCATGGGGTCGCTAAGAGTCGGACATGACTGAGCAACTTCGCTTTCACTTTTCACTTTCATGCATTGGAGAAGGCAATGGCAACCCACTCCAGTGTTCTTGCCTGGAGAATCCCAGGGTCGGTGGAGCCTGGTGGGCTGCCGTCTCTGGGGTCGCACAGAGTCAGACTCGACTGAAGCGACTTAGCAGCAGCAGCAGCAGCAGCAACCATATTATGTAGTAATTGGACTTTATAATATGTTCTTGAAGTCAGCTGTTTGTTTTTTTCTGAATAGTTTGTTTTTTTCCTGAATAGTTTGTTGTGGATAAGCTGGAGAAATGCTTGCTGTTGTTCACTTGCTCAGTTGTGTCCAACTCTGCAACCCCCATGAACTGCATCATGCCAGGCTTCCCTGTCCTTAACTATCTCCCAGAGTTTCCTCTGACTCATGTCTTTTGAGTTGGTGATACCATCCAAACATCTCATCTTTTTTTTTTCAAATGAGTTTTTTGGCCCTTTTTTTGATCTTAGTTTTTTGAATGTTGAGTTTTAAGCCAACTTTTTCACTCTTCTTTCACCTTCATCAGGAGGCTCTTTAGTTCCTCTTTGCTTTCTGCCATAAGAGTGATGTCATCTGAATATCTGAGAGTATTGATATTTCTCCAGGCAATCTTGATTCCAGCTTGTGAGTCATCCAGCCCGGCATTTAGCATGATATACTCTGCATATAAGTTAAATAAGCAGGGTTACAATATACAGCATCGACGTACTCCTTTCCCAATTTTGAACCACTCTGTTGTTCCACATCCAGTTCTAACTGTTGCTTCTTGTCCTGCATACAGGCTTCTCAGGAGACAGGTAAGGTGGTCTGGTATTCCCATCTTTTGAATAATTTTCCACAGTTTGTTGTGATCAATACGGTCAAAGGCTTTCATGTAGTCAATGAAGCAGAAGTAGATATTTTTCTGGAATTCCCTTGCCTTCTCTATGATTCAGTGGATGTTGGCAATTTGATACCTGGTTCCTTTGTCTTTTCTAAATCCAGCTTGTACATCTGAAAGTTCCTAGTTCACATATTGTTGAAGCCTCGCTTGAAAAATTTTAAGCATGACCTTGCTAGCATGTGAAATGAGTGCAGTTGTGTGGTAGTTTGAACATTCTTTGGCATTGTCTTTCTTTTGGGATTGGAATGAAAACTGACCTTTTCTAGTCCTGTGACCACTGCCAGGTTTTCCGAATTTGCTGGCACATTGAGTGAAGCACTTTAATAGTATCATCTTTTAGGATTTGAAATTGCTCACCTGGAATTCCGTCACTTCTAGCACTTTGTTCGTAGTAATGCTTCCTAAGGCCTACTTTATATCACACTTCAGACTTCAGGATGTCTGCCTGTAGGTGAGTGACCACAGCATAGTGATGATCCGGGTCATTAAGACTTTTTTTTGTATAGTTCTGTGTATTCTTGCCCACCTCTTCTTAATCTCTTCTGCTTCTGTTAGGTCCTTTAGGAATTTTTAATTTTTAAAATTGAGGTTACTAGATCTGCATATATATTACCTACTTATTAACAGTTCTCTTAATTATACTGCGTGTATTGGCCTGTTACCTACAGGTTGCCATATTAGTAACGTGAAGTGAAGTCGCTCAGTCGTGTCCGACTCTTTGCAACCCCATGGACTGTAGCCTATCAGGCTCCTCCATCCATGGGATTTTCCAGGCAAGAGTGCTGGAGTGGATTGCCATTTCCTTCTCCAGGGTATATTCCCAACCCAGGAATCGAACCCGGGTCTCCCGCATTGCAGGCAAATGCTTTACCGTCTGAGCCACCAGGGACGCCCCATTTAAACCTCATAAAAATTGAGGTTAGTTGATATATAATATTAGTTTCAAGTATACAACATAGTGATTCAAAATTTTTGTGGTTTATACTCCATTTGTAGTTTAAAAATATTGGCTGTATTCACTATGCCTTACAATACATCCTTGTAGCTTATTTAATTTATACGTAGTAGTCTGTTACCTCTTAATTCCCTACCCCTGTTTTTCCCTCCCTGCATTTGTCCCCCACTGGAAACCACTAGTTTGTTCTCTATATCTGTCAGTCAGTTTCTTTTTAAAAAAATAATTTTATTTATTTATTTAGCTGCTCAGGGTCTTAGTTGTGGTGTGTGGGGTCTAATTTCATGAGCGGCGTCAAACCCTGGCCTGCTGCATTGGGAATGTAGAGTCCTAGTCGTTGGACCACCGGGGAAGTCCCTGTCAGTTTCTTTTTTGTTATATTCACTAGTTTAATTTTTAGAGTCCACATACAACATAACATATAGTATTTGTCTTTCTAACATATTTCACTAAACTTAATATTCTCTAGGTTCATCCATGTTGCTAGAAATAGCAAAAGTTTGTTCTTTTTTATGGCTGAGTAGAATTCCATTGTGTATGTATACCACATCTTTATCCACCCATCTATTGATGGACACTTAGGTTGTTCCATGTCTTGTCTATTGTATATAATGCTGCTATGAACTTTGGGGTGCATGCATATTTTTGAACTAGTGTTTTTGTTTTCTTTAGACAAATACCTAGGAGTGGAATTGCTGGATCATATGGTAGTTCTGTATTTAATTTCTTGAGGAGCCTCCATATTGTTTTTCTTAGTGGCTGCACCAATTTACCATCCCACCAACAACATACAAGGGTTCCCTTTTCTTCACATCATTGCCAGCATGTTATATGTGATCATTTTGAAGATAGCCATTCTGATTGGGTGAGGTGAGATCTCATTGTGGTTTTGATTAGCATTTCTCTGATGATGAGTGATAGTGAGCATCTTTCCATGTGCCTGTTAGCCATCTGTATATCTGGAAAAATGCCTGTTCGGATCATCTGCTCATTTTAAAATCAGGTGTGTTTCTTTTGTTTGTTTGTTTTTAAATCAGGTTTTTTTTTTATATATTGAATTTGAGCTGTTTATATATTTCAGATATTAATCCCTTATCAGTCATCAGTTCAGTTCAGTCGCTCAGTTGTGTCCGACTCTTTGCAACCCCATAGACTACAGCACGCCAGGCTTGCCTGTCCATTACCAACTCCCGGAGCTTGCTCAAACCCATGTCCATCGAGTCAGTGATGCCATCCAACCATCTCATCCTCTGTTGTCCCCTTCTCCTCCTGCCTTCAATCTTTCCTAGCATCAGGGTCTTTTCAAAATTATCTTCAGTTCTTTGCATCAGGTGGCCAAAGTATTGGAGCTTCAGCTTCAGCATCAGTCCTTCCAATGAATATTCAGGACTGATTTCTTTTAAGATGGACTGGTTTGATCTCCTTGCTGTCCAAGGGACTCTCTCAAGAGTCTTCTCCAACACCACAGTTCAAAAACGTCAATCTTCAGTGTTCAGCTTTCTTTATGGTCCAACTCTCATATCCGTACATGACTACTGGAAAAACCATTGCTTTGACTAGACAGACCTTTGTTGGCAAAGTAATGTCTCTGCTTTTTAATATGCTGTCTAGGTTGGTCATAGCTTTTCTTTCAAGGAGCAAGCGTCTTTTAATCTCATGGCTGCAGTTACCATCTATAGTGATTTTGGAGCCCAAGAAAATAAAGTCTCTCACTGTTTACATTTCCCCATCTATTTGCCATGAAGTGATGGGACTGGATGCCATGATCTTAATCTTTTGAATGTTGAGTTTTAAGCCAGCTTTTTCACTCTCCTCTTTCACTTTCAACAAGAAGCTCTTTAGTTCCTCTTTGTTTTTTGCCATAAGTGTGGGGTCATCTGCATATCTGAGGTAATTGATATTTCTCCCAGAAATCTTGATTCCAGCTTGTGTTTCATCCAGTCTGGCATTTCTCATGATGTACTCTGCATATAAGTTAAATAAGCAGGGTGACAGTATACAGCCTTGACATACTCCTTTCCCAATTTGGAACCAGTCTCTTGTTCCATGTCCAGTTCTAACTGTTGCTTCTTGATCTGGATACAGATATCTCAGGAGATAGGTAAGGTGGTCTGATATTCCCATCTCTTGAAGAATTTTCTACAGTCATATCATTTGCAAATATCTTATCCCATTCAGTAGAACTTTTTTTGTTGTTGTTGTTGGGATTTGTTTTTTTTTTTTTGCTGTGTAAAAGCTTTTAATATGGTCCCATTTATTTTTGCTTTTGTTTCCTTTGTAGTAGAAGACAGATTCAAAAATATTTTCTTCTAGGAGTTTTATAGTTTCTGGTCTTATAAATACTTAATTTAAAAAAACACTTCATCAGTTTTCAGATAAGTAAGATGGTGTCTTAGTAACTTCTAGGGGTGACCAGTGAAAATTTTTTATAGTTTTTAAAAAAATTATCTTTAGAAACTTCTGGGTGCTTATTTAGATGTATCTTAATGAATTACAGTTATTGTTTTCACTTGATGCTCAAATTATCCTAATTGGCATGGGTGGGTCAGAGAGAGGATCCTTCAAGTTGATACTAGGTTATTTTTAAATAATTCAGTCTCTGATAATTTCCATACTTTATGGCACAACTCAGTTCCATCTTTTATATTTTCTGCCCATACCTGCTACCATCCTGACCTTAGTGGGAATGTCTGTAGTACTGTGCTTCTCAAACTTGGTCTCAAGACCCTTTTACCCTTTTAAAAATTATTGAGGAATACAAAGAACTTTAGTTTATGGGAGTTATATCTGTTGATATTTTCCATATCAGAAATTTAAACTGAGAAATGTTTTATTAATTCAAAAATAATGATAACATTTTATGTTAAATATTTTTTTATGAAAAATAATTTTCAAAACAAAAGTCAGTGAGAAGCATGGCAGTGTTTACATTTTTCCAAATCTTTTTTTGTTTATGTGTTTTAATAGAAGACTGCTAGGTTCTCATATCTGTTCTTACATTCAGTCTGTTGCAACACTGTTTTTGTTTTGTTGAAGTACTTAACATCTGGCCTCACATAGCTATGTGGTTGGAAAGGGAGGAGTATTAAGGAGCCCCTTTAGGTGGTTAGGAATATTCTCTGATGCCACACCAGAATCTGACAGATGATAGTTTCTTAAAATTCAGTTGCAATGAAGAATGTTAAACTAAATTAATGACCTTTTATACTCTGTTACACTAATATCCATTGGTCTGTCTTGAGCTTTGAGTGGGTCCCTTACCCACACGTGGTTTTGTAACACCATGAATTTGTCCTTTGGAAAATATCAGTTCCTTGAGTTTTGCACATCTTGCAAATGTTGACACATTTGATTATATGGTATCAAAAAAGAATCACATTTTTAAACATCTCAACTAATGTCTCCAACGTAATCTAACTACTGAGAAACTGTCATGCTCACGATGGTGAACAAAATTTTTCTTAAATTCTGATTTTAACTTGTGTGCTTGAATGTTACAGCAGCAAATATTGTCAGTTGTTTTCCTTGAAGTGATAGATCATTTTATCAATTTTTGAGAAAATATCTGTCAAAAATACGTCTGAATAACTACAGTTTATCTGCTGGTTGTTCTTTAAAGTAAAAATGGTATTCCATGAAAAGTGTAAAGCTTCAATTTACAACTCAGTCTCACAAATGCTTTTCCTGAAGACAGCCATCATGCTTGGATACACAGCAGAAGTGCTTTGGGTATAGTTCCCATTTCTTCTCCTAGAATATTAAAGACGTGTGCTCAGGGGTCGAGACTTAATGAAATTCATCATGTTTATTACTTCATCAAAGATATTCTTTTTTTAAAATATTTTGTTTATTTGTAATTGAAGGATAATTGTTTTACAATGTTGTGTTGGTTTTTGCTGTATAACAGTGTGAATTGGCCATCACTTCAGTTCAGCCTCTCAGTCATGTCCGACTCTTTGCGACCCCATGAATCGCAGCACGCCAGGCCTCCCTGTCCATCACCAACTCCCAGACTTCACTCAGACTCACGTCCACTGAGTCAGTGATGCCATCCAGCCATCTCATCCTCTGCCATCCCCTTCTCCTCCTGCCCCCAATCCCTCCCAGCATCAGAGTCTTTTCCAATGAGTCAACTCTTCTCATGAGGTGGCCAAAGTACTGGAATTTCAGCTTTAGCATCGTTCCTTCCAAAGAAATCCCAGGGCTGATCTCCTTCAGAATGGACTGGTTGGATCTCCTTGCAGTCCAAGGGACTCTCAAGAGTCTTCTCCAACACCACAGTTCAAAAGCATCAATTCTTCAGCACTCAGCCTTCTTCACAGTCCAACTCTTACATCCATACATGACCACAGGAAAAACCATAGCTTTGACTAGACGAACCTTTGTTGGCAAAGTAATGTCTCTGCTTTTCAATATGCTATCTAGGTTGGTCATAACTTTCCTTCCAAGGAGTAAACTTCTTTTAAGTATGTATATATCCCCTCCCTCTTGGAATCCCCGCCAATGCAACCCTTCTGGGTTGTCACAGAGTGCTGGCCTGGGTTCCCTATGTTATATATAGCAGCTTCCCACTATTTATCTGTTTTACACATGGTAGTGTGTATAGTTGGTGATGGACAGGGAGCCTGGTGTGCTGCAGTCCATGGGGTTGCAAAGAGTCGGACATGACTGAGCGACTGAACTGAACTGAGTGTGTAAAAGTGTATATATGTCAGTGCTGCTCTCAGTTTCTTCCCCCTTCTCCTTTGCCTGCTGTGTCCACAAGTTTGTTCTCTACGGCTGCACGTGTATTCCTGCCCTACAAATAAGTTCATCAGTACCATATTTCTAGATTCCATATATATGCGTTATATCAAAGGCACTCAAGTAAAAATGGCTTCTCCTCCCCCCACTATAATATGGTGATGAAGAATGACTCTAGTATAGTTTGTTGCCACTATGGTGATTTATGCCGACACCAGCAATTTTGCTCGTTGCTTTTGTATTACATTTACTGTTAACATAGTGAAAAAGGGAAATAAATAATGTCTTGGTTCGGGTCCACACACCACACTTTGAGAACTGGGGCTCTTTTCCCCATTATATCAGCTGCTGAGATTTTACAAATTTATTTTTATTTATATTAATGAGGTAGTAGTTCCTATTTTTGAGGCTTTTAAAAGCATAAATGAGTGTTTCATTTTTCCATTTTTTAAAATCTGTGAAGATTAGCATAGAGCATATTTTTCTCTTAGGCTCTACTAATATGATTAATTGTATTAATGGATTTCCTAATAGTGAACTGTTATTACATTTCTGAAATAAGCCCTGCTTTATCTTGATGGATATTGGTTTCTGTTTGTTAATACTAATTACAATATTTGCTTTAATATTTACAAATGAGATCTGTTTGTATCTTTGTCTTATTGAGCAGTATTTTTCTGGTTTTGTAATCAATATTATATTTGCTTTATAAAAATAATTTGGATGTTTCCTCTTTTCCCCAACTCTCTGAAGTAGTTTAAATAGCATTTGCATAATCTTTGAGGTTTAGTAGACTTCTTTGTGAAACAAGCTTAGCTTGTATGTTTTTGGCAGGGGAACTCTTACGATTTCCTATATTTCTTTTTCCCAGGTGGACTAGTGGTAAAGAATCTGCCTGCCAATGCAGGAGACATAAGAGATGCAGGTTTGATACCTGAGTTGGGAAGATCCCCTGGAGAAGAACTGGCAATCTACTCTAGTATTCTTGTCTGGGAAATCCCATGGACAGAGGACCATGGATTTGCAAAGAGTCAGACTCGACTGAGCATGCGTTGCGTGCACACATATTTCTTTTTACAAAATTCATTTGTTTAGAGCCTCTGTTTCTATTAGAGTTAGTTTTGATATATTTGCCTAGAGTTTTGTTTATTTCATCTAAATTTTCTCAAGCATTTTCTCTTGTAGAATTGCATAGAGTAGTCTCATAATTTAAAAAAAAAAATTGCTGTGTTGAGTTTTTCTTTTGTGTGCTTATACTTTTAAAAATCAGGTTAACTCTATTTTGTTGCTTAATTTTCAGAGAACCAGCTGTTTTGGTTTGCTTACTGTTTATTTCTGTTTTCTAACTCATCAATTTCTGCTTAAATTTTTAAATTGAGGTATAATTTATATATAACATTATTTCAAGTGTGCAGCGTAGTGATTCAGTATATGTATATATTGCAAAATGACCACCACCACTAGTTAGCATTTGTCATCATACATAAGTTACAAATTTTCTTTTTCTTACAGTGAGAACTTTGAAGATCTACTTTCTTGGCAACTTTTAAGATTACAGTATTAACTACAGACAGTTGACTCTTGACCAACATGGATTTGAACTGTATGGGTCTACTTACATGTGGATTTCTTTCACTTAATACATATTATATACATACATTACACTATCCACATTTGTTTGAATTCGTGGTTGTGGGACTATGTATATGGAAGGTGACTGTAATGTTATACTTGAGTTTTCGACTGCATGAAAATTCAGTCCTGGGGACCTGGGACCTATATTCCCTGTATAGGTCATGGGACCTCACTTTTGCATTTTTAATTTTGAATATTCTACATATAAATGAGATCATAGGTTGTCTTTCTCTGACTTATTAATATTTCACTTAACATAATACCATTTAGATCCAACCATGTTGTCTCAAACGGCAAAATTATTTTTTTTTATGACTGAGTAATCCATTGTATATATACCACATATCCTTCATCCACTCATCTGTTGATGGATAGCTTGCTTCCATATCTTGGCTATTCTAAATTTAATGCTGCAGTGAACATTGAACATGAAAGTGAAAGTTGCTCAGTCGTGTCTGACTCTGAAACCCCATGGACTATACAGTCCATGAAATTCTCCAGGCCAGAATACTGGAGTGGGTAGACTTTCCCTTCTCCAGGGGATCTTCCCAACCCAGGGATCGAGCCCAGGTCTCCCACATTGCAGGTGGATTCTTTACCACCTGAGTCACAAGGGAAGCCCAAGAATACTGGAGTGGGTAGCCTATCCCTTCTCCAGCAGATCTTTCCGACCCAGGAATCAAACCAGGTTCTGAATTGCAGGTGGATTCTTTATCAACTGAGCTATGAGGGAAATGCATATATATATATGTGTGTGTGTGTGTGTGTGTGTATATGTATTTGAATTAGTGTTTTTGTTTTCTTTGGGTATATACCCTGAAGGGAAATTACTGGATTACATGACAGTTTTATTTTTAATTTTTTGAAGGCTGGGTAAGCTGGTTCCTGTTATTGATGAGGGAAACTTTCTCAGGCTGAGGAGTTTCCTCTTAGCACTGAGCAGGGCCAGCCTCGGGGATGGAAATGATGCAGACAAAATGAAACTATTCTTCCTATCTTTTTTGTGTGGTTATTTTCAATTTTTTGGCTCCGTTGTGTTGCTAAGTGTGCTGCAGTCCATGGGGTCACAAAGAATTGGCACGACTGAGCGACTGAACTGAACTGTTCTTAAGTGGGGTCCTGAGCTCTCCCAGAGCTATTTTCATTCATGGATCGGTGTCTAATTGTTAACCCTTTGTGGAGGGTGTTTCCTACTCCACAGTCTTGATGAAGTCACTCTTGTTTAGGCCTTTAAAAATGTCACACTACTGTCTTTTAGGTGCATGATTTCTAACAAGATGACTGTTGTAATTGTTATTAATACATTTATTTCTCTTTAGTAATTAATATGTCTTTTTTCCACCTTTGACTGCTTTCAAGATTTTCTCTTTATTTTGTGTTTTCAGAGGTTGAATTTTAATATGTATACATCTGACTTGGGTATTTATCTTGGTTGGTAGTTTAGATCTATAGTTTGATATATGCCATTAATTTTGGAAATTCTTAGCCATTATCCCTTAAAATATTTATTCTATCACATTCTTTGTCTTTTTTCCTTCTGGAGTCGTAATTGCACATCTATTAGATCATTTGTTGTCTTATAGTTCTTGGATGCTATACTCTGTTTTTATTTTTAAATGTTTTTTTCTTTGTTCAGTTTGTATATTTTTCAAATTTGCTGATTAAGCTTTGTTAAGTCTACCGAAGAGACTGTCAGTAACAGTCTTGATCTCTATTACTGTGTTTTTATTTCTAGCTTCTCATTTTTTTTTCCTTATAGTTTCCCTTTCTGCTGAAATGACCCATTTGACAATGAGTATTGTCTACTTTTTCCACCAGAGCCTTTGCAGTATTTTTCATAGTTATTTAAAATTCCCTATCTGATAGTACCAATATCAGTGTCATACGTGAGTCTGGTTCTCTTAATTGTTTTGTCTCTTGGCATTGCGGGTTCTTTCTCTTGCTTTTTTGAATACCATGTAAGTGGTATTACTACATAAGTGGTATTATTATTATTTTTTAAATAGGGGAGATAGAGAAGAAGAATCTGCGCAGGGCTCCATGGCCTTCCTGCACAGCTGCTCTTGCCCTCCCCTAAGCCTGTACCATGAGGACTGCTTTCTCAGGACTCCTGTCATATTTTTTTTGTGAGTACCCATTGAAATCTGTTGAAAGAGGGGCCAGTGAGTGACGTGAAGTTCCCTTTATCTGCAGCCTTTAGAGCTCCAAATTCTGTCACCAGCCAGTACTTAGCCTCCACCAATACAATTCTAGGTGAATTCTTCTTACCAATATTCAAATGCCCCAAGTAAACACATGCTTGCATTTCCCATCTCCCTGTAGGCATTTGTCTCTCAGATTTGGGGCTAGTTGACATTTCTTCAACTTTAGCTCTTTGATGGATTCAGGAAAGGTCATTGACTTGCAGTTTGTTGAATGTTTTTTTCAATTGTAAGGTCTTTTTCCAGCTATTGATACCCAAGTAGAAACCAGAAACCCCAAACTTACTTTTTCTTTTTACCCTGCTCACCGCCCCCCACCCCAGAATCTCTGCTGGTAGGATGACTCTTTGTCCTGGTTTATACCAGTATAGTCCCCCTTTCACTCAAGAGTTTTCTTTATTTGAATGGTAAATTGTGTGATCACTCTGTCCTTGAAAATATTACATAATGAGATTTCACTGGGAACATATGTTAACTTTGGATGAATTTGTTTATCTTGGATAAAAATCAAATATTGAAGGTCATTTTGGCTATATTCAAAAGGACATGGAGGTGTAAATGAAAGACACATCAACCAAATCCAATGTGTAGACTTTGTTTGGGTCCTGTTTTAGTCCAAAATAATTATTTTTACACAATCAGGAGCATTTGAACATGGACTTAGGTATAAATATTGTTATTCAGTTAAGTATTATAAAGATATTACAGTTATGTTTTTTAAAAAATATTATTTGTTATAAATTCTGATGTATTTGCAGGTGAAATGTTATGATAGTGGGAATTTATTTTAAAATGCTCAAAAATAAAAATGAAGGTGAAGGGAGAGAGAAATTTGATAGGTAAAAACAAGAATGACAAAATATAGACAATTACTGAAGCTAGATAATAGGTAATTATTTTATTATCTCATATTTATTGTAGTTTTTGTCAACTTCCATAATAAATACTTTAAAAAAGAGAAACAGGAATATAATCAGGAATCTTTTTTTTTTAAAAGGTAATTATCCTAAAATTGGGCTTCTCTGGTGGCTCAGATGGTAAAGCGTCTGCCTGCAATGCAGGAGACCTGGGTTCATCCCCTGGGTCGGGAAGATCCCCTGGAGAAGGAAATGGCAACCCACTCTAGTACTCTTGCCTGGAAAATTTCCATGGACTGAGGAGCCTGGTAGGCTACAGTCCATGGGGTTGCAAAGAGTCAGACATGACTGAGCGACTTCACTTTCCTTCACACTTTCTATCCTAAAATTTAAAGTGGTAAAGGTGATGTTTTCTTGTGGCAGATCAGAGGTCAGGCAACCCTGCCTAAAATTTCATTTGAAAGCTTCCTGTGCTTCAGTGGGTATTCAGGTAATCAGATAATATGTTACATTACAGGTATAGGGAGGGGAAAATAAAAGAGGTGAAATGCCATGGTTTTAATGTAGTTCAGTCCTGCAGACCTACACTGGACCCAGAGGAGGGAATGAACCTTGCAGGTGTCTTATTAATCCTGGTTCAATTTAGTGTCTATTTTGTGCAAACTTGAGCTTCCCTGGTGGCTCGGACGGTAAAGAATCCTCCTGCAGTGCGGGAGACCTGGGTTTGATCCCTAGGTTGGGAAGAAACCTGGAGAAGGAAACAGCTACCCATTGCAGTATTCTGGCCTGGAGAATTCCATGGACAGAGGAGCCCGCTGGCAGGCCACATCCATGGGGTTGCAAAGAGGTGGACACGACTGAGCAACTTTGATTTCACTTTGTGTAAACTTACCTTAGAAGGGGTATGTTTTGCTTTGCTTTTCTTTTATCCAGGTTCTCAATGTTGCTCTGTTCTCTCCTGTTTTCATAATATGGAGAGACAAATGCCTTGGGGAGGGGATATCAAGGCTATAAACTCCATGGGGGCAAGGACTATTCACTGCTTTGAACTAGGTATACCTAATACCATTACTGTACATGAAAAGCATTTAGTAAGTAATGGGTGGTTTATGTCAGCTTCATTTAAAATGAAAACAACATTGTGCAGTTGCATATGGACCACCTTTCTTTCAAATATATTTGTGGAAATAATTACGAGAGGACAGTGATTCTCTCTTCCCCTCTAAAACTCCTTAGCTCTAGTTCAGCTAAGAAATCAAGAGACTGTAATATCCTGTCTACAGAAAGTTGAAATGACAGGTACCCTTAAATAAACAGGTGTAATTAATCATGGTGCTACTTGTTTTGATGAGCATGCGAGAGTGACAAGTTAATAATAAATCTCCAGCTCATACAGGGGAGGTGGCTAAGGAGATGCTGTGGTTTAATTTACATCTTTGGAAGGCAGCGAAGATTTAATAATCTCTCTGCCTTATATATCAAACTAACACCCCAGAGGCAGAAAAGCAAACCATTTTTAACTGTTAATCTGAGAAGCAATAAAATCTTGTCTCAGGTCAAAAATAAATTGAGTTTCTGGTGGTCTCAATGGACCCTTAGGATGTGTGATTTATTCAGATTCTAAAGCACTCAGGACCCCTGGGGACCTTGGCTGCAAAACCAGGCAAGCTGGGAACACCATGGGGATTGCCAGTCCAATCAGAAGACCAGACCGAGGGCAGTGACTGAATTTACCTTAGACTTACCCAATAATTTATTTTACCTTCTGTGTCAGCTACAAATAGATTATGGAATACAAACCTTTGTGCATTTGAGATTCAGTTCTAAATGATTGCTTTAGTTCTGTTTAGGTTAATTGTCATATCTTGTATAGTCACTCAGTCGTGTCCAACTCTTTGTGACCCCATGGACTATAGCCCACCAGGGTCCTCTGTCCGTGGGATTCTCCAGGCAAGAATACTGGAGTGGGTTGCCATTTCCTTCTCCAGGGGGTCTTCCTGACCCAGGGATTGAACCCGGGTCACCTGCATTACAGGTGGATTCTTTACCGTCTGAGCCAGGGAAGCCCTCACTTCTGTTAATACTTGTTCTTAAAAGCTCAAAAACTGTTTTGAGGTTTTTACTAAGTGTAGGACTTTAACCTGACTAGAGAAACTGGGATACAGGGAGGGAAAATAATCCTTCACGGCACAATGAATCACTTGTGAAGCCTCAAGTGTTCAGACTTCCAGCTCTTTGTTTCTAAAGGAGCTAAACTATGAGGTACACTGAATTTATTAATTTGGAAAACTGCCTCCTTATGGATACCAGTAGAGAAGATGCCATCTTCTTTGTTTAAAGAATGGACCAGAGCTAGTTGAGGATCCCAGGAGAGACACAGAAACAATTTAGAAATAATTTGAGTCACCCACTCCTTGCTTGAAGGGAACCAGACTCTTGGTCTTTGGGGAGCCACCCAAATTGACTGAGGGAAGATGGAGGAAAATTCCCTGGATCCCTGGAGGGTTAATTTATTCAAAAAGGAAACTGAAAAATACTCAACATGCAAAAGTCTTGTGAAGAAAATAAAGGAAAACCACAGAACATGCCACAGGCTGAGGAAGACCGCCCTTTGGAAGCTGTACCACAGGAGACAGAAAGAAATCCTCAACCTTCTGAAGAAGGTTTAAGCCAGGAAGCAGAAGGAAACCTTAGAGGAGGGCTGACTCAGCCTGGTTAGAGATATAAAGAGGATGCTCCTATTAAGCATTTAGACCCTGAAGAAATGACAAGAGGAACAGATGAGTTGGAAAGGCTTAGGGAAGAGATAAGAAGAAGAATAAGCATGTTTGTGATGATGCATTGGAAGCAAAGACATTCACGCAGCCGTCCTTATCCCATGTGGTTTAGGCCTTGAATTCTTTTTTGTCCGATATTAAAATCTGGCCCCTGCTTTCTGTTAGCATTTCCTGATGTATCTTTGACTTTTGCTTTATTTTGATCATCTGGTGGAGTTTTGTTTTAGGTAGTTTTCCTTGTTATCAGCATCTGCATTTTGTATTTTGACACACTCTCTAGGTCTATTTTTCGATTGGGAAATTTCACACATATGCATGAAAATATGTTCATTCCAACATAGCAGGTTACAAAGCAGCATATTCAGGTATATCAGTTCAGTTCAGTTCAGTCGCTCAGTCATGTCTGACTCTTTGCGACCCCATGAATCGCAGCACGCCAGGCCTCCCTGTCCATCACCAACTCCTGGACTTCACTCAGACTCACGTCCATCGAGTCAGTGATGCCATCCAGCCATCTCATCCTCTGCTGTCCCCTTCTCCTCCTGCCCCCAATCCCTCCCAGCATCAGGGTCTTTTCCAATGAGTCAACTCTTTGCATGAGGTGGCCAAAGTACTGGAGTTTCAGTTT
>NW_011494869.1:2193454-2213124 GCF_000754665.1 Bison bison bison | reverse complement strand
GAACTCCCAGGGCTGATCTCCTTCAGAATGGACTGGTTGGATCTCCTTGCAGTCTAAGGGACTCTCAAGAGTCTTCTCCAACACCACAGTTCAAAAGCATCAATTCTTCGGCGCTCAGCCTTCTTCACAGTCCAACTCTCTCATCCATACATGACCACAGGAAAAACCATAGCCTTGACTAGACGATCCTTTGTTGACAAAATAATGTCTCTAGGTTGGTCATAACTTTCCTTCCAAGGAGTAAGCATCTTTTAATTTCATGGCTGCAGTCACCATCTGCATGGTCTAGTGGTTTTCTCCACTTTCTTCAATTTAAGTCTGAATTTGGCAATAAGGAATTCATGATTTGAGCCACAGTCAGCTCCCAGTTTTGTTTTTGCTGACTGTATAGAGCTTCTCCATCTCTGGCTGCAAAGGATATAATCAATCTGATTTCGGTGTTGACCATCTGGTGATGTCCATGTGTAGAGTCTTCTCTTGTGTTGTTGGAAGAGGGTGTTTGCTATGACCAGTGCATTCTCTTGGCAGAACTCTGTTAGCCTTTGCCCTGCTTCATTCTGTACTCCAAGGCCAAATTTGCCTGTTACTCCAGGTGTTTCTTGACTTCCTGCTTTTGCATTCCAATCCCCTATAGTGAAAAGGACATCTTTTTTGGGTGTTAGTTCTAGAAGGTCTTGTAGGTCTTCATGCTATGCTACGCTATGCTAAGTCACTTCAGTCGTGTCTAACTCTGTGCAACCCCATAGACGGCAGCCCACCAGGCTCCCCCGTCCCTGGGATTTTCCAGGCAAGAACACTGGAGTGGGCTGCCATTTCCTTCTCCAATGCATGAAAGTGAAAAGTGAAAGTGAAGTTGCTTAGTCGTGTCTGACTCTTAGCGACCCCATGGATTGCAGCCTAACAGGCTCCTCCGTCCATGGGATTTTCCAAGTGAGAGTACTGGAGTGCGGTGCCATTGCCTTCTCCGGTAGGTCTTCATAGAACTGTTCAACTTCAGCTTCTCCAGTGTTGCTGTGTTTCTTGACTTCCTACTTTTGCATTCCAGTCCCCTATAATGAAAAGGACATCTTTTTTTGGTGTTAGTTCTAGAAGGTCTTGTAGGTCTTCATAGAACTGTTCAACTTCAGTTTCTTCAGTGTTGCTGGTTGGGGCATAGACTTGGATTACCGTGACATTGAATGGTTTGCCTTGGAAACAAACAGAGATCATTCTGTCATTTTTGAGATTGCATCCATTTTGGACTCTTGTTGACTATGATGGCTACTCCATTTCTTCTAAGGAATTCCTGCCTACAGTAGCAGATATAATGGTCATCTGAGTTAAATTCACCCATTCCAGTCCATCTACAAATCAGTTCACTGATTCCTAGAATGTTGATGTTCACTCTTGTCATCTCCTGTTTGACCACTTCCAATTTGCCTTGATTCATGCACCTAACATTCCAAGTTCCTATGGAATTTGCTCTTTACAGCATCGAACCCTGCTTCCATCACCAGTCCCATTCACAACTGGGTGTTGTTTTTGCTTTGGGTCCATCCCTTCATTGTTTCTGGAGTTATTTCTCCACTGATCTCCAGTAGCATATTGGGCACCTACTGACCTGGGGAGTTCATCTTTCAGTGTCCTATCTTTTTGCCTTTTCATACTGTTCATGGGGTTCTCAAGGCAAGAATACTGAAGTGGTTTGCCATTCCCTTCTCCAGTGGACCACATTCTGTCAGACCTCTCCACCATGACCTGGCCATCTTGGGTGGCCCCACACGGTATGGCTTAGTTTCATTGAGTTAAACAAGGCTGTGGTCCGTGTGATCAGATTGGCTAGTTGTCTGTGATTGTAGTTTCAGTCTGTCTGCCCTCTGATCCCCTCTCTCAGTGCCTACCGTCTTACTTGGGTTTCTCTTACCTTGGACGTGGGGTCTCTCTTCACGGCTGCTCCAGCAAAGTGCAGCCGCTACTCCTTACCTCTGATGTGGGTAGCTCCTCTCAGCCGCGCTCATGCGCCGTCGCAGCAGACAAAGTCTCAAATTGTGTGTGTATGCTTGTGTGTATATGTACATGCATATATCAGAAATTAAACTGTGCTTGTTTCTGTGTGATGTTTTTTATTTCTTTTTGCTTAAATGCATTTTTAAAATGAACACATCACACACATGAAGATAAACTTTTTTTTATTAAGAGTCAATCAAATAATTTGCAACCAGCTTATAAGGTCAATGGGGGCACCTAAACTCTTGATGATAGAACTATTAAAAAAAAATGTAAACCTCAAAATACCTCTGGATCTCTTAGCCAGAGGAATAAAACTGGCAATTATTACAGGGGGAAAAAAAAAAAAAGAATGGATCGTAATGATCTCAGAGAAATAGGAAGGTAGAATTATGTGCATTTGCTGTATGTACAAGTGTATTCATTGTTCTAATTTGCTATGAAATAATTTTTATAAAGGAATTAGACTGTAAAATATGATTTCATCTTTTTACACATGCTGCTTATAATTTCAGCTGAGTCACTGTGATGTTTAATGCACTGTTGCAGGAAGTAGAACATAAAAATACCCAATTCCCCTCATCTCCTACCTCCCTCCAGCCCCCATGGCTTTAAATTATTGCTGTAAATTAGGGTTGCATTTTTTCATGTCTTCCAAAGGCACACTGACTGGCATAGCATGAGCTTCAGCCTGTAACTAGCGTACCCATTCAACTTAGCAATTAAAAAACCACCAGTATTACCCCAGACATACTTGGGCTGCTTCCACCTGCCTCTGTTTGAGGAAGGCTTTATTCTCCTGGTCAGGAATTTGGGTTGGGTCAGGTAGGAGAATTCTTAGAGGAAGATCTCTTTCTCATTTGTAATTGACTTAGCAAACATCCTTTGCCTCCCTTAGGTCATGAGGATGATGGGACATATAAGGGCAGAGGCACAGAGCACTGTGTCAGTTTCCCATGGCTACTGTAACCAGGTACTTAGTGTCGTAAGCACAAATTTACTATCTTCCTGTTCTGGAGGTCAGAAATCTAAAATCAAGGTATTGGCAGGTGTGTCCTTCTCAAGGCTCTAGGGAAAAGTCTGTTTCCTTGTCTTTTCCAGTTTCTAGAGGCTGCCTGCATTCCCTGGTTCATGGCTCCTTCCTTGAATCACTTCACTTCCTGTTTCTGTTGTCACATCTCCTGCTATTCAATATGATCTCCTCTTTCCCTCTTACAAGGATTCTTGTGATTACATTGAGCCCTGGATAGTCCAGCATAATCTCCTCACCTTAAAATCCTTATTCATACCTGCAAAATCATAGTTTTCATAGAAGGTAATTCATGCATTCCAGGAATTAGGATGTGAATGTATTTGGAGGTGGCCTTATTCAGCACAGAATTTGGCATTGAGTAACTCTGCCACTCTCTAAGTTATTTTGACTATTACGTGAGTTTCTTAATGTTTCTGAATATCAAGTTTCTTTTCTGAGAAATGAAGTAAATAATACCATCTCCTAGGGTTGCGTGAAGGTTGAAAGTGAAAGTGAAGTTGCTCAGTCGTGTCTGACTCTTTGCGACCCCATGAACTGTAGCCTATCAGGCTCTTCCATCCATGGGATTTTCCAGGCAAGAATACTGGAGTGGGTTGCCATTTCCTTCTCCAGGAGATCTTCCCGACACAGGATTTGAACCCGGGTCTCCCACATCATAGGCAGACACTTTACCGACAGAGCCACCAGGAAAGTCAGGGTTAAATGCCTGAAAACAATTAGCATTGTGTCTGACAAGTATTACTAGTTCAATGAACAGGTAGTTAATGGATTATTGTTTTTACTATTCAATGATGAAAGGGCACAGTCTCACCTCTTTGAGGACTTCTCAGTCTAGTGGAGAAGATCAACAGCTGAACAAGTCATTATAAGTCAGCATGAGGCAGTGTTGCATGGGCTATATTTGTCACAGGCCACAAGGGTCCTTCATACATGATTTCATTCATTCTTTTGTAGATGTGTAACTAACATGAGTTTTGGGGCAAAGGAAGGGAAAACATAAAAGGTTGTTCTGAGGCTATGACTGACATGGAATGTCAGGTCCTGGAAGGTTGTGTATTTTTATTTTGATGACCTTGTATTTTTTCCTAAGGAAAAACTTTACTGCTCTTGAGATAAAATGTTAACTTTCTTGGACTTGGAGTATGTGCCGTTTCACAAGTTAGGGCCTTGGACGTCTCAAACTATATCATATGGTAGAAGGAGAGACAACAGTGTAGGTCTGTAAGCGAAGGTTGAAAGTCTTCCTGCTCCTCTATCTTCTTGCTGCTGACGTTCACACCTTCCCTCCCCCAGTGCGAAAGAGTGCTGATCTTCTGGAAATGTTCCAGGATTCTGGCTGGGCCGTGTGTGCTGGTAACTGGAGTCCCTGTGTGTGACGAAGTCACATTCTTGAGTGGGTGCCATTTGTGTGTCTCTCCCATCACTGTGGCTTGGGTGGTGAGGACCAGGGTCCACTCTTTTCCTTCTGTGTGCCAGCTGGCCTGAGCACATGTGCTCTCCCTCTTCTGTCTTGTTTGCTAATTCTGCTCTCGTTTCACCTGGCCCTTCAGCCACAGGTGACACCAACTCTTCATTCGGCTTCTAGAATATCGCTTTCTTATGTTTTCTTCTGCCTCATGCTCAGTTGGGTCTTTCCCATTTCTCTGACTTAATATTCAAACTTACAAAAACTCAGTCCCCAAGACCTCTTCTCTTTTCTGTCTCTATTTATCCCATTTTATGGATTTAAATACCATCTATATATTAATGATGCTGGCATTAGTTTTCCTTTGCTGCTTAACAAATTACCACAAACTTAGTGACTTAAAACAACACTGATTTATTATTTTACAGCTTTTTAGGTTAGAAGTTTGACACAGTCTCACTGGGCTACAGTAACTTGTCAACAGAGTTGTGTTCCTTTCTGGAGTCGCCAAGGGAGAATCCATTTCTTTGTTTTTTTCATCTTCTAGAGGCCTTCTACATTCCTTCAGTTCAGTTCAGTTCAGTTCAGTTCAATCGCTTAGTCATGTCAGACTCTTTGTTACTCCATGGACTGCAGCATGCCAGGCCTCCCTATCCATCACCAGCTCCTGGAGTTTACTCAAACTCATGTCCATTGAGTTAGTGCTGCCATCCAACCATCTCATCCTCTGTCATCCCCTTCTCCTCCCACCTTCAATCTTAACAGGATCCAGGTCTTTTCCAATGAGTCAGTTCTTTGCATCAGGTGGCCAAAGTACTGGAGTTTCAGCTTCAGCATCAGTCCTTTCAATGAACATTCAGGACTGATTTCCTTCAGGATGGAATCTACATTCCTTAGTTTGTTTTATTCTTTATCAGAATCTTATATCTCTGAATCTTCTTCCTTTGTCAGCTCTCTCTAACCACAGCTGAGAAAAATTCTCTGCTTTTAAGGTCCCATCTGATAAGATTGGGTCCACTCATATAACAGGATAATCTCCCCACGTCAAGGTCCATACCCTAACCACATTTGACAAGTCTTTTTTTTGCCATTTAAGAGAATATTTTCACAAGTTTTGAGGATTAGGTCATAGACATCTTTGGAAGAACATTGTTCTACTTACCGCAGTGTCCAAGTAAATGTCTCCAGCCTACACCATTCTCCTTAACTCTTAAGACCATATATTCAGCCACCTACTTGACATCTCTGTTTGGATGTTTAATAGACATTTCAAAGCTATTTGTCCAGAACTGAGCCCCAAGCAACACACATACACATACACCATACATACATATATATTTATGAGTGTACATAAGAAAAAAACTTGTACATATATATATATGTTTGAAAAGATTTGTCTCTTGACCTTCATTTTGGTGCATGGTATACATCTTATCCCGAAGGTAGAACTGATACTTTGAGACTTCATAATGTATTCTTTTGTTGACTATGATGGCTATTCCGTTTCTTCTAAGGGATTCTTGCCCACAGTAGTAGATATAATAGTCATCTGAATTAAATTCACCCATTCCAGTCCATTTTAGTTCGCTGATTCCTAAAATGTCAATGTTCACTCTTGCCATCTCCTGTTTGACCACTTCCAATTTGCCTTGATTCATGGACCCAGCATTCCAGGTTTCTATGTAATATTGCTCTTTACAGCATCGGACCTTGCTTCTATCACCAGTCACATCCACAACTGGGTGCTGTTTTTGCTTTGGCTCAGTCTCTTCATTCTTTCTGAAGTTATTTCTTCACTGTTCTCCAGTAGCATGTCGGGCACCTACCGACCTGGAGAGTTCATTTTTCAGTGTTGTATCTTTTTGCCTTTTCATACTCTTCATGGGGTTCTCAAGGCAAGAAAACTGAAGTGGTTTGCCATTCCCTTCTCCAGTGGACCAGGTTATTTCAGAACTCTCCACCATGACCCATCCATCTTGGGTGGCCCTACACTGCATGGTTCATGGTTTCATTAAATTAGACAAGGCTGTAGTCCATGTGATCAGATTGGTTAGTTTTCTGTGATTGTGGTTTTCAGTCTGTCTGCCCTCTGATGGACAAGGATAAGAGGCTTATGGAAGCTTCCTGATGGGAGAGACTGACAGGGGGAAACTGGGTCTTGGATGGAGGGGCCATGCTAAATAAATCTTTAATCTAATTTTCTGTTGATGGATGGGGCTGTGCTCTCTCCCTGTTATTTGACCTGGGGCCAAACTATGGTGGCGGTAATGAAGATAATGGCGATCTCCTTCAAAAGGTCCCATGCATGCACTGCTGCACTCAGTGCCCCCAACCCTGCAGCAGGCCACCACTGACTCCTGGACACTCCTGGGCAAGTCTGTGTTCAGTCTCTTGTGGGGTCACTGCTCCTTTCTCCTGGGTCCTGATGTGCACAAGGTTCTGTTTGTGCCCGCCAAGAGTTTGTTTCCCACCTGTGTAAATTCTGGTGGCTCTATGGTGGGCTCAATGGCAATCTCCTCCAAGAGGGCTTATGCCATACCCAAGTCTACTGCATACAGAGCCCCTGCCCCTACAGCAGCCCACTGCTAACCCGTACCTCCTCAGGAGACACTCAAACACAGTTCTGTCTCAGTCTCTGTGGGGTCTCTGGGACCTGTGCACACAAGGTATGTCTGAGCCCTCTGAGTGTCTCTGGCGGGTAAGGGGTTTGATTCTAAACATGATTTCGCCCCTCCTACCATCTTGCTGGGGCTTCTCCTTAGCCCTTGGACATACAGTATCTCCTCAAAGTCGCTCCAGCGCTGCGCCGTCACCGCACCAGTACCTACCATCTTGCTGGGGCTTCTCTGGCCTTGGACGTTGGTTGTCTCCTTACAGTCGCTCCAGCACTGTGCAGCTGCCATTCCAGTGCCACTCAGCTACTGTAGGCAAGAATCCCTGAGAAGCAATGGAGTAGCCATCATAGTCAATAAAAGAGTCCGAAATGCAGTACTTGGATGGAATCTCAAAAATGACAGAATGATCTCTGTTCATTTCTAAGGCAAACCATTCAGTATCACAGTAATCTAAGTCTATGCCTTGACCAGTAATGCTGAAGAAGCTGAAGTTGAACGGTTCTATGAAGACCTATAAGACCTTCTAGAACTTACACACAAAAAAGATGTCCTTTTCATTATAGGGGACTTGAGTGCAAAAGTAGGAAGTCAAGAAATACCTGGAGTAACAGGCAAATTTGGCCTTGGAGTACAGAATGAAGCAGGGCAAAGGCTAATAGAGTTCTGCCAAGAGAATGTACTGGTTATAGCAAGCACCCTGTTCCAACAACACAAGATAAGACTCTACACATGGACATCACCAGATGGTCAGCATCAAAATCAGATTGATTATATCCTTTGTAGCCAAAGATGGAGAAGCTCTATACAGTCAGCAAAAACAAGACCGGCAGCGGACTGTGGCTCAGATCATGAACTGCTTATTGCCACATTCAGACTGAAATTGAAGAAAGTGGGAAAACCACTAGACCGTTCAGGTATGACCTAAATCAAATCCGCTATGACTATACAGTTGAAGTGAGAAATAGATTTAAGGGACTGGATCTGATAGACAGAGTGCCTGATAAACTATGGATGGAGGTTCATGACGTTGTACAGGAGGCAGGGATCAAGAACATCCCCAAGAAAAGGAAATGCAAAAAGGCAAAATGGTTGTCTGAGGAGGCTTTACAAATAGCTATGAAAAGAAGAGAAGTGAAAGGCAATGGAGAAAGGGAAAGATATACCCGTCTGAATGCAGAGTTCCAAACACTAGCAAGGAGAGACAAGAAAGCTTTCCTCAGTGATCAGTGCAAAGAAGTAGAGGAAAACAATACAGAGGGAAAGACTAGAGAACTCCTCAAGAAAATTAGAGACACCAAAGGAACTTTTCATGCAAAGATGGGCTCAATAAAGGACAGAAATGGTATGACCTAACAGAAGCAGAAGATATTAAGAAGAGGTGTCAAGAATACATGGAACTATACAAAACAGATCTTCACGACCCAGATAATCACGATGGTGTGATCACTCACCTAGAGCCAGACATCCTGAGATGCAAAGTCACGTGGGCCTTAGGAACCATCACTACGAACAAAGCTAGTGGAGGTGATAGAATTCCAGTTGAGCTATTTCAAATCCTAAAAGATGATGCTGTGAAAGTGCTGCACTCAATATGTCAGCAAATTTGGAAAACTCAGCAGTGGCCACAGGACTGGAAAAGGTCAGTTTCCATTGCAATCCCAAAGAAAGGCAATGCCAAGGAATTGTCGAACTACCACACGATTGCACTCATCTCACACGCTAGCAAGTAATGCTCAAAATTCTCCAAGCCAGGCTTCAACACTACGTGAACTGTGAACTTCCAGATGTTCAAGCTGGATTTAGAAAAGGCAGAAGAACCAGAGATCAAATTCACAATATCCACTGGATCATCAAAAAAGCAAGAGAGTTCCAGAAAAACATCTATTTTTGCTTTATTAACTATGCCAAAGCCTTTGACTGTGTGGATTACAACAAACTGTGGAAAATTCTGAAAGAGATGGGAATACCAGACCACCTGACCTTCCTCCTGAGAAATCTGTATGTAGGTCAAGAAGCAACAGTTAGAACTGGACATGGAACAACAGACTGGTTCCAAATAGGAAAAGGAGTATGTCAAGGCTGTATATTGTCACCCTACTTATTTAACTTATATGCAGAGTACATCATGAGAAATGCTGGACTGGATGAAGTACAAGCTGGAATTAAGATTGCCGGGAGAAATATCAATAACCTCAGATATGCAGATGACACCACCCTTATGGCAGAAAGTGAAGAAGAACTAAAGAACCTCTTGATAAAAATGAAAGAGGAGAGTGAAAAAGCTGACTTAAAACTCAACATTCAGAAAACTAAGATCATGGCATCCGGTCCCATCACTGCATGGCAAATAGATGGGGAAATAGATAAAACAGTGAAAGACTTTATTTTTTCGAGCTCCAAAGTCACTGCAGATGGTGACTGCAGTCATGAAATTATAAAAGATGCTTACTCCTTGGAAGAAAAGCTATGACCAATGTAGACAGCATATTAAAAAGCAGAGACATTACTTTGCCACAAAGGTCCATGTAGTCAAAGCCATGATTATGTGAGAGTTGAACTATAAAGAAAGCTGAGTGCCAAAAAATTGATGCTTTTGAACTGTGGTGTTGGAGAAGACTCTTGAGAGTCCCTTGGACTGCAAGGAGATCCAACCAGTCCACTGTAAAGGAAATCAGTCCTGGGTGTTCACTGGAAGGACTGATGTTGAAGCTGAAACTCCAATACTTTGGCCACCTGATGTGAAGAATTGACTCATTTGAAAAGACTCAGATGCTGGGAAAGATTGAAGGCGGGAGGAGAAGGGGACGACAGAGGATGAGATGACTGGATGGCATCACCGACTCAATAGATATGAGTTTGAGTAAACTGAGGCCTGGTGTCCTGCAGTCCATGGGATCTCAAAGAGTCGGACATGACTGAGCGACTGAACTGAACTGAATGTATTCTTGGCTTTGGCTCAGCTTTTTGTGACATTAAAAGATTATTTGGGACCAACTGCAAAACCTCTTCCTTGTAATCCTGTCCGTGAACTGTCAGTGGTATAGCAGGAGGGGTCACTGCAGACATAAGGACTTCCTTCCCTCACTGGGTAGGGGAGCTGGCCGCTGGCCCTCACAGCTGTTCCCTGCTTGAACAGTCACAGTTGCTGGGTGCTCTTTGATATCCTGAGCAGCTGTGACATCAAGCAATTTAGTGCAGAATAATTCATCAATTAATCTCTTGGTTATTGGACATTTGAGATGCTTGTGCCTTTGTTCATACTATAAATGAGGTGGGATGTGGCATGACTCCTGATTGTCACGCATCTCTCAATGGATGGTTGTCCCCCTGCCCAACCAGTGACCCATGGGGACCTCCAGAGCCCAGAGAAGAATAGCGACGGTGTTAGGAGTTGGTGAGACAGATTGTTGTGGTTCATTTGCTAAGTTGTGTCTGACACTTTGTGACCCCATGGACTGCAGCACACCAGGCTTCCCTGTCCTTCACTATCTCCTGGAGTTTGCTCAAACTCATGTCCATTGAGTTGGCAATGCCGTCCAACCATCTCATCCTCTGTCATCCCCATCTCCTCTTGCCCTCAATCTTTCCAGCATCAGGGTCTTTTCCACTGAGTTGGCTCTTCGCATGAGGTGGCCAAAGTAGGCAGCCTGTGGATCATACACAACCCCCTCAACACTGGCAGTGACTCAAGACTTCGTCTGACACCACATGAAGTATATTAGAATGATACTGAGTGAGAGTTAACTTTGGGTCCCCTTTTAAAACTGTAACTGAGAAGTACCTTATTTGAAAACTTTAATACTGGAAACACTGGGGACAACGTAGTGTCAGGATATCATGGTTCTTACTGCTCTCTTGGAATACTTCTAATAAATAAATATAAATTGGTGTCTATGCACTTCAGCAGAATTGTCCAGAGGCCTGCTTTTGCCAAAGCTGAAAAAATCCCTTGGAAATCCTCAGCTTCGCACTTAATTACACCTCCTTTGGCTGTTTCTCTTCTACTCCTTTGCTCTCTTCCCCCTGTGATTTTCCTTTCTTGTTGCCAAAACACACTTTCTCTTCCAGACACCATCTGTTTTCAGAATATATTTGCCTTTCCTTTTTCCTTTCCAAAATGGCCCTGCTTTGCTTCCAGTGTTTTCCCCTCAGTTCACTGCTTCCACTGGCACCCCCATGCATTGGTGGGACGGAAAGCTCTGACCTGCCAAACTGAAATATGATCAGTAACCCAACAGAGACCTTCTGGTCTTGAATGTATGCAGCCACCCTCCTAAGGACCTCGGGCTGCCAGGATTGGTTTGTGGTATGTCTTTAAAACAGCTTTTGTTTTTAACTTCAAAGAGTTCCAAAGTATCAAAAGGAGAAAGTGAAAGTAATTCTCTGCTGTGCCAGTCACATTCCTCAGAGGGGCATGACCTCCTCAGCCACACACAGTGACCGTAGTGACCGCTCTCAACAGTGCGGCTTGTATCCTTCTAGCTTTTTACTATGCATGTACCAAAATGTGCAATATGAATGCATGGAAATGCAAAGCAAATTGGATTAATACTATACATACCATCTGCAGCTTGCTCGCTATTATTTTACGTAAATGTCATGGGCATCTTTTCATGTCAGTACACATATTTTCTCCTTACATTTAACACCTGATATTCTACTGTATGAATGTACAATGATTTATTTACACAACCCATTAATGATACATGATAATTCCAATATCTTATTATTATTTCCAGCACCTAACACATTTCTCTTTATCCTTGTACAGCTATATTCTGTAGGACAGTTGGAATTGCTGCATCAAAGGGTACGTGTATTTTGAATGTTGCTGAGGACGAAATACATGTTTTAAAGGGTTATGTGTTTTAAACATTGATGTATACCATCCTAAACTTTAAATATAATCACTAATATAAGCACGGAGAAGGCAATGGCACCCCACTCCAGTACTCTTGCCTGGAAAATCCCATGGATGGAAGAGCCTGGGGTCACTAAGAGTCGGACAGGACTGAGCGACTTCACTTTCACTTTTCACTTTCCTGCATTGGAGAAGGAAATGGCAACCCAGTCCAGTGTTCTTGCCTGGAGAATCCCAGGGACGGGGGAGCCTGGTGGGCTGCCATCTATGGGGTCGCACAGAGTCGGACATGACTGAAGCGACTTAGCAAATATAAGCACAGCATTTTCTCCCTTCAGTTATCAGAGATTATGAGATAAATAATACAAATTTGCAGAGTGTAAAGCATTTCACAAAGTGTTTTTATTCAACTTAACACTCACAGATATTCTATAGGGAGATAGTATTGTCTCTCAATTTACAGGTGAAGAAACAACTCATCAGAGTCAGGTGATTTGCCTAAGGTAGTACCTTTGGGTGGCAGATCTGGGCTTGAGTCCATCTTTTATCTCCAAGCCTGAAATTCTTTGGCCAACAGCAGTACTGGCTTCTCATGGAAGAGCACCCGCTGCTGTGTGAACTGACTGAACATAGATGCAGGGGGAGAGGGAGCGTGGAGGCGATACTGGTCTGCCCACCCCTGTGGCATACCCATGGACATACAGACATTTCTGTCTCTGCCATCACTTCCTTGGTGATGTTGTTTGGTCACAGCTTCAGATACTCTCTGTATATCAGTAACTCCTAAACGTATATTTCCAGTTTAGAACTCTCTCCTTGACATATCCTATATGGAACCCTTGATCTCTCCTCCTAAACTTGCTCTGCCTATAGCCATCTCACTTGGCCACTCCCTCAACCTTTCAAGGCCAAGTTCTTTCTTTTTTAAATTAAAGTATAGTTAACTTGCAGTATTTTGTTTCTGGTGTACAGGTGAGTGACACAATTATACATATGTATTCTATTTCACATTCTTTTCCACTGTACTTTATTATAAGCTATTTATATAGTTATCTATGCTGTACAGTAGGACCATGTTTATCTATTTTATATGTAGTAGTTTGTATCTGTTAATCCTAAAGTCCTAATTTATCCCTTTGCTCGCTTTCCCCTTTGGCAGCCGTAAGTTTGTTTTCTGTGTCTGTGAGTCTGTTTCTATTTTGTAAGTAAGTCTATTTGTGTCATATTTTAGATCCCACATATACGTGTCATAATCTGTTACTTGTCTTTCTCTGTCTGATTCAACTTCATTTAGTATGATAATCTCTAGGTCCATCCAGATTGCTGCGAATGTTCAGGTCCAAATTCTTGATTATTCTTATTCTCTCATACCCCTCATTCACAGAGAATAGGATGAAGGCTAGATGCCGTTTACTGCCAGGTTTCTAATTAAAATCCAGGCACGCCTTGCTTTAAAATGCACCTCGATTATCCTGCTTTATTCTGATCCCACTAAGCCTGAAATGTGGTTCTGATTTGACTCTTACAATTGGTACTCTAGGTTAGGAGTGGTATTTAGACATGAGATCCCATTCTTAATAAATTATTTCTCCTGGTTTCTAAGACTACAAAAATGGAAAGTCTGAGTTAAATTTATTGAAAACATAATCAGTTTTAGCTCAGGAGATCATTGTGCCTAGCCTCTTGAAAACAAGTCCTTCCTAGGTCAGTTTTTCCATATTGATGCATATGTGTTGGGGGAAGAAAAAAGGGGATGAGAGGAATTCCAGAGGGAGGCTCTTGCTCTGTTGCTGTTCTCTTCCTATCAAAAGTATGGGATCACAACGAAGGTCTTCCAATGGGAAGGCCGCTGATTTAGGGCGTTTAAAGCAGGAGCTGAGGCAAAGTGGTGGATCTTTCTCCATGAAAAGGAGTGCAAACTCGTAAGTAACATGTTGAGAAGCTTAAGTTATTGATCAGAAAGGGGGATTTATCTTGTTAAGAGTTGTTGATTTTAATTTTAGCATGTGCTTTGGGTGTTTGTGTTTTTGTGCATATGTTTTTGTATAGCAAGAGATCATGCTTAGAAAGCAAAAGCTGAACAGTATATGTGCTATTTTAATTATAATTCATTTGTCAACTGGGACCTCCCTGGCCTTAGGAAATTTAGGTAAACTTAATTCAAATCCTCAGTTTTCCAGCCTAGTTAGAGTTTGCCTGGGAGAGAGGGAGTTCCTGGAATGGGAGCTTTCCAATGCTAACATTGGAGAAGTTCCACACAAATTGCAACAAGTTGGTTATTCTGAGCTTGACTGAGTCCAGAGCCCTTGCTTAATTTTTTCTTCTACCTTGTTGTGATTCTTGTATAGAGGCTTTCTTGATTCTGTCCCAAGAGGACCTGCACACAAATCTCAGTTCCTTCATGGATTTCCACAGAAGATTCACTTGGCACTATGAATTTAATGAAGTAAGCACCTTTCCTGAAGACTTAAGATGCACATATTCCAATGAACAGCCTTTAACCGTTTTTTTGTTTTGTTTTGGGGTTTTTTTTTTTTTTTTGGTGTTTTAGCATCTTTCTCTTTCTTTCTGTTCCTTTCAACAAGTAGCAAATTTATTCTCTTATTTTACCCAGAGTATTTCTGCCTCACAAGGTCCTTGGAGGCAGGGATCCCACCTTTTATTCCATAGGGTACACCAAGAAAGGTGAGTCTCATCTAAGAGGAAGCCTCTTACCCAGCTACTTAGAGAATAAAATCATGTCCATTATGTTACAGATTGAAGAATATTTTATATGAACATAAGCAAAAAATTTTGACCTGATTTAGAAATTTTTAAACTGCCTTCCTTTTTTACTCTTTCCTAAAATCTTGTTAAGATGTAACTCCACCCCCAATTATACAATGTCATTTTTTCCTTCTCTCCTGGAGCTTACCAGTAAAGCCTAAACTGAGGGTAGAGCTTAACTATCTTCTTGTTTTAGGGACATTATGGAATTTTCCCCTGAGGTATGTGGCTTTATGCATTAACAAACCCCTCAGGATCCTGGCTATGCGAGGGGAATCAACTGTGCAACTTAGAAACGAGTGATGCATCTTAACAGTAAGCATTAAAGATTCACTTCTGACTTGGACGTGATCATAAGAAAGTTGTCAAAACCATTCCTCAGGAAGGAGCTAGAGGGAAGTGAGGTCAGATGGATGAGACTCTGGGTGGCCTGGAACCTCTGAGTTAAACGTTCTTTTTGGTCTTCTTGGAATTGACACGCCTGAGCAGGGATGGGAACCTGTGTATATCAGAGGTCAGAAGTCTCACTTGGTCTCCAGTTCCTCCTACTCTGTATGTCTGGACTGGGGGAGAAACAAGGGGTGTTACTGTTAGAGAAATTAGTCAAGAGAAGTGGGAGGCATGGGAGATAAACGATGGGTCAAGGGAGTATAAAATGTCTAGAAACTTCTAGAAGCCTGTGCCAATGTCCCTGTTTGAAAAGTTGTGCTTTGGAGACCACAGAATAATAATAATAATAATAATAGCAATAATAGCTAGCATTTATTGCACGCTTGCTGTATGCTAGTTGTTGTTGTTTAGTCACTGAGTCATATCTGACTCTTTGCGACCCCGAGGACTGTAGACTGCCAGGCTCCTCCATCCATGACTTGGTGTTTACTGCACACATGGAAAGGTATATAACCTGGAAAATACAAATTGAAACTATAGTGTGATAGTGCTGTAAATCCATTAGAACGTCTGAAATGAAAATGTCACAAAATTGTTAGGATGTGAAGCAACTGAACTCTCATACACTGCTAGCAGGGATTTAAATTGGAACAACCACTTTGGAAAACTGATTGGCGATATCTGCTAAAAATGATACCCTTTGACCCAGAAATTCCACTTGAACCAGAAGTGTATGCATGGTTTCACCAAAAGATATGTACAAGAATTTTTGTAGGAGCACTATTTATGATAGCCCCCAAATGGAAACAGCTGAAATCTTCATCAAGAGTAGAAGGGTAAATAAATCATAGAATATTTGCAAAGTGGTTTAGTGTACAGCAACAAAGGTGAATGATCTCTATGTGCAGTACAATGGATGAATCTCATTTGCTCCTCAAAGTAACTTTATGAGGTAGTTATTGTTAATTCCATTTTACAGGTGAGAGAACTGAGCACACAGAGTAAGTTATTGCCTAAGGTCCACACAACTCGGAAGTTGAGTAACTGGGATTCAAACCCTGGCAATTGAGTTCCAACCCTTAACCACTACACACCACTACCCCCAACCTCTGGCTGTATTATCAGCAGGTACTTGGTGTGTGTGCTGCTTCAGTATAACACACCCAGAGGCATAGGGTGGAACTGGTGCAGGTGGGCCCTGCAAAAGGCATCTACCAGCTAATTTTGGTCACCATGTCACAGGCTGTATATAGGTGCTTCACCTAGAGTATAATCCTCACAACAGCCCTAGTTAGTGCGTACTCTTGTGTCCATTATTACAAGTGGGGAGACAGATATGGAGGTTAACTGGTTGTCTGAGGTCATATCACGGGTGTGTGATGGAATTAGGATTCCAAGCCAAGTCTGTGTGCTACAGAGTCTGTGCCCTTCACTGTCCCACCACGTGCCTCTCCTCAGCACCAGGAAAGCAAAGCTGCAGGGCCTACATCCTAACAGGAGCCACCACTTCTGTTCAGAGAGCTTGAGGCCTTTGAGCTATATCAACTGGCAAAAACTGAAAATTGAAGACCAAACTTGAGGTTTCATGAGGCCATGTGACTTCTAAGTAAAGTGTCTGTCACAGGTTATCTTCACCCACCTTCAAGGGAAAAAGAAGCCTGCATTTCCATGGCCTTGACCACATCTTCCTAGAAACAAGAGATAGATGGAAATCTCTGCAGTTTTGAAGCTATTCCAAATTGCTCCCCAGCATACTGTAAGCATGGCCCCCTTCTAATAGCCAGAGCTGAGAGGACTAGTACTGGGAAGAAAGGGAGGGTTACTTAGCAGATGGTGGGGGTGCGTGTGGAGTTCCTTGGTGAATTCTGAAACAGGCACGGGCCTGTACCTCAGGGTTCTCTTCTAATGAGAGGAGGCCAACCTCTAGCCACTAGCTGCTCGAGAAACAAATATCTGGCCTTCCGGCATTGCCAAGAGCAGAAGACATCAGGGGCTCAGGTTCTTTTGCTAGAAGAATGAGAAGGTAGGAGGGTTGAGGGCATTTTATTTCTTCCTGATTGTAGAATTTCTTCATCTCCAGCTGGAACCATTACAGTAGCTTCTTACCTGGTCTCCCTAACTCCAGCCCTTCTCCTCCCTGATTGACCTTTCCCACAGACCACAGGGAGAAAGTCTGTATCTGAAACTCTGGCTGCCACTTCCTCAAGTACACCATACAGTTGAATATGGCCATGTCTTTGCAAATGCTGAATCCTCCCACTTAACATGGCATGAGCCTGCTTATCTCTGAAGCCCCAGTATTAAGCTCTGTCTTTGGTGTGACTCTTCCTTACCGTCTCCCTAGGTAAAATTCATTGTTAACTCCTCATCCACTCCCCAAATGATTTTTCTTCCCAATTTTAATATCCCTGCTCTGACAGTGTACTATCATCATTTGCCATCCTATCTCTGGTATAGACTGTGGTCATCTTACAGGCAGGAGCTGGGGCATATTCCTCCCCATATGGCTCACACCTAACAGTACACAGCCTGTCTAACCACTCAGTAAATGTCTGTTGGATGAAGTCGAAAAGCACAGAGGTTTAAAGTATGTGATCGTGGTGTGTTTGCACCCTGAACACAGCCACTGGAAAATGAAGTGCTCTTCTCTGGCCAGCTTTGCCCTCTCTTGTCACATTGCTATCTCACCCATATATACCCCTTCTGAATTTCAGCATTAGTACTAGAAAGTCTTAGCACAGTGGTAAAGAATCTGCTTGGCAGTGCAGGAGATGCTAGAGATGTGGGTTTGATCCCTGGGTGGGGAAGATTCCCTGGAGAAGGAAATGTCAACCCAGTCCAGTATTCTTGCCTGGGAAGTCTCATGGACAGAGGAGCCTGGCGGGCTGCAGTTCATGGGATTGCAAAGAGTTCAACAAGACTGAGCACACTGTAAGTCTAGCTTTTAAGGGTAGGTGATGAGTTTCTTTCCTCCATCTCAGTTTTCTCATTCAGGTGGGTGGTGGGAGAGGTGACAGAGTTATCAGGGATGAGATCTAATGTAATGAAGTATTTGTGGGTGGGGAACAAGAACTTATTGGTTCCCTGGGCCCCTAGCTCCCTTGCTGCTGCTGTTGCTGCTAAGTCGCTTCAGTCGTGTCCGACTCTGTGCGACCCCATAGACAGCAGCCCACCAGACTCCCCCGTCCCTGGGATTCTCCAGGCAAGAACACTGGAGTTGGTTGCCATTTCCTTCTCTAATGCATGAAAGTGAAAAGTGAAAGTGAAGTCGCTTAGTCGTGTCTGACTCTTAGCGACCCCATGGACTGCAGCCTACCAGGCTTCTCTGTCCATGGGATTTTTCCAGGCAAGAGTACTGAAGTGGGTTGCCATTGCCTTTTCCGCTAGCTCCCATGATGGGTTAGCAAATATCAAACACTAACTTTAATCAAAGTTTAATAAGCAAACTTTGAACAAATTTTATTTTTTAGAACAATAAGCTAAAGCGTATCACTTATTCAGATTGCCTTAGTTTTTACCTAAGAAGTTTTTTTACCTAACAGTTTTTTTCTGTTCCAGCATGCCACCCATTAAATTTAGAAATCCTGTTTACGTGGGCTTCCCTCTGCTGTGACAGTTTCTCAGACTTTGTTTTGGATGATCTTGACGGTTTTGAGAAATGCTGGCCATGTATGTGGGGCAGAAATGGCAACCTGCTCCAGTATTCTTGCCTGGAAGATTCCATGGACAGAGGAGGCTAGTGGGCTACAGTCCATGGAGGTTGCAAAGAATTGGACATGACTGAGACATTGAACATTCACGCATGGCTATGTATATTGTAGGATGTCCCTCAATTGGAATTTGTCTGATGTTTTTCTCATCTTTAGACTGGAGTTATGGAATTTGAAGAGGAAGATCACAGGTGAAGTGTCATTTTCATCATGTCATAACAGTAGTATAAGCAAACTTTTAAAAATGTGAACATATAATTACCCTTCCTTCTCCTCAAACTTATGTTCTCTTCTGTATTTCCTAACATGATTACTGCCATCATCACACACACAGTCACAGACTGGAAACTGCACCTACTGTTTCTTCTCCATCTTCCATCTGACTAGCCATCAATTACTAATGTGCTTCTACCCCAGTAGTTCTGTACTTTCCCCCTTATCTGATTCAAGCGATCTCTGGTTAAATGTGTTATTTTTTTCCATAAACTGTAACCACAGTTCCCTAACTAGTCTCTCTGATTGCATTTCCTTTCCTCTCCACTTCCTTCTTCCTATCACTTAACTGTTGGTTCAACATCAACTCCATCTTTGGAAATTTCAAAATGGTATTCCATCACATACACACACTATGTTTAAATTTCTTTTTTAAAAAAATGTTATTTTATTCCATTGATCAATATTTCTGTCTTTGTGCCAGTACGCACATATGGACACCTTATCTTTGACAAAGGAGGCAAGAATATACAATTGATTAAAGACAATCTCTTTAACAAGTGGTGCTGGGAAATCTGGTCAACCACTTGTAAAAGAATGAAACTAGACCACTTTCTAACACCATACACAAAAATAAACTCAAAATGGATTAAAGATCTCAACGTAAGACCAGAAACTATAAAACTCCTAG
>NW_011494869.1:2165768-2193354 GCF_000754665.1 Bison bison bison | reverse complement strand
CACATGTATACCTGTGGCGGATTCATTTTGATATTTGGCAAAACTAATACAATTATGTAAAGTTTAAAAATAAAATAAAATTAGAAAAAAAATGTTATTTATTTTTAAATTGAAGGATAATTGCTTTACAGAATTTTGTTGTTTTCTGTCAAACCTCAATATGAATCAGCCATAGGTATACATATATCCCCTCCGTTTTGAAGCTCCCTCCCATCTCCCTCCCCATCCCACCCCTCTAGGTTGATACAGAGCCCCTGTTTGAGTTTCCTGAGACATACAGCAAATTCCCATTGGCTATCTTACATATGGTAATGTAAGTTTCCATTTACTCTTTCCATACATCTCACCTTCTCCTCCCCTCTCCCCATGTCCATAGGTGTGTTCTCTATGTCTGTTTATTCAATGCTGCCCTGCAAATAAATTCTTCAGTACCATCTTTCTAGATTCTGTATATATGCGTTAGTATATGATATTTATTTTTTTCTTTCTGACTTACTTCACTCTGTATAATAGGCTCTAGGTTCATCCACCTCATTAGAACTGACTCAAATGCATTCCTTTTTATGGGTGAATAATATTCTACTGTGTATATGTACTTTATTATTCTTTATTATTCATCAACTTTATTATTCTTTATTATGCATCAACTTCTTTATTTATTCATCTGTCAATGGACATCTAGGTTGCTTCCATGTTCTAGCTATTGTAAATAGTGCTGCAATGAACAGTGGGATACATGTGTCTTTTTCAGTTTTGGTTTCCTCTGGGTATATGCCTAGGAGTTGGATTGCTGGGTCATATGGTGGTTTTATTCCTAGTTTTTTAAGGAATCTCCATACTGTTTTCCATAGTGGCTCTATCAATGTAATACTGTTTAAATTTCTTGATATGGAATTCAAGGCTTTTCTGGGGCTAGCTCCAAATGACCTCATTTCCCATTTAAATATTAGTTCCCTTACTCTGTGTTTAATGGTTTTGGAGAATTTATTTATCTCAAAATAAATGGGTGTTTTCTTAAATCTGCCCCCCGCCCCCGCTGAAAAATAAATGAAATGATGTGTGCATGTATGTGTGTGCATGCACCAGTGATGTGCACACCTCCCTGGATGTGTGTGCCTCCTGGTCGTGACTGTAGCTGGGAAAAGAGCTATGTGCGTGGCTTCAAGGCTAGAATGAATAGGACCAGTTCATTTGCTGCATAGTTTGTGTCAAGTTAGAAAAGATGAGAGGGGAAAAAAAGGTGAGGAGAAAATACCCTTTCCCAGAAGTGTATGTGGGTGTTTAACAAAGCATCCACTCATTTTCCTTTTCCTTTTTTTGTGTGGCTGAAAACCACAGCATCTGTCGTCTCACAGTTTCTATAGGGCAGGAGTGGTTCGGGGTTTCTCCCAGGGCTGCAGTCAGGGTATTAGCGTCTCTACTCTTCGTTTTGCACTTCAGTCACAAACCCTTTCTAAATTCACTGACTAAACTTCAAGTACTTCAAACTTTACCGCAGAGAGCTTTTGTCACTCTGTGGGAATGGTGTTTAAATGTAAATTAAATTCTTTCCTGCCTGGGAGAGCCAGTTGTCCATGTCACAAGATGTGAACTGAGTCTATTATGCTTGATTGTATAATATGGCTATCCTAAATTTTAATGAGCAAAAGAAATTAGCTTTCAAATTCCATTTGCAAATTATTTATGTAAGTCTACAGTCTTCATTATTAAAATTTAAAGTGCACAAGGAATTTGTGAAAGTCTCTTGGGCAGTCTGCTGAGGAATGCGTAAGGCCATCTGGGTCAGGGACCACTTTTGTGCCCAACACTAGACAGAGAAGGGCTAACAGAGATGCAGAAACAAGAATGGGGAAAGCAGGGGCCCTGGCTCTGAGAGTGCTCGCACCCAAGACTTTGGATAAGTCATTGGATTAGTCAATCAGGAAGGCCATTGCTGATTTTGCATATTTAGGCATATTGAGCTGTTTGCAGCTCTTTTATGGGGAAAGGCAGAGATTGTGCAGAAATTGTCACCACTGGTTTGGAAACTTTTCATTTCCTGATCTCCTAAATAATGAAACTGTTTTATGAGAGTGGAACAAAAACTGTGATTCTGGGATGGGAAACAACCTCAGCTCACCTGATAAGAGCAACAACTGTAACCAAACCACCAGTGTTTCCACACTCTTTGGGGATCCCATTCTCTACAGTATAGAGTCTTTCAGTCTCACATGCTTTTGATAACTGTGTTGCCAGCACAGAGGTAAGGGCTGTTTATTTAGAGTTTAGGTGGTGGTGTGCAGACACTGACAGACCAAGGCAGTTGGTGAGAAACAGGAAGAATACATAGAACACATCATATACTAATAATTTCACTTCATCCATGCAGACTTAGACTCTATGTCCTCATCTTCATTTTGGCTTTCAAGAAACACACAACACACATAGCGCTATCGACCACGTATATGTCAGTCACGTTCCTCTACTAGGTTTTGTCCACATTAGTAGAATAGCTAAGGATATTTCAAAATGCTAATTTTTGGTGTATTATCCATGCCATGACTACCTTTGTTAGTGTAGGCGTGCAATGTTTGATTATACAAATGGTCAGCCATGTTGCTACTACTCTTTTAAATTTTTGTTTCTCCTGTTTCTGTAGGTGGATTATTTTCTTAAATACTAGCATAATTTTAGATTTTACCTTGTTCATTCCCCATCAAAAGTTGTTGCCCTCAGTTTTCAAAGTCATAACCATCTCCAGACGGTCAGCAGCTAGGACCAAGTCATGTCAGGGTCATCCTTGGCTGCTATTAACCTCTCTGATATGGCCATCTGCTTTCCTAATGAGGCCTGGAGCTAAGGGCTCTCTGAAGCCTCAGGGTTGGTCTAATGAGAAGACAAGGGCAATGGGTACTTTTAAATTGGACTTTCTTGTCTTGTTTCTTCCCAAGAGTTAGCCTGGACAGCTAATGAAAGACCACTGGCTCAGTGTCTGCTTCCTTCTGGCTCCTTTGCCTTCTTGTCATTAGCCTGGCAGCTGTACCCTTTGATGTTTAGTCTAGCTGGAAAATTAACCCCTGAGAATTTTCCCCTCTTGTCCCTAGTATCAGACACAATTGATAGAGTCTTGGATACCTAGGTGTTTGAGAAATCTGGGCTTAAATGAATGAATGTATGAGTTCTTATATATTCCTTTCTATTCTGTAAAAGGATATAATTATCAGAACAAAATTTTTAAAGAATTTTTATTGGAGTGTAATGGGCTTTACAATGTTGGGTTGGTTTCTGCTGTGCAGCTAAGTGAGTCAGTTATATGTATACATATATCCCCTCTTTTTTGGATTTCCTTCCCATTTAGGTCACCACAGAGCACTGAGTGGAGTTCCCCACGCTATACAGTATGTTCTCATTAGTAATCTCTTTTATACATAGTAATGGATATATGTCAAATCCCAATCTCCCAGTTCATCCCACCTCCCCGTCTCCCCTCGATATCCATATCTTTGTTCCCTACATCTGTGTCTGTTTCTGCTTTGAAACAAGTTAATCATTACCATTTTTCTAGATTCCACATACAAGCGATATTATTAACATATGATATTTGTTTTTCTCTTTCTGACTTACTTCACTCTGTATGACAGTCTCTATGTCCATCCACATCTCTGCAAATGGCACGATCTCATCCCTTTTTATGGCTGAGTAATATTCTGTTGTATAATATATCCATTCCGTTGTTGATGGACATTTTAGGTTGCTTTAGGCATGATCTGTTCTAGAGTGAGGATTCAATACAATGTTTAATGAATCCATCAAAGAACCTATTAATAAGTGAATCAGAATTTTACTTGTCTTTCAACGGCCGCTTTAAATTCAACCTCTCTTAACACTTTCATGACAACTACAGCCAACCATCATCATGCTCTTCTTAACCACTCTTGTGTTTGTTGAATGTTTTTATAGAATTTTACAGTGCTGTTTATTTTATGATGTGTTGTACATTAATATTTGCTTGTCTGTGTCCCTTCTCTCCCAGTGATTTTATAGTATAATTTTCTAGAGAGAATAGATAGTTGTTTTTTCCCCCTCAGGCATGACTAACGTAAACTGGTATGTTTACTATTGATAGTTGCTTACATATCTATGTGTGCTATTTCACATGCAGACATATTCACTCTTTGTTGTACTGCTATACCTCTGGATCCTACAAAAACAGGAATTCTGTTTTGTGAGATTTTCATCAAAGAAAGGAAAACAAATACTGCATCTCTAATTGTGTAACTGCATTATCAACTGTTTTCCTAATAGGGGATGATTTTTACTTTGCCAGGACACTGACAAGAAGCAAAAGCTCTGCTTACAATTGATTGTCCATGCCTGATGATAGGAGGAATCTTTCACAGACTAGCTCTGGCTACACCTCTTTTAAGCTGTAGGTCTTCCCTATCACACACTTTTCCAGAGCCACATGACACTTTCATATCATGAATCAATCCTAGATCCTGGGGGTTCTCATCTACTATTTCTTCAATTATGTCTCACTGCCTACAGACACAGCAAGTGTCTGCTGTCTTCTCTTAACAAGTGTTGGTCTCTGAGTCTTCTCTTGACAGTTAATCACTAGCAGTATATGTCTGTTGACTGTTCTTGTATTTGCATTTTTACGAAGTCCAAGGTAGAATAAAATCTGATTTTAAATTTGCTTCTAGCCCAGACATTGACTGTATTGACTAAGTACATGAAGTCATCCTCAGGACCTGAGATAAGATATATTTCTCCCCTACAAGCAAAAAACAGTGGGTAATTAAACATGGTGTGGACAGTTTTTTATTCCAAGGCCCTGTAATAACTTTGTAATTAGTCTTTTAATTGTTGAGCTGAGTCTGATGTTCTAGCAGGAGAGTTCAGTTCTACTAACTGAATAACTATAAATCACTGATATTAAAGGGGCAGGCATGGGAGATGGCATGCCACAAAGAACCAGAGGGGAAACTGGGAGTTGTGTCATCTTGGTTAAGACTTTAGACCCAAGTTGGACAGACCTAAGTCCTGCCACTTACTACCTGTGTGATTTGGGGCAAGTCACTTACACTTTGTGAGCTTCTGTTCCTCACCTGTGAAATGAAATAGAATAACCCCATGGGATTGTAAGAATTCGTGTATAAAGCACTCTGCACAGAAGCACATAGTAAGCACTTCAGAAATGTTAGGTTCCATTTATTTACTTCTAATGTTTCTGTCTCTTCTAGTTCTATATATCTAGATAGATATATCTCTCATATTTTTGGTTTTTTAAACCTTTTACCAGAACCCAGCTTCTTCAGCTGTTTTTCAAAAACAACTCTTGATAGCAGGGGCCAGGGCTTAGTCATTTTCTGCCTAAATAATGCCTAAAACATCCCTTTGCACATAATAATCCCTCCCATTCATTCAGCAATTTACTATTTCCAAGATGTTTTTCTCTGCTGTATAACTGAGTCTCGAAAACCAGTCTCCGGTGTTTTCTGCCCTTCTGCTGCCACTCATCCAGCTGGAGCCCAGCAGAGGACCACACACTAGAGGTTCCTCCTGTGGAAATGCCTGGCTGCCTCTGTTGTCATTCAGATCTTACTCCTGGAGTCGCCTCTTTTGAGAGGACTCTGGCTCATCCCTTCAGTCATTCTCCAGCACAGCGCCCTGTTGTACTGTTTCAAGCACTTTTCACATCTGATACATTTATTTGTTTATTTCTTATCCAACTTCTCATGCTGCTACTGCTGCTGCTAAGTCACTTCAGTCGTGTCCAACTCTGTGCGACACCATAGACGGCAGCCCACCAGGCTCCTGTCCCTGGGATTCTACAGGCAAGAACACTGGAGTGGGTTGCCATTTCCTTCTCCAATGCATAAAAGTGAAACGTGAAAGGGAAATCGCTCAGTCGTGTCCGACTCTTAGCGACCCCATGGAACGCAGACTATTAGGCTCCTCCATCCATGGGATTTTCCAGACAAGAATACTGGAGTGTGGTGCCATTGCCTTCTCCGAACTTCTCATGCTAGAATACAGGTTTTGTGAGAGCAGAAATATCCTCTCTTCCCTTAGGGTGTACATTCTCAACAGGGATGATATTATCCCCAGGGGGCAAAATTATCTCACTGTTGAGGAGTCAGTTATCTCACTCTTCTTATGTCTATAGCACAGATTTATGTGTAGTACACAAACAAATATGCAATATATATATATGGCATTCAAATCTGGGGGGCAGAATTAGGACCAAAAAAGTCTCCTGCATGGGCTTCCCTTGTGGCTCAGCTGATAAAGAATCCACCTGCAATGCGGGAGACCTGGATTCAATCCCTGGGTTGGGAAGATCCCCTGGAGAAGGGAAAGGCTACCCACTCCAGTATTCTGGCCTAGAGAATTCCCTGGACTGTACAGTCCATGGGGTCGCAAAAAATCAGACATGACTGAGCGACTTTTACTTTCACTTAGAGGAGCATAATGAAATAAAAGGTTGAGAACATTGCTTCAAAGTATAGAGCAATGATGAACACAGAGTAGGCTCATAAATACATTTTTTTTCTTTGAGTGATTACATTATACCCTTTAATAGCTGTAGAAACTGAGGTTCAGAAAGATGAAGCCACTGGCCTCAGGACGTGAAGGTAATAGATGATAAAACTGAGTCTCAAACCTAGGTTTCATCAGTCTCGTGTTTTTTTTACTTAATGCTCAATATATGCTTTCTGAGTTGACTTGAACATACTAGACATTCCCACAAGAGGAAACAAATACTTCCTAAGTGACTAATAGACAGTCTCAAAAAGTCAGTCTATTCAAAAGAATCCAGCTAGCCTTCTCCAGGGACACTAATGATTCTTGGCTCATCTTTGAAATGGGGGTTGGTTCCATCTCCTACTCTTGGTAAAATAAGAATGAAAAGTGAGCAGTGTTTTGGTGTCTTAGTAATTGTTTCACAGCATGCCTGGGTCAAAAGGAATAACTAACAACTCCATTTATTAAGTAAACACATCCAAATAGCTTAATAAGCACTTCTGTTCTAACACTTAAGTGCTTGTTGAACACTGCACACCTTCTCAAGCCTTGGAATCATGTAGGCCACCACCAGTCTTATTTTCTGCTATACACTGATTTTCAAGTGGTGCTTGCTTTCATCACAGCAATTACTAAAAACCACCTTTGAAAAGATTTGGTCTTTGGAAACAGTAAAATAAACTAATATCAAAACTGAACTACCTCAAGCACTGGCTTCCCTGGTGGCTGAGACGGTAAAAGGTCTGCCTGCAGTGCAGGAGACCTGGGTTCGATCCCTGCATTCGATCCCTGCATTGGAAAAATCCCCTTGAGAAGGAAATGGCAACCCACTCCATTACTCTTGCTTGGAAAATTCCATGGACTGAGGAGCCTGGTAGGCCACAGTCCATGGGGTCGCAAATAGTCAGACGTGACTGAGGGACTTCACTTTCACCTCAAGCTAGTAGTTTCTGACAGATGTTGCTATGATTTCCATGACGATTTAAAATAACCTGAGATACCCCTCTGAGTTGACGGTGGCACCTGAGGTGCCTCAGTATATGCTTTCTGAGTTGACTTGAAACTCAGCAAGTACTGTGGCAGCAAACCAGGCAAGATGTGATACTGGCTTAAGACAGAGTGGTGGCAGGGGAGTTAGACAGAAGTGGGAAGATTTGCAGAGAGGTAGAAGTGAAAAATTGAAGGCAAGGAGAGCTGGTCCAAAAATGGTAAATGAACAAGATGTGGAGATAAAGGGAAAAGATTTGAAAAATGAAGTCTGGCACCGGGATGTTTGGAGACCGCATATGTAGTAGATGGCTTTCTGCCCAGCCCACCTTCACTTCCTGGAGAACTGACAGCCACCCTCCACACAGGAGTGGCCCTGGCAGTCATGTTCATCCAGTGTGATCCATCTCTCTGGCAGAAGTGAATGGGCTCAGTGGATATGTTGTTGTATGTGAGTTAGCCTAAACCAGTTAGATTTTCTCTCCCAGGGATTTGGAATGAAAACTTAGTGCAGTTGTTTCTTACAGCTGCTGCAACAAACCACCAATAACCAGGTGGCTTCCTGCAATAGAAATAATTCTGTCACCGGCTGGAGGCCAGAAGTCCGAAGTCAAGGCATAGACAGGGCTGCACTTGCTTTGGCGGCTCTGGAGAGAATCCTTCCTTGCTCCTTCCAGTTTCTGATGGCTGTTGGTGGTCGTTGGCTTCCTTGGCCACATTTCTTCAGGCTTTGCCTTTGTGGTCTCACTGCTGTTTCCCTTTTATGTATCTGTGTCTTCTCCTATTCTCTTACAAAGTCAGTGGATTTAAGGGTCCACCTGGGTAACTGAGGATAATCTCAAGTCGCTTTACTTAATTACAACTGCAAAGACTCTTTTTCTAAGTAAGATATTATCCCCAGGGTCTGGATTTTAGGACACAGGCACATTCTTTTAGAATTACCATTTAACCCACTACACTTAGAGACAGAGATGAATGTGAACTGAGAGTATGGGTATGTGGGGCACTGGGTTGATTGTTTTGCAAGATTTGGGTAGAAAAGTAGGGAAAGACAAATATAAGGAAAAGGAAAAAAAAGTGACATACATAGAGAAGCAGAAACAAAGGGACATTTGGGTCCAGAGAAAAATATGTAGACAGAGGAACCAGGCTTATTTTAGCTTCAGTTTCTATTTTCGGTTCATTTGGTGTTTGTTCAGTTCAGTTCAGTCATTCAGTTGCATCCAACTCTTTGCAACCCCATGAACTGCAGCACGCCAGGCTTCCCTGTCCATCACCAATTCCTGGAGCTTGCTCACACTCATGTCCATCGAGTTGGTGATGCCATCCAACCATCTCATCCTCTGTTGTCCCTTTCTCCTGCCTTTAATCTTTCCAAGCATCAGGGTTTTTTCCAATGAGTCAGTTCTTTGCATCAGGTGGCCAAAGTACTGGAGCTTCAGCTTCAACATTAACCCTTCCAATGAACATTCAGGATTGATTTCCTTAGGATTGACTGGTTTGATCTTGCAGTCCAAGGAACTCTCAAGAGTCTTCTCCAACACCACAGTTCAAAAGCATCAATTCTTCGGCTCTCAGCTTTCGTTACAGTCCAATTCTCACATCCATACATGACTACTGGAAAAAACATAGCTTTGACTATGTGGACCTTTGTTGGTAATGTCATGTCTCTGCTTTTTAATATGCTATCTAGGTTTGTCATAGCTTTTCTTCCAAGGAGCAAACTTGTCTTATTTAATCTTCAACAAGCACCTGTGGGGTGCTTGCCCCTATTTGATAGATGTGGGAGCTACATGAAGCACAGAGAGGTTAAGCAGCAAACTCCACATGAGGAACAAGTTCAGAGCTGGAGTCATCTTATAATAGTAAGAAAAATCATTGCTCATGTATGGAGCAACTACTGTGTTCTGAGTCTTAATACACATTTTGCTCTAAGGCCTTTTATACTGATAAGACTGTGATTTCTGCAGGTTCTTACCCAGAGGTCCTCCTCTGCATGGGTCCAGTGGGCCAGGACTGCTGGGGTGGGCTTGGTGTCTTGAGGTCCTCAGGGTTACTGTCCTATTTTGCTTTGAAGTCTGAAAAAGCCTCTGTCTTCATAATCTTGTCTGCTCGCTGACCCAATTATTTGCTCACAACTTAGAAAGAACACGGAGAAGGCAATGGCACCCCACTCCAGTACTCTTGCCTGGAAAATCCCATGGACGGAGGAGCCTAGTAGGCTGCAGTCCATGGGGTCGCTAAGAGTCGGACACGACTGAGCGACTTCCCTTTCACTTTTCACTTTCACGTATTGGAGAAGGAAATGGCAACCCACTCCAGTGTTCTTGCCTGGAGAATCCCAGGGACGGGAGCCTGGTGGGCTTCGGTCTATGGGGTCACACAGAGTCGGACACGACTATAGTGACTTTGCATAGAAAGAACAAGGCCCTAGCCTCATCTCTCTAACTTGATCAAAATGTAAGATTCCTTGAGGGGTCAGGCAGCTTAAGACAAATGGAGAACTCTTTACACTTCCTGTTAGCCTTTTTGGTTAAAGAGACGTGTAGGTTAACAAAAATGATTCCTAAATCTGATCTACTTTTTAATACCATAATTAGCATTCAGTTGGATATCCATTTCTGCGTATGTTTCTTGTTTGTGTTTGTTTTCCCTTCTGTTTGCCTGCCCCTCCATCGCTCTGGCACTGAGACCACACCATGCTTCTATCGTCGTGCAGTAGCTGCAGCGGGGCTCTATGGAGGAGCGGCCATGGTCATTGGCCACAGCTCTCGGCAGCCCTGGCAAGGCCTCTGGGGATGGGGGCTTATATAGTCTCAGGTCTGATGCCGAGGTTCTGTGTGACTGGATAAATGTTTTCCTCCCCGTAATAGTATACACTTTAATCCTTAACTTTTTTCATCTACTGTTCCATACACTTCAGGTATAACCCATGTTGCTGCCTATATTATAGCCTGTCTCATATATCTTATGTAACCCTAAAGTTAAGCAAGCATGACTTGTGGGTCACAGTCATAAAGCTGCTTAACTTTTTTCTTCTAGTCTCCCTTTAAAATGGTCTGTGGGACAAATTGTTTTCCTGCTTTTGGGTGAACTCAGTCGGATGCCAAGACTTTTATGGACACTCTTGGGGGTCAAAACACAGCCTCAATATGTTTGTCTAAAGTGATAATCAAAACTTTTAACTTAAAATTATGGCTTCTTTCTTTTTCAGTTTGTTCCTGATGCAAACAGGAAACCTGCAGGTGGGAAATGAAAGCGTGGTCACTTTCTGCTTTTTTTCCTGGTGTTTTCTACTTGGGTTCATTGCCAGCCACTGTACCTGTGCCTCCAGTTGAGTTACTTTTTTCTGGCTCCTCTGAGATTAGATTGGGAGGAGGGAATAGAGAAGCCATCAAGGAAATTGTCACTTGTCTGATCCTGCTTGATTAGGTTGATACTTCCTCTTGTGGGGCACTTTCAAGAGTCAGAAAACTCACCCTCATTACTGGGCGTCTGTACCCTGCATTTCTCTCGGTGGGGGTCAAACTCATTTCTGTTTTGGTTGGTTCTTTGCTTTTCCTTGGTCCGAAGAACCTGACAGTACCCTTAGCTTCCCTGTGCTGAGGCATCCTTGTCTCACCAATTTCGCTCTTAGAAAGGACCCCAAATAACCATACACATTTCTCAAGAGCAATCTGTAGCACCAGAGAAAACACTCATGCATATTTTTACCCTTAATAAACCCTAGGGGAAGGTGATGGTTTGTTCCCAACCAAGTAGTTCTTCCTTTGCTCTGGTCTCTGCCCACTAGTCTGCTGAGCTCTTGCTCTTTAGAACTATTAGATAGGATTCAGACACAAGCCCACTGTGCCTCTTAATATACTAAACTTATCTAGTGGTCCCCTCAAACCTCACTTTGTGGACTAGAGATGAGGAAATGGGGCTCATAGCTCTTTGAACAGATCTTCCTTAATCACCGACTCCTGCCCCTTTTATACACTTCATGTGTTACTGTCTGCTCTTGTGTAGGTATTGTCTTCTCATGTGTGCTTAGTCACTGAGTCATGTCTGACTCTTTGTGACCCCATGGATTGCAGCCTCCTGCCTCCTGCCGGGCTTCTCTGTCCATGGTGATTCTCCAGGCAAGAATACTGGGGTGGGTTGCCATGCCCTCCTCCAGGGGATCTTCCAAACCCAGAAATTGAACCGGGTCTCCTGCATTGCAGGCAGATTCTTTACCAGCTGAACTACCAGGGAAGTGTTGTCTTCTCGTGTCTCAGCTCAAATACCATCTCCTCAGTGTGAACTTCCCTAACCATCGTGTCTAAAGGGCTCTTTGCCTTAGACATCCCCATCGTATCACCATATTTTATTACTGCATCGTAAAGTGATCTTGTCTATTCATCTGTTGTGTCCCACACCATAAGGAGAACTCTAAGAAATTAGGGACTCTGTCTCAATGATTGCTATCTTCCAGGGACTAGAAAAGTGTCTCGGTGGTAAATGTACAACCCATAATTAGTGATCAATAGATAATTTATTCAATGAATGAATAAAGGTCAAGAGTTAGAATCTGGGAGGCGTCTCAAGGCAGGATTTGAATGAGGCCACACAGTCTAAGTGGAATCTGGGAAAAACCACACTATATTTTTATCTGCATTCTCTGAGAAGAAAGAGGGGGGTAAATGCATAGAGTAGTTATTCTCTTGGACTTTCCTGGGCATCTGGCAGCCTGGGTTTTGTTTCTGGCTCCTTTAAGACTCGATAGTTATGGACCATCCTACTTGGTACAGGGACATAAATTTTTGCAGATAACTTAAGGGTTCAGAGACCTCCTGAAGAGGGAAAAGAACTCTTAAAAATTTATGGAGAGATGAAGAACCTCACTGCAACACCAGCAGATAGGCGTTAAATAAGATAATGCATGATGCACTTTTAAAGAACTAGGACAAGTGTCTGGTGAGAGAGGGTGCCTTTGGGGAGAGAAGGTGTCTGGTGGAAAGGAAATGGCAACCCACTCCAGTATTCTTGCCTGGAAAATCCCATGGACTGAGGAGCCTGGTAGGCCACAGACCATGGGGTACAAGTATCGCTGCCTGGCGGTTGCTATGGACGCTTGCCTTCTCCAATCATCAAGCGGCTTGCTAAACTGTGCGGCGCTGAGTGGTTGCTGTGGCAACGGATGGTAACAGCTCCGCTACCAGGCGGCACAGGAGGAGAGCCGGCTGCTTGGAGCCGGGTTGGGAAGCCCTTGCTACAGCGTCTGTGAGTTGGACGCGGGGTCTTGGTGGGGAATGGGGCGTGGAATTGACAGGGGGTGGAGGTCACCGGGGTCGAAGGCCCTCGCAGTGGTCGTGGGGTCGCAATATGAGGGGTATAAGGACTGACTGGGGGCATTCCCTCGTGTTCCAGCTCTTTGTCCCAGGGGTTCCCTAAGCTTTCCAGATCCCATCTCTCCCCAGCCTCCTCACGCTCTTTCTCCTCACCCCCTCTCCGCTCAATAGTGGAGCCTCCAGTTTCTGTTGGTTCCCTAGAATCTGTGTGGATGAGGAGCAGACATCAGCCTGAAGGAGAGAGTTAGAAGTTCACCTTGCTTCTAACTTCTAATTAGCTCGGCCTTGGGCAAGTCATTTTCTGTGTTTCCTTAACGGGAAAATGGGGTGCCGTACCCCCTCCTCCCTTCTTCTTGAATGCATTCCCGGTATACCCTGATATGTTTTACCTGTGTGGTCTTACTGCGTAGCTGCGCCTGTGAAGTGCCTAATGATTAACCGCCCTTTACAGTTCTGCAGTCTGGGTTCATAGAGTGTCCCATGGTTAGAGCTGTCGGTATAACTCTTAACCACCTGGTGTCCCGTTCTCTACGTGTCCTCACTTGTTTTACCTTAGATTTCTTGCTCCCTGCCTCTATAGGGTCTTGGCCTTTTCTCTCCAGAATACTTCAACCAGTATGTATTTTATCTAGATGATTCTTCCCCACTCTCCTTTGCTTTACTCCTTAAAGTCATTGAGATCCTACTTAATGTTTAGTAGTAACCTAGATGTTTTGCAAGAAAAAAAAAATGTAATGTTAAGACAGGATTTGTGCTCTTATGATCTTATTTAGTAGAGTCATGTTTTACTGCTGTATTAGGTTGGGGATGCTAAGGTCAACGTTGAAGGCAAAGCCTTCGTTGCTGCACTTGGGCTTTCTTGAGGTGTGGTGAGCAGCGGCTACTCTGTAGTTGAGGTGAGCAGTGGCTACTCTGTAGTTGAGGTACGTGGGTTTCTCATTGTGGTGCCTTCTTCTGTTGCAGAGCACCAGCTCTTGACGCACAGGCTTCGGTAATTGTGGGCTTAGCTGCTCTAGGGCATGTGGGATCTTCCCGGACCAGAGACTGAACCGGTGTCCCACGCACTGGCAGGCAGATTCTTAACTGCTGGACCACCAGGGAAGTCCCTGTTCCATTATGTCTTTGTTCTTCTAAATTTTGCTGTAGCCTTCATTTCATTCTTCAACTTCTTCCTTGAGAACATTGAGGAGGCTGTTGCTATTCATGTGGCTACCTGAACATCACTCTGCTTGGTGGACTGCTAAAGCCTTAGAATCATTCATGCATCCTTCTGGGCTCTCCTCAGTCTGCACTGGACTGACTGTTGAGCATTGATGAAATGGACACGAGTGTTCTCAGGACTAAAAACCATCTCACCTCATTCTACAGCCCACTGACTAAACAGCAAAGACAATCACCCAGCTATTATAAAGGTTATTTTTTTGTCCTTTTATTTGGCTGAATATGAATAAATTGAATTTCCATCATCCCCATTGATATAACTCTTTTGAAGTCTTGTAGAGATTGTACTTGCCCTGCATAGGCATCAACACTTGATATTATCAGTCTTTTAAAACTTTGTCTTTCTTATGGGAAAATAATGTTTACCACTTTGTTGTAATTTACATTTGCTGGCTTACTAGTGAGATAAAGCAGTTTATGATTATTTACTACTGATAATTGATCTTCTGTGGGTTGTCATTCTTTATCTTTGTCCAATTTAAATCTGACTGTCCTTTTTATATTGATCAGTTGGGGTATTTTACATACCCTTGGTATTGATACTTTGAGATATTGATACTATGTTGAGATAAAATTTAAATTAATATTTTATCCCAGTGTGTTCTTAGGTGTTTTAAAAACTAGTACAATATTGTAAAGTTTAAAAATAAAATAAAATTTAAAAAAAAAGTCCGATTTATTATGCATAATTTACATACTGTAAAATTCACCTCTATTTTTTCTTCTAGTTTTATTGAGATATAATTGACATACAGTACTGTATAAGTTTAAGCTGTATAGCATAATGATTTGACCTATATTCAGGATGAAATGATTATCACAGTAAGTTTAGTCATCATCCATCATCTCATATAGATACAAAATTAAAGAAATATAAACAATTTTACTTGTGATGAGAACTCTTTAGGGTTTGTTTTCTTAACAACTTTCATGTATAACATACAGCAGAGTTAATTGTATATATCATGTACATTACATCCCTGGTACTTATTTATCTTATAATTGGAAGTTTGTACCTTTTGACTGCCTTCATCCGGTTCCCCCTCCCTCAACCCATTACTACTGGTAACCTGATCTCTTTTTCTATAAGTTTGCTTGTTTTTGAAGTATAGTTGACCTCCAACACTGTTAGTTCCTGTTATACAACATCATGATTGAATATTTCTATGCCTTTAAAAATGATCACTACAATAAATCTAGTTATCTGTCACCACTCAAGGATATATAATTATTGAATACATTCCCCACACTGTACGTTTAATACCCATGACCCACTTATTTTGCAACTGGAAATTTGTGCCTCTTAATCTCCGTCACCGATTACTCTCCTCCCTTCACCTCCTCCCCTCTAGCAACCACCAGAAAAGCCATACAGTTTGTTCTCTGGGTCTATGACTATCTCTGTTTTGTTATGTTTATTCATTTGTTTTATTTTTTAGATTTCACATATAAGTGATTACTTTTGGTATTCTCTTTCTGACTTATTTCAGTTAGCACAATACCCTCTAGATCCATCCATGTTGTGACAAATGGCAAGATTTCATTCTTTTTATGGCTGAGTAATATTCCACTGTGTACATATACCACATCTTCTTTATCTGTTTTTCTATTGATGGACATTTGGGTTGCTTCCGTATATTGGCTATTGTAATAATGCTGCAGTGAACATTGGGGTGCATGTGTCTTTTCTAATTAGTGTTTTTGTTTTCTTTGGATAAATACCAAGGAGTGGAATTGCTAAGTCACATTATAGTTCTAGTTTTAGTTTTTTAAGGAATCTCCACACTGTTTTCCATAATGGCTGCATCAATTTACATTCCCACCAACAGTGCACAAGGGTTTCCTTTCCTCCACATCCTCACCAAAGCTTATTTGTTGTCTTTTGGATGATAGCTCTTCTGAGAGGTGTGAGGTGATATCTCATTGTGGTTTTGATTTGCATTTCTCTGATTAGTGATCTTGAGCATCTTTTCGTGAACCTGTCGATCATCTATAAAGAACCCAGAAATGAATCCACACTTATATGGGCAATTAATCTATGACAAAGGAGGCAAAAATACATCATGGGGAAAAGACAGCTCCTTCAGTAAACAGTGTTCAGAAAACTGGACAGCTACATCCAGAGGAATCAAACTGGACTACTCGCTCATACTATGCACAGAAATAAATTCAAAATGGAATAAAGACTGAAATGTAGGACCTGTAACCATAAAACTTCTAGAAGAAAACCTAAGCAGTATGCTCTTTGACAATAATATTGGAAATATTTTTTGGCCATGTCTCCTCAGGCAAGGGAAACAAAAGCAGAAATAAACAAATGGGAATACTTCAACTAAAAAGCTTTTGCAAAAAAAAAAAAAGCTTTTGCCCAGTGAAGGAAACTGACAAAATAAAAGGCCACTTATAGACTGGGAGAAGGTATTTTCAAATGCTATGTCTGATAAGGGATTAATATTAAAATATACAAAGAACTCATATAATTCAATGTCAAAAAAGAAAAGACCCAACTAAAAATGTGCAGAGGATCTGAATAGACCCTTTTCCAAAATTTATTCCTTTTAGATGTAGATGTACAGTTCTGTGGGTTTTGAAAAATTGCTATGTATCCATGTAAATGTATAGAATGATTCTGTTAACTCAGAAAGTTCTCTTGTTGCTGGTTGTAGTCATTCCCAGAAAAGTCTTTGTATCAACATATGTTATTATAATTTTTGGATAAATACCTGGGTATGTGATTACTAGGTTCTATGGTAAGTATATGTTTAATTTTATAAGAAACTGTTTTCCAAATTAACTGTAGCGTTTTGCATTTCTACCAGCACAGTATGAAAGTGTCATCTGCTCCACATCCATGACATCTAGTGACAGTCTTGTTCATTTTAATCATTTTTGTAGATGTGTAGTGGTTTCTCATTCTGTTTCAAATTTGCATTTCCGTGATGCCTAATGACATTGAACAGCATGAGTTTATTGATTATTTTATCTCTTCTTTGGTGAAGTTTGTGTTTGTATCTTTTGCCCATGTCTTATTCACTTGTCCTCTTATTGAGTTGCCTTTTGGAGTCAAAAGTTTTAAATTGTGATGAAGTCCAACTTACTATTTTTTCTATTATGTATTATGTTATCTAAAATTCTTCACCTAACCCAAAGTAACACAGATTTTCTTCTGTGTTTTCTTCTTGAAGTTTTATAGATGTAGTTTTACATTTTATTTCATGTTTTGTATATGAGAAAATTTAGAATTATTTAGGGGAAGGCCCAACAATCCCTCTGGCTTATGTGGGAGAGTGATTCATGTGATCACACAGGATAGGGAAAGTTATTATCTATTATTAATTAGTGGTATAGTTTTACGAGCTTCACAGTAGCTTTGAGAATGTTTTTACGTGTTAACATAAAAAAATATTTAGAAGAGGAAAACTCTCAAGTGTGAGAGAACCGACATAGCCTATGAGTGAGTATTGAAGCTATGTTTAAACTGGTAAACTGCGATCTGCATAGAGTAGAGATGCTTGACTCTGGATTTATGTTAATAGTTTTGTTTGTTGTTTCTTTTGAGGTGAAAGTTTTTTCAGGGAGGAGACACACTCCATAGACAGAGTGTGAGCCGTCTCAGAAGGCAAGAGAGGCATTAGAGGCACCAGGTTATGGGGTTGTCAATTTTTATAGGGGTGGGTAATTTCATAGGCTAATGAGTGGAAGGAGTATTCCAGCTCTTCTGGGGAAAGGATGGGGACTTCCAGGAATTGGGCCACTGCCCACTTTTTGACATTTATGGTCGTGGTGCCTGTGGGTGTGTCATTTAGCATGCTGATGTGTTTCAGTGAGTGTATACTGAGACTCAGAGTCTAGTGGAAGACAACTGGTCTGCCATCCTGGACCTTGTTTCTGCTGCTGCTGCTGCTGTTGCTAAGTCGCTTTAGCTGTGTCCGACTATGTGCGACCCCATAGACAGCAGCCCACCAGGCTCTCCCGTCCCTGGAATTCTCTAGGCAAGAACACTGGAATGGGTTGCCATTTCCTTTTCCAAAGCACGAAAGTGAAAAGTGAAAAGTGAAGTGGCTCAGTCGTGTCCGACTCTTAGTGATCCCATGGACTGAAGCCTGCCAGGCTCCTCCGTCCATGGGATTTCCCAGGCAAGAGTACTGGAGTGGGGTGCCATGGCCTTCTCCCTGTTGTCTCTACTCAGTTTGTTGTACCCTCAGGCTATGTCATTCTTTTAAAGGTTGTACCCTGCCCACTTTCCTGCCTCATTCTCCTTTCAGAGATTTTACTCCCGTAATCTTTTGGGGAACAGAAAATCGACAGTCTTCTGTAGCTGCTTCAGTGCTGAGTGCTTACTGAAGTGCTGTGTCGACCCTGCCTGTCAGGGAGTAAACATTTCTGCATGCCTGATCTAGGGGCCCCAGGGGCAGCACGACTTCTTGTTTTGAGTTGGTATGGGATGGAATCCTCCCATATGGTTCTAGTTGTTATCTTATGTTTATGTTTAGTTTAGATTTTATGTTTATTTTCATCTTTTGGGGAACAGTGTTCATAGCTTTTAACTGATTTGAACCTTGGAGGTTAAAGATCGCTGGTTTAGGACAGCACATTTCGGAGCTCAGGGCACAGTGACACACTCCATCACAGTTGCTGTTGTTCAAAGTGAAGAAGCAGCTGTTTCCGAGGGCAGATTTTTTCTTTCATATATTTTCTCCCAAGATCTATTTCCTCATTAACAGTTGCAAATGAGCTTAGCATTTGGCTGCTCTTCATATAAAATGACTTGCAAGGGGAAGCCAGGCTTGAAATAAGGCAAAAATCATTGTAGGATCATGACTAGAAGGATTCGGGTTGGACAGAGCATAACTGAGGAATTGACATATCGCACAATGCCTCTACCGCAATTTAACTTGAAAAGCTGTGCAGTCAGTCTTTTTACATCTTTGAGGATTTAAAGTGCTTTAGTTCTCTGATTTTTTAAGGGTCATCTTTATCTGTTGCAGTGGTAGAGGAGAGAGGGCTTTTTAAAAGTGTTTCATGTGTGACTGAAAGACTAGTCAGAAAGTATATGGTATTGTTTAAGTGGTGATCTTCATCTTAAAATGAATACCAAAGAGTCAACTCATCTTACTTTGAGGAAAAATCAGTGTGACATGACTAAGAAAGAAATCTCATGTAATTTCACTGTCAGTTCATACATCTCTCCTGAATTTTATTTTAAAATCGCATCTTCTTGCTTTAATAGGCTATCTAAAATGTCCTAAATATAAGGTTGCTCTATTAACATTATGATCTCACAGCGTTTCTCTCTCTTTATTTTTTTAAACTACTCTTATAAACCCAAGTTAAAAAACTTCGCCCCTAATTTTGTGTTCTGTACAACTATGTTGTTGATGCTTGTTTTTATTATAAACAATCCACCAGGTTTGCGGCAATGACTTTAAAAAATCCTTAATTAAAATAAATTTCAAGGTAAAGCTATTTTTATTCATGCCTGGAAACAATCACCAATACTTGTGTCTTTTAGAATGATAACAGTGTGGTAAGCATATTTCAAAACCAAGAAGGCTGAAATTTATGCTTATGAAAGCCAAAAAATTAGTCTTGCAATACTTTGGAATGTCCCAGGTAATTAATTATAGGTGATGTGTGATTATATCAAACCTCAAAGATTTGAACAGGAGGTAGAAAACAGGAGCCTTAGGTATTTCATTTCTGATATAATCCCTGTCACTCTCAGAGGGAATTAAAGTTTAATAAAAAGGAGTAACAGAGAAATATAATCCAAGAATACTAATTAATAACTTTAGCACCACCAGAATGAGATTCTCTAATAAATAGTAGACTGCCAGTTGCTAAATCATGAAATATTGCAGAGAGGAAAAAGGCAACAACACACTCTTTCACTATATGGCTTCTTATGTTAAAACTGTTAGTGGTAGGGAAGTTTTGTACTTGTTAATCATTTGTGTTTTTGCATCGCTATTTGTAATTACAATTAAACAGATGGTTCCTAAAAAGATCGTGTGCTCTTAGCAATTAAAACCATGGCAGACAGCTTTTCCTCTTCCCCAACATACAATTAAACTGAATAGAATCACACATCCTGTGGATTCCTCTGAGTAAAGGTTCTGTGCAGATTCAAGTAGATGAGCATTCTCTTCCCTAGCCCTGACATTTTAAACCCTGCAAGTCGAGAACAGTGAAGCTGGCAGAGAACTTCCAGATTTGGGTTTTAGAAAGTAGTGAGCCCTCTCTGCTTTCTGCCCAAGTCCTATTCTCACCATATGGGGATTAGTAGAATTTGTTTTTAAGTGGGATCTTTGGAACAACCTAACAACCATTGGATGTATTGTTTCTGATATGGCTTTCTAAATTCTGGGAGCTCAGCTAGCCAGTGAAATTTCTCAAGGGCACAGGAAAATTTGTCTTTTTTTCTTTGTCAGACAACTAATGTTGACTTTTGCTTGTGAAGAAAAAATTCTTTAGAGTTTTTAATCTGAAGAAGATAGAATTTACTTTGGGTTCTAGGGAAAACAAATTCTACCTTAGGTTTCTGTTACAACAAATTAACTTCAGGAGATTTTTCAACAAGGACTCAGCACCCCGTGAAATATTTCGCTCACTGATTTATGGCTTTGCGGCTAGTGTCCCTTCCTTGAACCAGACCTCAGCAGTGTTAATGGGTCTCCCCCTGAGCGGTGGAGTTGGGCCTGTGGCGATTTGCTCACAGGTGAAACCTTGGAAATGTGTTTTGTTTACATGAGCATAGATAGGCCCAAGTATACGTTTAATGATTTTTAGGTACAGGCTTTTGTGCCCACAAGTAAGCAGTTATTTGCTGGTGTAATTAACCATCTGCACCTTATTATGAGAGTGCAGCTGGCTAATTATGCCTGGTACTCGTAGGGCAGGTTAAACTTCTCATCTCCATAAAAAGTGGATTTTCAGCAAAGGACACTGACCTTTACAAATGAGTCCCTAAATTTAACTAGTTCAGTTTGAGGTCACCACTCATGGGTTTGTTTTGTTTTGTTTAGAAGAGAAATTTATATACGGGTAATGATGTTTCTATTTGGTAAGTAATGAATACAGAGCCATAGGACAGACTTCCTTTATTATGAGTCAGGCACAAATGATATCCCTGCTGAGTTCAAATTATTTTGATTTCTCACTTTGGAAAAGTTGTTCATTAGTATGGATTTACAAGTATTAATGAACTTATATGAATGACAACTTGGATCATTCATTGAGACTTCAAATGGAATGATTTGTGTATTAACCATTTCAAAATCATTTTCAGCAATAGTTGTTCATTTTTCTTGTAACTTATTGGATGGATTGTTTGAGAGAATCCTGGAGAGCAGAATCTAAAATATCAGTGTAGGTTAAAGTTGCAGTCAATACCAATTAACTAAGTTTGAAGTAGATCTGCTATGTTTATCCAAAATTGTCTTTAATTTACTCTTGAAAGATACTTTTGCTGACTATAGAATTAAAAGATGGCAGTTTTTTCTTCCAGTAAATTTGATTGCATAATTCTACCATTTTCTGTCTTCCATTATATTGGGAAATTAGCTCTCAATTGAACCATGGCCTCTTTGAACATAATTTGTCTTTTTTTTTTATTGGCCTTTTAAATGATTTATCTATTTTTAGTTTTCTTTACCATCTCTAAGATGAGTCTAGGTATGGATTTTCTCCCATCTATCTAGCTTGGGATTTAGTGGACTTCTTGAATCTACATATTGGTCTTTTTCAACATTTCGGTAGAATCCTCAGCTATCATTTTTTTAGATATTGCCTCTGACTCATCTCTTTGCCCTCAAGGCTCCAATGATATCAGCTCTTTCTCCTCCATGTCTCTTAACTTCACTTGTATACTTAAGAAATTTCTAAATTTAGCTACTATACCTCTTATTGTTAGATGTTCTTTTTGGATCTTACGAAATCTTCTATACGACTTCCCCCTACAACTTCCCCCTATAATGTTTTCTTCTTAAAAGTTTCCAAATCTAAAGAAAACTTGAAATAATAGTACCTAAGTGCCCTTTACTTAGAGTCATTAGTTTTTAACTTTCTGCCACATTTGCTTTTGTGTCCTTTCACATTGCTCCTTTAAATACATTAACAGATACTTTCTAACAAGAGCAAAATTCTTTCAGGTAATCACAATATTGTTATCACAGTCCATAAGCTTAAAATTAATGCAGTGTTAATAAATTCTGTATTCATTTCCCCCCCAATTTTCAATAATGTTTCCTTTTTCTTTTTAAATTCAGGATTCAGTCAAGGGTCATGTGCTTCATTGAGTTTTTAAGGTTTTTAGTCTCCTTAGTGTCGAATAGTTCCCCTGACATATTGGAGTGGGGCAGGGGGACGGTGTAGGTTTTTGCTATTTCAAATATTAACATTTTTGAAGAGTCCATTTGTTTTCACAGAATTGTTGTATCATTTTTTGGTTATAGATTCCTGTGTCCTAAAGAGATCTTCAGGCTTATCTGTTAGTACTTCAGGCCGAGTAATATAGTTATTTCATAGTTTGTATCCATTAAGTACCCTCTATGAAGCCTTTGATGATCTACTGTCTCTTCGGTTCAGTTCAGTTGCTCATTTGTGTCTGACTCTTTGCGACTCCATGGACTGCAGTATGCCAGGCCTCCTTGTCCCTCACCAACTCCAAGAGTTTACTCAAATTCATGTTCATTGAGTCGATGATGCCATCCAACCATCTCATCCTCTGTCGTCCCCTTCTCCTCCCACCTTCAGTCTTTCCCCGCATCAGGGTCTTTTCAAATGAGTCAGTTCTTCACATCAGATGGCCAAAGAATTGGAGTTTCAGCATCAGTCCTTCCAGTGAATATTTAGGACTGATTTCCTTTACGATGGACTGGTTGGATCTCCTTTAGTCCAGGGGACTCTCAAGAATCTTCTCCAACACCACAGTTCAAAAGCATCAATTCTTTGGTGCTCAGCTTTCCTTATAATCCAACTCTCACATCCATACATGACTAATGGAAAAACCATAGCTTTGACTACATGGACCTTTGTTGGCAAAGTAATGTCTCTGCTTTTGAATATGCCATCTACGTTGGTCATAACTTTTCTTCTAAGGAGCAAGCATCTTTTAATTTCATGGCTGCAATCACCATCTGCAGTGATTTTGGAGCCCAAAAATATAAAGTCTGTATCTATTTCCACTGTTTCCCCATCTATTTGCCATGAAGTGATGGGACTAGATGCTATGATCTTAGTTTTGTGAATGTTGAGCTTTAAGCCAACTTTTTCACTCTCCTCTTTTACTTTCACCAAGAGGCTCTTTAGTTCTTCTTCACTTTCTGCCCTAAGGGTGGTGTCATCTGCATATCTGAGGTTGTTGATATTTCTCTTGGCAATCTTAATTCCAGCTTGTGCTTCATCTAGCCCAACATTTCTCATGATGTTCTCTGCATATAAGTTAAACAAGCAGGGTGACAATATACAGCCTTGATGTACTCCTTTCCTGATTTGGAACCAGTCTGTTGTTCCATGTCCAGTTCTAACTGCTGCTTCCTGACCTGCATACAGATGTCTCAAGAGGCAGGTCAGTTGGTCTGGTATTCCCATGCTTTAAGAACTTTCCACAGTTTGTAGTGATCCACACAGTCAAAGCCTTTGGCATAGTTAATAAAGCAAAAATAGGTGTTTTTCTGGAACTATCTTGCCTTTTCAATGATCCAACGGATGTTGACAATTTGATCTCTGGTTCCTCTGCCTTTTCTAAATCCAGCTTGAACATGTGGAACTTCACAGTTCATGTGCTGTTGAAGCCTGGCTTGGAGAATTTTGAGCATTACTTTACTAGCGTGTGAGGTGAGTGCAATCGTGTGCTAGTTTGAGCATTCTTTGGCATTGCCTTTCTTTGGGATTGGAATGAAAACCGACCTTTTCCAGTCCTGTGGCCACTGCTGAGTTTTCCAAATTTGCTGGCGTATTGAGTGCAGCACTTTCACAGCATTATCTTTTAGGATTTGAAATGACTCAGTTGGAATTCCATCACCTCCACTAGCTTTGTTCATAGTGATGCTTCCTAAGGCCCACTTCACTTTGCATTCCAGGATGTCTGGCTCTAGGTGAGTGATCACACCATTGTGATTATCTGGGTCATGAAGATCTTTTTTGTATAGTTCTTCTGTGTATTCTTGCCACCTCTTCTTAATATCTTCTGCTTCTGTTACCTTCTATATTCTGTTTCTATCTTCTACTGTCTGTAGTTTCTGTTAACTTTGCTCATGGTGTCTTGTTTTCTTGTGTGAGGTCTTGTTTTTTTTTTCTTCATTGTCCTTGAAATATTATTTGTAGGGATTTTAGTTTTTTAGTCTCTGATAGGATGGTGCCTTCCTCCATAGGAGATTTGTATTTGCTTCTGCCAGGCACCTCAGGATTTGTTAGTCTGGGACAACCCTGAACCTAGCTCATGACTTGAAGTTCTGTGGACAACTTAAGTGATAGGACCTGGGCTGCAAATTTGAGTCAGAAGTGACCCCACCTTTTCAGATATTTTTTCCCTCTTGTTTTTCTTTTTATTCTCTTTCTCTTTTTAGCACCATGATAGATTTTATTGTGGCTTCCTGGGGATGGTGATGGAGTCGTCAGTTTTCATTGTGGGCCCCAGGCTAAGGTGAAAAATGTCTCTAATTGTACTTCCCATCTTGAGTGGAGTGTGATCATTGTTTCTTATGTTATTGCCCACCAAAGTCACCAAAACCAAAGCCCAAATTTATCTGGATTAGCAAATGCCCTAAGGCAGAAGTTGGTATGCGTTCTAGTGCTTTGCTCACATCTCTGGTGTTTGATTTCCTTTAGATTTTGGTCTGGAAATTGTTGACTATATTGAAAACTCTTTAATACTTTAGAGGAGATTAAATTTTTTTTTAAGGATTCCCTCATAGCTCAGTCGGTGAACAATCTGCTTGCAATGCAGGAGATCTGGTTTGACTGTTGGGTCAGGAAGATCCCCTGGAGAAAGAATTTTCAGTTGTGTTCTTAGGACTTGTTGGTTCACCTGTTACCTGCCATTACCGGAAATGGAGGTCCTGTTTAGTTTTAGAAGAAAGTTTATAGTTGTTCTGAATTGAGATATAGGCTGGATACAGATATTTTTCTTACTGTTAATGGGAATCGATCTGGCCAAGCCCTTTGAAAGCACCACACGCAGAATTTTCTAGTCAATATATAACACTGTGATGACCGAAAGAAGAAAAATGGCCCTGTAATACACTAGAGAGCTCAAGTATAGTGTTTTAGTTTGTAACCAATCTCTGTCATTGGTTTTCATTACTGAATTCTATTATGACAGCCATCCAATATGAATTAAAAGAATTCCATTTGACATTTTAATAAAAGGTGGACATGCAGGATTTAACAAGTAGCTGCTTGTGAGGGTGTATGAGACAGTGATCAGTGTGGAAAGCTCTCTCTTGAGCAGGGCTGGGCAGGCTTGCTGCTCACTTTCTTCTGGGGTTCACCACATCCTTAAAGGCCAGTGGAGACTGATGAAAGCATTGGTCCCTTTCTTCACTCATGTTTGTTGAAACCATGGAAGGGTCACTGAGTAAATCCAGATTTGCTCTTATGTGAATGGCTTGCTTTTATTAAAGAGACTCTGTGAAGGGAAATCTGATTCCCAGGCATTATTTTTGTCAGAGAATTTGGTTAACAAATAAGATCACTTTTGAATAATGTTGCAAATAACTCTAAGTTGTTAGTACTTGGAGAAAATGATGTAAAATGTATCAATTTCTGTAAAGGATTTTTCTGTGTAGCCCTCTATAGACTTTCATCCTTCAAAGTGTGAAAATGAAATAATTTTAGTTCTTTCTTCTGGACTCACACATTCTGGATGACCAGAATATTTGGACCCATGTGAGCTTCTGCAGAGACCTTGTCACGTGCCAGTCATGTTCAAATATGGGCTTGGTAAGAGCAGAATAATTTATATATGGAATTCCTGTCCTGGGTTTTATAATCTCATATCTGATGACTTTTCATGATTTCCAGATTTCTAGGCATCCTGGAGAGTATATCTGATGGTACAAATGAATTTATCTATATAGTATATATAAATACAAAATGTATAAACTTACTCTCTCATATCCTAATAGAAGTGAGGCATTTTCTACTATTTTTGGAAATAAAACTCATGTCTTTGCATAGTAGTTATTTATAAATCATCCGCCTAATTGCCAGGAGTAATTTTCAGGTAAATGTAAAAGTCCTAAAAATATAACAGTTATCACTAGAGAGTGTCAGATTTCAAGTGACAGAATCTTACTTCAAATTTCAGTACTGCTCAAACAAAATAAGAAATTTATTAGTTTGTGTAGTTGGTACACTAAGACACTAGGATGGCTCATAAGATCAAAAGATGAACTGTAGATATCAGGGCCTCAAAGTTTAGAACTGCTTTCAATATGATTATGATTCACTTATATTCATCTTTGTTCCCACCTGTCATCCATGCATCCTGCTGACATTTCTGGTTTTATCTACATGGCATTGTCCTGCAGAAAACTTTCTCCATGTAGTGGAGAAGATGCCTGCTGATATCTTTAAATTCATTTTCAGCCCAGAAGGTCCAAAGAAAGAACTTCTCTTTCTCAGTGTTCAACTATCATGCAATAGAAGATTCCAGTTGACATTATTAGGGTCACATTGCTCACACTCAGGAACAACCAGAGCATAGGAAAACAGATTACCATGATTGGCCAGGTCTGCCTCTGCCTGTGGAGAGGGCAGTAGGTTCTTATAGAAGGAACAAGAATGGGAGGGAGAAATAATACTGGACAACTCAAATCCTTTACAAAAATAGATTGTTAAAAAGCATTAAATACTGTTAAAAAGTATTCCTAATTGAGTATGCATTCTTGAATCCAAGTAACATAAGCAGATTTGAGAAAATGATCCACTAAACCCATTGTAGTATCATATGAGAAGATATTTTCTCATGTTAGAAAAATTCTGTAGAGGAATTGATACAGCACGCTGGAGAGAGAACAATTGAATTAGAGATTTTTTTTTTTTTTTTGGTTAGGAAGAGAAATTAATACACCCAAGATTTTCCTTTGCTTAGTTAGATTTCTTTCACAAAGAAGTCATTAAGAGATCATAGACCGTAGCTTATTTTTAAATTATTTTTTATTTTTGCTAAACCAGCAGGAGTGCCATTTCATCTGTTATTATTAAAATAAGTCTTCATTGATGTAATGGTTAGATCCAAAAAAGGGATTTTGGTTAGCAGTAAATGATAATTTCAAAATCTCTTCTTCACTGCAACAAATTCAAGAATACATTTGAATCAGTTCTACTGAGGTGGATGAAACTGGAGCCTATTATACAGAGTGAAGTAAGCCAGAAAGAAAAACACCAATACAGTATACTAACGCATATATATGGAATTTAGAAAGATGGTAACAATAACCCTGTGTGTGAGACAGCAAAAGAGACACAGATGTATAGAACAGTCTTTTGGACTCTGTGGGAGAGGGAGGGGGGGATGATTTGGGAGAATAGCATTGAAACATGTATAA
>NW_011494869.1:2164404-2165457 GCF_000754665.1 Bison bison bison | reverse complement strand
ATTTCCGGAGGGGTGGTAGGTTGCGAAGAGACTCCGTGTTCCGGCAGCTCGCGTTCTCCTTTGCTTCCCGCTGCAGCCCCAGCCGGATGCATGTTGATGTATGGCAAAACCAATACAATATTGTAAAGAAAAAAAAATAATAAAAAAATTAAAAAAAAACTCAACATCATAAATAAATATGCATTTGTTTATGAATTTTCTACAATGAAAATAATATGATTGCCTAGCATTCATAAGCATATAAAATAGATTACTTTTGAGTGATGTGCATTTGTATGTGGATTGAAGCAAATTCTCCAAATGAACATTCATCATATGTTTCATGAAACCAAAGGCATTCAGAAACCAAAGGCATTCTCACTGTGCTTTTGCAAGCCTACTGGTTTTTAGACTCTGGTGGTAACAGAATCAATGGCATATAAATTAGCAGTTATTTTATTTTAGTAAAGCAAACATGGATTTAAAATAGCTTGTCTGCCATGCTTAAATTAGTATATTTGACAAAATGAACAGGTCTGTCAAAAACTGCTTTTACATGTTATGGTCTGAAACCATAACTCTCAAGTTATTTATGCTATAGTAATACATTACATTAATTAATTGAAGAAAGAAGGGAAAATCACTAGACCATTCGAGTATGACCTAAATCAAATCCCTTATGACTATACAGTGGAAGTGACAAATAGATTCAAGGGATTAGATCTGATAGACAGAGTGCCTGAAAAACTATGGACAGAGGTTTATGACATTGTACAGGAGGCAGGGGTCAAGACCATCCCTAAGAAAAGGAAATGCAAAAAGGCAAAATGGTTGTCTGAGGAGGGCTTACAAATAGCTATGAAAAGAAGAGAAGTGAAAGGCAAAGAGGAAAAGGAAAGGTATACCCATTTGAATGCAGAGTTCCAAAGAATGGCAAAGAGAGATAAGAAAGCTTTCCTCAGTGATCAGTGCAAAGAAATAGAGGAAAACAATAGAGTGGGAAAGACTAGAGATCTCTTCAAGAAAATTGGAGATACCAAGGGAACATTTCATGCAGAGATGGGCACAATAAAG
>NW_011494869.1:2132478-2164304 GCF_000754665.1 Bison bison bison | reverse complement strand
GAGTCATTTCAAATCCTAAAAGATAATGCTGTGAAAGTGCTGCACTCAATACGCCAGCAAATTTGGAAAACTCAGCAGTGGCCACAGGACTGGAACCAATCCCAAAGAAAGGCAATGCCAAAGAATGCTCAAACTAGCACACGATTGCACTCACCTCACACGCTAGTAAAGTAATGCTCAAAATTCTCCAAGCCAGGCTTCAACAGCACATGAACTGTGAAGTTCCACATGTTCAAGCTGGATTTAGAAAAGGCAGAGGAACCAGAGATCAAATTGCCAACATCCATTGGATCATTGAAAAAGCAAGAGAGTTCCAGAATAGTGTCTACTTTTGCTTTATTGACTATGCCAAAGGCTTTGACTGTGTGGATCACTACAAACTGTGGAAAGTTCTTAAAGCATGGGAATACCAGACTACCTGACCTGCCTCTTGAGACATCTGTATGCAGGTCAGGAAGCAGCAGTTAGAACTGGACATGGAACAACAGACTGATTCCAAATTAGGAAAGGAGTACATCAAGGCTGTATATTGTCACCCTGCTTATTTAACTTATATGAAGGGTACATCATGAGAAATGCTGGACTGGATGAAGCACAAGCTGGAATCAAGATTTTCAGGAGAAATATCAATAACCTCAGATAATGCAGATGGCACCACTCTTATGGTAGGAAGTGAAGAAGAACTAAAGAGCCTCTTGATGAAAGTGAAAGAGGAGAGTGAAAAAGTTGGCTTAAAGCTCAACATTCAGAAAACAAAGATCATGGCATCCGGTCCCATCACTTCATGGTAAATAGATGGGGAAACAGTGGAAATAGTGACAGACTTTATATTTTTGGGCTCCAAAATCACTGCAGATGGTGACTGAAGCCATGAAATTAAAAGATGCTTGCTCCTTGGAAGAAAAGTTATGACCAACGTAGATGGCATATTCAAAAGCAGAGACATTACTTTGCCAACAAAGGTCCATGTAGTCAAAGCTATGGTTTTTCCATTAGTCATGTATGGATGTGAGAGTTGGACTATAAAGAAAGCCGAGCGCTGAAGAATTGATGCTTTTGAACTACGGTGCTGGAGAAGATGCTTGAGAGCCCCTTGGACTGCAAGGAGATCAAACCAGTCAACCCTAAAGGAAATCAGTCCTGAATATTCATTGAAATGACTGATGCTGAAGCTGAAACTCCAATTCTTTGGCCATCTGATGTGAAGAACTGACTCATTTGAAAGACCCTGATGCGGGGAAAGATTGAAGGTGGGAGGAGAAGGGGATGACAGAAGATGAGGTGGTTGGATGGCATCATCGACTCAATGAACATGAGTTTGAGTAAGCTCCAGGAGTTGGTGATGGACAGGGAAGCCTGGTGTGCTGCAATCCATGGGATCACAAAGAGTTGGACACGACTGAGTGACTGAACTGAACTGGACTGATCATTGAGACAGAAAACGATAAATGATTAAACTGACCATTAATCATTAAACAAATATTTATTGATTCCTGTTAATATATTAGGTTATATACTAGTGGTGAGCACAATGGTTGAGGTGTGTGAACTCAGAGAACTTGCTCTCTGGTGAAGACAGATGTAAAAATCTAGTTACACAGGCAATTTATTCATTATATGAGAAGTGCAATTACTCTCAGAACATGTAACACGGGGCCTTTCAGGGTGGTCAGGGAAGGCTTTCTAGAGGCAGTGATGTTTCAACTGAGACCTGTAGGATGAGTCCAAGCAGGGGAAAGGGTATAGAATGGCAGGAGATAGTTTCAGAATTGTTATCCCTAAGTAACCCTATAGTTGGATCAGGGGAAATGGAGAAGCCTGAGAACCTAGTCAAAATGGGGACAGAGTGTACCAGTAGGGCTAATGGACTTGGAAGAAGAGGCTGGGTATTCCAGAGATGAGAACAGTGCATTTCACCGTATCATCTGAGGGTGTCTGTGATAAGTGAGTCTCATAATCCAGATCCATATATGGATCAAGACTCTTTCTGAAAGACAAAGGCCCGTCTAGTCAGAGATATGGTTTTTCCAGTAGTCATGTATGGATGTGAGAGTTGGACCATAAAGAAGACTGAATGCTGAAGAATTGATGCTTTGAACTGTGGTGTTGGAGAAGACTCTTTAGAGTCCCTTGGACTGCAACGAGATCAAACCAGTCAACCCTAAAGGAAATCAGTCCTGAATGTTCATTGGAAGGACTGATGCTGAAGCTCCAATACTTTGGCCACCTGATGCTAAGAGCCAACTCATTAGAAAAGACCCTGATGCTGGGAAGGATCGAAGGCAAAGAAGAGAAGGGGATGACAGAGGACGAGATCATCACTGATTCAACAGACATGAGTTTGAGCAAGCTCCGGGAGTTGGTGATGGACAGGGAAGCCTGGTGTGCTGCAGTCCATGGGGTCGCAAAGAGTCAGACAGGACTGAGGACTGAATAACAACAAAGCTCGGAGAGTCTCAATTTTAATATACCTGTTCAAAATTTTTTGCTTTTTGGGGTTTTTAAGGTGAGAAGGTGGAGAAGGCAATGGCAACCCACTCCAGTACTCTTACCTGGAAAATCCCATGGACGGAGGGGCCTGGTGGGCTGCAGTCCATGGAGTCGCTAGGAGTCGGACACGACTGATCGACTTCACTTTCACTTTTCACTTTCATGCATTGGAGAAGGTAATGGCAACCCACTCCAGTGTTCTTGCCTGGAGAATCCCAGGGACGGGGGAGGCTGGTGGGCTGCCGTCTCTGGGGTCACACAGAGTCAGACACGACTGAAGCGACTTAGCAGCAGCAGCAGCAGCAGCAAGGTGAGAAGGAGCTAGAAAAACATGCCTTTGGTTGCTTGATAGACAAATTAAAAATGTTTACTTTCGGGCACTTAAATAGCTGCAAGTAGATGCACTAAGTGTGCATCTCAGCTAATGGTAATTGTATCTCAACTTTTACCTGAAATGAGACAATCAAGATGTCAAGATATCAGCTCTGTATATCTTAGATAAGTGGCATGAATGGGATATCCAGGTAATTTCAAACATCAAGCCTCTAAGTAGACGTCCTCTTGTCCTGGGTGCTGTTTGTATTGTGAGTATTTTATATTTTATCTTCAAAGTTTCAAAAAAGTTGGCGTATTGGAAGATTCTTTAGGCGTGGGTTAGGATTTCTCCCTTTATACCATCTACACTCAGTGAATGAGGATTTCTGCTTCTAAGAATGGTAGACTAGGTAATACAGGCCCACCCTCCTGCTGAGGGTGACTGGAAAAAGTGGACAGATTATAAACAAAGGCCTGCTTCAATTCACTAGAAGGTTAATGAATAGTGAAGTTATCAGGCCACATCCAAGGGCAACAGCAACCCAGGGACTATCCTTTTATAATAAACCAGTTATCTAGTAAGTAAAATGTTTCTCTGAGTTCTGAGGGCCACCATAGCAAACTAATTGAACCTGAGGCTGGGGTTGTGGAAACTTCTGATTTATAGTCAGTGGGTCAGAAGCACACACGCTGGGCTTGCGACTAGTATCTGAAGTGTGGGGGCAGTCTATAGGACTAACACTTAACCTTTGGGATTTGATGCCATCTCTATGTAGATAAATTACTTGCTATTGTGGGGAACACCCCTCCTGCCCCCGCCACACCACACACACAAACACACATGCATGTTGGAATTGGTGACCGGAACAAAATACAAAATACATCTCTATTTTTCTTTTCTTCAGCCTGGTCAAATAAGAGGATTCTTTCTGAAATTTGTCTCTCTTTTATCTGCCTAGGCTATAAGCCACACATCCTGCAGAGACAGATTGTTTTCAGGACGTATTTCAGGGGAAAAGAGCAAAGCCCAATATGAAACCTATGAAATTGAAGAAGTCCAATTTAAAAGAGATCTGACACATAAGAAACCAAGAAGCATAGCAGCTTTAGAAACAGAAGAAAACCAGAAGCAGCAGCAGGATTAAAATATGAAAATTAATCCTTTTACTCCAAGTGCCTAGAGAACCCGTCAGTGGTAACAAGTCATGTTGCATTTACTTGAGCATTTTCTGCATTTTTTTTTCTTCTTCGATATTTTCCTGCTAAAATGGTACTTTGGGGTAAAGAAATATTTATCAACATCCCAGAGTATGTAATGGCCCCTGTCCTCACTTTAGCGGTAGCCGAACTTGAAGACATGTGAGCAGTTTCATATGATGCTCTTACTTATTTTTAGCAGGCAAAGTTTAATTAAACGGAATTTCCATCTTTTCTAGCTTTTTTTTTTTTAAACCAAACTTTCTGCTAGTAACACTAAGAACAATTATATTTACTGTACAAAGTGACATACAGTTATTATGTCGTTTAATCCTCCTAATAAACATATGAGATAAATGTGGAAGATGGCTTCCAAGATGGCTCCCAATGACCCTTACTTCCTGGTAATTATGTCCCTGTGTGGCCTCTCATATGGAATAGGGCTGATCTGTGTGACTAATAGATATTGCCCAAATGAGAGTATATGACTGCTGGGCCACAGAGGACACAGCGCAGCTTCTCCCATTGTCTCTGGGACTACTCTCTGTGGAAGTAGTCAATCATCGTGCCATGAGGACACTTAAGGATCCCTGTTGAGAGGCCCATGAGAGAAGGGACTGAAATCAGGAGAAGAAAGGCATTCTAGGTGTTATGTATAAGTCTGGAGGTGTGTGAGCCCCTGAGACTTTGTGAATTGTGAGTTGAGCATAAAGTGCAAGAAGGGCAGGTTTCTGGAATGGGTGTCATGCTGAGAACCTTTTGGAGTATTCCGGACTAAAGGATTTTAGGTAGGGAAATGGCATTACCAGGTTTTCCCTTTAGAATAGTCACTGTGGCTGCAGTGTAGAGAGTGACTAGGCTGTGGGGGTGGAGTGGGAGTGGAGACCCAATTCTGGAGGCAGGGAGGTCAGTTAAGCTGTTGCAGTCACCAAGACAAGCCATGGGAGTAACATTAACAAAGGGATAAAAAGGCATAGGTGAATTTGTGAGATATTAGGGGATAGAATCTCAGGGTAGAGGCAGAATAGTGTCACCTTTGAGAGTGTGGACTCTGGAACCAGAATGACTCTTCTCCTTGCAGCTCTCCCCTTTCCTAGTGTGGGAACTGGGGCAGGCTACTTACCTCCTCTGTGCCTCTGTTTCCTTATCTGGGATATGGGGAGACTAATAGCACCCACGTCTAGGTGGCTGTAGTGATACACAGGTGATTGATAGGTATGTGGTATTATTTAATCATGGTATTAATTTGCATTTTGCTGATATCTGGTAATGTTGAACAACTTTTCATATGCTTTTTGTGCTTGATACATCTTCAATGAAATGTCTCCATGTCCTTTGTCTATTTTCTAATTGGATTGTGTGTTAGGTAGAATAATGTCACTTTTCCACCAAGTATGTCCATGTTGAGTCTTCCAATCCATGAACATAGATCTTCTTTTTACTTAGATGCTTTCTGATTTTTTAAATTGGCTCTTTGTCATTTTTAGTATACAAGTCTTGTATATGTTTTGTTCAACTTACTTTGTTTTTGAAGGAATGACAGTTACAAATGGTATCGTATTTTGGTTTCCACATCTTTATTGTTCGTATATAGAAATGTGAATGATGTTTGTGTGTTTATACTCACTTGTTAGTTCTAGGAGGTTTGTTGTAGATTCTTTGGGAATATCTATGTAGACAGGCCATCTGCATCTAAGGAGAGTTTTTTTCCTTGTTTTCTGCTCTATATGTTTTTTATTTCTTTTTTTTTTTCCTTCTTCTAGCATTGACTAGAACTTCTAATACTATGTCTGATAGCCATGGTTAGAGTGGACCTCCTTGCCTTGTCCTCAGTCTTTATGGGGAAAGCATGCAGTCTTTTGCCATTCAGGATGATGTCAACTGGGCTTCCCAGGTGGCTCAGTGGTAAAGAATCTTCCTGCCAGTGCAGGAGTTGGAGGTTCGATCCCGGAGAAGGGAATGGCCTATCCACTCCAGTATTCTCCCCTGGGAAATCCCATGGACAGATGAGCCTGGCGTGCTGCAGTCCATGGTGTTGCAAAGGAGTTGGATATGACTTAGTGACTAATCAGCAACGGGGATGTCAGCTGTAAAGTTTTTTGTATATTTTCTTTATTATGTTCTTCTATATTCCTAGTTTTCTGGGAGTTTTTCTTATCATGAATGTTGTTGAATTTTGCCAGATGCTTTTACTACATAAATTGATATGATCATATGATGTTTCTTCTTTAGCTTGCTAATGTGACGGATTACATTGAAATTTGAGTGTTTAACTAGACTTATATTCCTGGAATTAAACTATTTGGTCATGGCATATAATTATTTTTCATATTGCTAAATAACTTGTTAGGATTTTGATAATATTTTGTTAAACTTTTTTTCACTTATATTCATGATAGATACTGGTTTTTAGGTGTTTTTTGGGTATTACCTTCTTTGTCTGGTTTTGTCTTAGGCCTCATAAAATGAATTGTAAAATGTTCCCTTCTTTTCCATTTTCTGAAAAAGATTGGTAGTATTGGTGTTAATTCTTCTTTAAATGTTTCCTATAATTCTCCAGTGAAACCATCTATGCCTAGAGATTTCTTTTTTTTTTTGAGTTATAAAATTATGAATTCTTTTTCCATAATACTTTGAGTTATTCAGATTATCTGTTCATATTAAGTTGTGGTAGTGTGTTTGAGAAATTGAAGCAATACATCTAAGCTGTCATATTTATGAGTGTGCAGTTGTTTATAGTGTTTCCTTATTATTCTTCTGATATCTATATGGTTTGTCCTTTTTTATTAAATTCCTAATATTGGTAGTTTGTGTCTTCTTTCTTTGCTGGAGGTTTGTCAGTATTATTGGTTTCTCCAGAGAATCAGATCTTTGATTAATTCTCTCTATTGCTTTTCTGTTTTTAATTTTACTGATTTCTGTTCTTATCTTTATTATTTGCTCCTGTTTGCTTTTGTTTTGTTTGGTCATCTTTTTCTTTTTCTGGATGTAGGTGCTTAGATGACATAATTGACTTTTACTGTTTTCTAATCTAAAAAGCCTCTTGATGAAAGTGAAAGAGGAGAGTGAAAAAGTGGGCTCAAAGCTCAACATTCAGAAAACTAAGATCATGGCATCTGGTCCCATCACTTAATGGGAAATAGATGGGAAACAGTGTCAGACTTTATTATTTTTGAGCTCCAAAATCACTGCAGATGGTGATTGCAGCCATGAAATTAAAAGATGCTTACTCCTTGGAAGGAAAGTTATGACCAACCTAGATAGCATATTCAAAAGCAGAGATATTACTTTGCCAACAAAAGGTCTGTCTAGTCAAGGCTTTGGTTTTTCCAGTGGTCATGTATGGATGTGAGAGTTGGACTGTGAAGAAAGCTGAGCACCGAAGAATTGATGCTTTTGAACTGTGGTGTTGGAGAAGACTCTTACGAATCCCATGGACTGCAAGGAGATCCAACCAGTCCTAAAGGAGACCAGTGCTGGGTATTCATTGGAAGGACTGATGCTGAGGCTGAAACTCCAGTACTTTGGCCACCTCATGTGAAGAGTTGACTCATTAGAAAAGACCCTGATGCTGGGAGGATTGGAGGCAGGAGGAGAAGGGGATGACAGAGGATGAGATGGCTGGATGGCATCACTGACTCAATGCACATGAGTTTGGGTGAACTCCGGGCATCGGTGATGGACAGGGAGGACCGGCGTGCTGCGATTCATGGGGTCGCAAAGAGTCGGACACGACTGAGTGACTGCACTGAACTGAACTGAACTAAATCTAAATATTTAGTGTTATAACTTTCAACCTCCTCCAAATTTTGAACTGTTGTGTTTTCATTTTCATTCAATTCAACATACTTTTGGTTTTCCTTCTTTGATTTGTGTTTATTTAGAAATGTGTTGTTTAGTTTCTAAGTATTTGGAGATTTTGTGTTATCTTTCTGTTGTGTGTTTCTAATTTGATTTCACAGTGGTTAACCAGCACCCTCTGTATGATTCCAGTTCTTTTAACTTTGTTGAATTTTATTTCGTGGCCTGGAAAATTATCTATCTTTGTATATGTTGCTTGGATACATGAAAAGCATGTACATTTCTGCTGCTGTTGGGCAGACTGTTCCGTAAATATTGATTAAATCATGTTGGTTGTGTTATGTTCCTCTATATCTTGTTAATTTTCTGCTTAATACTCACGTTAATTGTTGAGAAAGGAATGTTGAAGTCTCCAACTACAATTGTGGATTTGTATAGTTGTTTTAATTTTTTGTGTCATATATTCTGAAGCTTGGTTCAAGTCATATATTTTAAAAGTTGTCTGGTGCATTTATAATTATGATTGTTGTGTCTTTTTGGTAGATTCACCCTTTGACATTACATAATGTCCCTTTTTGTTCCTGGTCATTTTCTTTGATTTGAAGTCAACTTTATCTAATATTACTATAGCCCTTCTTGCTTTCTTTTGACCAACATTTGCATGATATACCTCTTCCCTCCTTTTGCTTATAATCTATGTATGTCATTATTGTTGAAGCTATTCTCTTAATCATAATTATCGTCTCCATCCCCTCTCAGGAGTTCATGTTTGCACACAAGCACTATTTACTAGTTTAGTGAAGTGGGTCATTTTCCTGTAACATTTTCTGCATTCTTGATACGGCTTAATTATGTTCTTGCACGTGTTCCTCCATTTCCTGATCTCCTGTACCCTAGCTGGTAGATCTAGAGATTAATTAGATTTAGGTTAAGATTTTTGTTAATAGTGCTACACAGGTGGTGCTGTGTACTACATCACGTCAGGAGGCACATAATATGTCTGGTTTTCACTCTTTTAGTGTTAAGATTGATGTAGAGGGCTCAGGTGTTGTTAGCCTGTTTGAGCCATTATAAAGTTCTTTAACAACATTCTTCCTAATGGTTCTGGCATTGATGATCCTTCGTTTCATTAGAGGCTGAAAATGGTGATTATTTTTCTGTCATTTCTTCTGCATTTATTAGCTGGAGTTTGTCCATGAAGAATAATTTCCCCTCATAAACTATTTGGATAACTTATGATGCAATTTGTACAGAAAGGGACAGGATAAATGGTTGATTCTTCCCTGTTATTGTTTCCAAACTAATTAGTTTTGTGTCCTAGCAACTTCCAAAGGTGACCAGTGATTGTTTTTTAGTATCTTTTTTGAACTCAGAGTTTTAAAGAGGAATCCATTGCACACTTTGTTTTTTTTTCCCCAAATTGTCCTGTCTTTGGTGAATGAAAACTCCTTCAAGTTGCTCTGGGCTCCTTAGACTCAACCCCAGTAGCCTTTGGTAACGTCCTTGTCTTTCAGTATAGTAGAATGTCCCAAGTTCATCTTACACATTTCATGCCCCAGACCTTGAGTTACTCATTTCTCTAAGGAGTATGGTTTCTTTTAGTGGGAAGTAGTATTTAAAGACCACATTACGTCCTGGGACTGTCATTGCTTACTGAGCTTTCATTGCTTTGAGGGTCTTTCAGTAGGCAAGTTATTTAAAAGGAGAAAATAATCATGAGCTGAAACTCATATTTGCCATTTAAATTTAAGATTATAGTATTTCTTAATATAAGAACTTTTATGATTTTATTTTTTTCAATGTTGAAATGCTTGATTCCTAACAATATTGATATTGCTACTTGTTTTTAAAATATTATTATTAATATTAGGACGATAAGACTACTATCCAATGATGATATATAGTCAAAAATCATGTTTTAAGGTTGTTTAGAATAACTGTTTTCTCTTTGTAGTTATGACAACAACTTGATATACAGCAAGGTTTATTTGTTTCACTTTTCAACTTTTAAGGATTGATTTTTTTTAATGTTTTAAAATATATTTTAACAGCTTTATTGAGATATAATAATTCACATTCAATTCAGGATGCAATTCATCCATTTAAAGTGTACATACAATTCACAGTTTTTAGTATATTCGCAAACATGTGCAATTATTACCATAGTCAGTTATAAACATTTTCATTTCAAAAAGAAATCCCATACCTTTTAGTTATCACTCTTCTATCCCTTCATTCCTCCCAGACCTTTGCAATGACTAATCTACTTTTTCTCTATAGAGGTTGTCCTTTTCTGGTCACTTCATGTGAATGGACTCACACAATACATATTTTTGTGTGTGTGTGACTGGCTCATTTTACTTAACAAAATGTTTTTGAGGTTTTTCCAAGTCTCTGTGATCCAAGGGAGTGGTTCAGTCGCACCCTCGGTTCTGGGATTTTCACAAAGGTGTCTTGTCTATGGATAATTGCTGTTAATAGATGGTCTTTTTGTGAGTGGGACAGAAGTTGGCAACTACCTATTCTACCATGTTGGTGATATCACACTTCCTATTTATAATAATTATGTATATTGTATGTGATTTATCATTATTCTTTATTTAGTATGTCATCTTTGCTTTTTCTAAAATTCCTTTTGAAATTTAGGAACATTAATCTTTATGTTCAGCAGTTTTCTTTCTTTGTAAACCCTTTATAGTGCCTATATTTTTATCTATTGCTGTATAACAAATTACTCCAGATTAATAGGTTAAAACAATATTTGTTTTCTCAGTTTCTATAGGTCAGGAGTCTAGAAGATGGTTAGCTGGGTGATTCCTACTTAGGGTCTCTCATGCATCTCCAATCAAGCTGTTGGCCCAGACTGCAGTCATCTCAAGGCTCAACCAGGGCTGGCAACTCTGCCTTCATTCCCATGGTTGTTGGCAGGACTTAGAAGACCCACTGCCAAGCCCACTCATGTCATTGCTGGCAGGCCTTGGTTCCTCACCACATGGGCCTCTCTATAGGTTTCTCAGTGTCCTTACAGTTAGTAACTGGTGATCCGAGAGAGAGCCAGACAGGGCCCAAGATGGTACCAGTTCTCTTTATAATTGATTTTACATGTGACATCCATCACTTGTGCTGTTTTATATTTGTTACAATACCTAAGTACAGCCCACACGCAAGGGGAGAAGGATTATATAAATACCTGAATGCTTAGAAACAGGTATCATTGGCTGCCATCATAGGGGCTTTCTACCACAAATCCCTTAATTCTTCTTTATTCTATCTCATTAAATGGTTTGATTCCTACCTCTTATACCAACTACTACTAATCTTAATCTACTTTTTGGCTTTCTTTTCTTAATTTTCATGTAAAATTGTGTTTTTTGGTTGGATGAGCCCATCCTCTGTTATATTCTTCAGGAAGGGAACATGTTTGTAATATTCCCTGGGCTTTGGCGTGTTCAAAACTCCTTTTCTGTAGCCTTGATGATGGAAGGAGAGCTTGGTTGCTTGTAAAATCTCTGGCTCAGGCTTTTTAAAGTTTTTGGAAAATATTCCTCCTCTGTTTGCCCATTTCATGGATAGCTTTTACAAAGTGTACTGACATCTAGTTCTCTTTTTTCATACCTTATTTTGACTTTTTGTCTGGATGCTAATTTTAAAAATTCTTTACACTCTAGTAGTTCTTCCAAGATATGACTCAGAGTTGATCATTTTGGGTCAACCTTCCTGGGTAACCACCAATTCCTTTTGCTTGTTTTTTTAATGGAAAATTTTCTTAGATTATAGTTTTAAATATTAGTTCTCCTCCTCCAGTACTTTATTTTTCTTCTTCATTGGCTCCAGTTATAGCATGTTAGAACTTCTTTAGCTGTTTTCTATTTCAATCATCTTTTTTTCTGATTGTTTTTCTTATTTTAAAATTTCATATTAATTTCTTTGGGTGTTTTATTGCTTTATTTCAGTGTACCTTATTACATTTTCATTCATATCTATTTTCCTTTATGCACCACTTTCCCTTCCAGTTTGGTCTGGTAATGCCTTACTGTCTTTCGAACTTTTAATGATTTTAAGGTTTTTTAATTTGATGTTATATCCAGCATTTCTCCCCCACAGGGTTAAAAAATCTAGGCTGCTATTACTAAAAATAGAAATCCCTACTTAGTCATAAGTGAAAGTGTGAAAGTGACCCTGTGGACTGACTATACAGTCCATGGAATTCTCCAGGCTAGAATACTGGAGTGGGTAGCCTTTCCCTTGTCCAGGGGATCTTCCCAACCCAGGGATCAAACCCAGGTCTCCTGCATTGCAGGCACGTTCTTTACCAGCTGAGCCACAAGGGAAGCCCCTACTTAGTCATAAATGGATTCCCAAAGTTGCAAATGTCCTAGTAGAAGTATAAGGAAATATATTCAATGGGGAAATGTCATATTTATTTGATTTGGAGGTATTGGGCAGCTGATTAATGCCTTATTTATTACTATAAACTTCAGAACATTTTCAGAAACTTCCCCATATCATCTCATGCCGCCTTTTTCAATTCTCTGCCAGCTGTGAAGGCCTGAAGCCTTATGTTTATTCTGTTTGAAGAGTGTCATGAGAGAGAATTGTCAAATAAGCAGATAAAGTAGCAAACTATGAAGTATATTTTTTGAGCAGTTTTTGTTTATCTGGGGAAGATAAAAGTACCAAAATGTAAGAGCTGCTTGTGTTTTCATGTCTTCCCTGAGCTTAATCCAGAATCACTTGTTTTGTCTAAAAGGGGTCCCAGAGTTTGGGATAAGGCTAACTCCAGACTGGCTCATGGAATAGACTCCTACAGTTAAGGCATTGGTTCCAAGTACTGGATGTATTTTTGAAGATCAGTATTTTCTAAACCTTCTTGTGTTTGAAAAACCTTCAAAAAATGTGACCTATATTCAGAAATTAACTGTATTTGTTCTAAAACTTTTTGTTTTTCATTCTTAGGTAAACAGAGGAAATAGCTAAAAATGACAAGTAGAAGTATCGAGGAGTCCATGGGGGCTGTTCATATGGGGTTAGTCAGAACACTTAAAGGATTCCAAAGCAAGATTTTACCACCCATGAGTCCAAAGGTGGTTGCAGAAGATGAAGTAAATCGAATGGTAATGTATCAGAGAATTTCAGAGTAAAGTATCTCCTATGAGAGGAGAAGCATCTCTCAGAAAAATAGCTTTCTCCTCTGGAGAATGACAATGGCTGCCTGGCTTTCTCAGAATATCAAACAGGATATCAAATATTCTCAGTTTAGTTAACATGGTAGCTTGCTACAGAGCATAGATACCTTTTAAAGCCTGGGAAGTTTTTGAAATTACATACATCAAAGTAGAGGCTTAAATTGCTTACGTTAATCAGTTGAAGACTATACAGACAAAGCAATGAATAGTAGTTGGTCTTGGGTAAGCCCTTGCTGGGTTATTTAAATGATGGGTAACATTTTTTCTCATAAGATTAGAAAGTGTTAAAGCATTTTATGTTCTTATTTGGGTAAGTGGATGTGATTGACTATTGTATCTGATGATCAGCTGAGAGCTCTTTGGAAACAAGGTATGCTCTTATGATTTCTAAAAAGTTCAAACTCATTCCTAGGCAGCACAGTCACACTTCCCAGATCCTTTACATTTTCTAAGACTTCTCTTTAACCAGGTATAACATGATAAACACCCAAAAGCTTTGCTTGCATGTTGTAACTTTGATTGAGAAATAGAAATGTCTCAGACTCTTTAGCTCTGAAGCCCTTAAGTGATTTTAGAAACCTAGAGTTTTATGCTCTTCTGAGCATAAATGTTAAGCTCATTGGACATGCTCCTGTGCAGTTTCTTGCCCTTCCTCTCCCCAACCCCATGTTCTTTTGTGTGATTCCTTTAAAATCATAAGGAAACGGCAACCATATGTCATTTCAAATTATTGTGCAAAAAGCTCAGAAGTGCATAGGTCCTTCTCTTGTTTGTATTATTTAGTTATTTTAAATGTTTTATAAGGGAACTTAGTGGCATTCCAGAATTATCCTGAAAGCTATAAACACAAATTATTCATTACTGGCACTTAGGAAAACACTTTTTCAGTATTACCACTTATGAATCTTCAGCTCCTGTTGTTTTCAATTCTAGCTGACACCCTCGGAGTTCCTGAAGGAAATGTCCCTCACCACAGAGCAGAGACTGGCCAACACCCGTGTGATGTGCCGACCACAGATCATTCAACTTTTAGATATGAGGGAAACAACACATCAAAAGGTAGCTGCTTTCTGTTGTATTTGTGTATAAGGTAGATCCTGGAATAACGTGACTGTTCTAAAACAGTAAGAACTAAGCAGTACTTATTGTTTTGGGGCTGACTAATCCCTTTTTGAATTTGTTTTATATATTCTTTTTCTACCTTTGTTGATGTTGGTATCTATAATTTGATACCAAGAATTGAAGAGTATAAGTAACTTCTGATTAGTCACATTTCTTCCTTAGCTACTTCTGAACACTATGGTTTACATAGTAAGAGTAATCCCAAGAATTATATTAGTCAAGCCCAGTTGGGTTATCTTTCTAGAAAAAGAAGTCCCTGCTTAACTGAGCTGTCATTACTAGAAAGGAGGAAGGAGGAATTGTTTATTAAAACAGGCATTTTTGTCTGTTCTGGCTCATTTCCAATAACAAATACATCCTTTTAGTCTGTAAAGAATAGCTATTTTGATGTTTCTATTTTTTAATGTAAACCATATATTCCAGGCATTAGGAACATGTTTTTAGAGTGGGTCTTATTTCCTACTTTTAAATTAATTGCTTGAATTATACACTTCAGTTTTTATGCACAAATTATGGTATGAGCCTCCCTTAGTTGAACTCCTGGAGATTAGCCCCCTCTCTAAAGGTTCCTAGCTATTCCTGAGGGTTTTTCAGAGTGATTTCCCTCAAGAGGAGTGATTGCCTCAGGTTGTTTTGCTCTCTTTGGCATCCCATTGCCTCTCCTGTCTAGGATATGCATACAATTTACTCTTTTTCTGAGCCCTGCCAGCTTTAGTCATTCATTGCTTCCTCTTTTTCCCATGCTGCTGCTGCTGCTGCTGCTAAGTCGCTTCAGTCGTGTCCGGCTCTGTGCGACCCCATAGATGGCAGCCCACCAGGCTCCCCCGTCCCTGGGATTCTTCAGGCAAGAACACTGGAGTGGGTTGCCATTTCCTTCTCCATAGCCACCCTCTATCTTCAAGGCAGGGAACACAGCTTCTTCCAAAGCTAGTTCATCATAATTAAGGGCTATCTGCTTCTTTCCCAGAGCATGACTAAAACCAGACTGTGTGTGCTGTTGTGTGTGTTACTGCTTGTGTATGTGTTTTAATTTATTTTGATCGAGGCTTTTAGTGTACCACATCTCATCTTTCATCTTCTGTTAACTCAGTTATTTTTTTACTTTATTTTCCTGAGTTTTGTTTGTTTCTTATTTAAATGAGAGTCATACCCTTATCATTTCCTCAAGAAGAGATTATGGAAGCTGTATGTCCTTTATTTTATATATTTGACAATATTTGCTTATTGCCTTTAAAGGTGAACTGTAGACTTGTTGGGTGTACAATTTTTGGGCTACATGTTTTCCCTATAAGAGCTTTGCAGGCATTTTCTTCACTACCTTCTGGTTTTAAATGATGATATGAGGAAACAGTGAAAGTGAAAATTGTTCAGTTGTGTCTGACTCTTTGCAACCCCATAGACCTAGTCCATGGAATTCTCTAGGCCAGAATACTGGAGTGGGTAGCCTTTCCCTTCCGCAGGGGATCTTCCCAACCCAGGAATCGAACCTAGGTCTCCCGCACTGGGGCTGGATTCTTTACCAGCTGACCCACGAGGGGAAGCCCAAGAATACTGGAGTGGGTAGCCTATCCCTTCTCCAGTGGATCTTCCTGACCCAGGAATTGAACTGGGGTCTCCTGCGTTGCAGGTGGATTCTTTACCAGCTGAGCTATAATATTAACTTGTGTGCCCAAAGATTGTTTATTCTTATTTGATATCCAGTGATTTTATTAGGGAGCCTTCCCAGGTGGCGCTAGTGGTAAAGAACCTGCCTGCCAGTGCAGGAGATGTAAGAGATGTGGGTTCAATCCCCGGGTCAGGAAGATCCCCTGGAGGAGGAGATGACAACTCACTCCAGTGTTCTTGTCTGGGAAATCCCAAGGACAGAGGAACCTGGTGGCCTACGGCCCATTGGGTAGCATGTATGCAGCATGCACAATGTTATTAGGATGTGTCTAAATTTTTCCTAAAATATTATATCTGTTACTTTTTGCTAGAAAGCTTTTCTTGGATTATCAAGTATTCATGCCATTTTTTTGTTTTCCTTTAGAAATATCAGTGGTGAAGATGCTGTATCTTCTTTGCCCTTCTTCACCTTGTGTTTCCTCTCTAATCCATTTTAAACTTTGTTCATTCCCATTTTACTGTAATTACATTCATCAGCATCCTCTGTATCCCTTCTTTGAGGTGTGTGTGTGTCTTAAAATTCATTCTTAAGCTCGATCAGTTCAACACCGTTGGGTCATCTCACAGCATTTTATATAGTTAGTGTCTTTTTTGTACCTTTTCATTCACTTGTGTCTCAGATATCACACTCCTTTGGCTTTCTTCCTACTTCACTGGTTGCTTTTTTCTTATTTGTTGGCTCTTTCTTCTTTTCCTAATCACTAAACATTGGAGCTCCCCAGTACTTGCTCTTTAAACTTCTTTCTCTTCTGCACTCACTCCTTAGGTGGCCCCTTGTGGGAACGAGGTTTTAAATTTCACCTTTTAAATGATTACCTTCATAATTATGTCTCCTACTGTGGTCTAGCCCCTGAACTCTGGATCATATATTCAGCTCAGTGTATGATTGGCAGCTCAAACTTAAAATGTTGAAGATCTAAATTTTGCATTACATTCTTTCCCTAAAGTCATGATCTTCCCTCCATCCACCATGTAATACCTCCATTGATCTGTTTTCCCAGGCCAAAAACCTTGATGTTATCTCTGATGCCTTTGTTTTTCTCACATCTTATGTGAAATCCAACAAGGGCTAGTGATCACAAATACATCTCTGTAATCAAACCACTTCTCACCACCTCTGCCACCACCATCCCATTCAACCCATCATCATCTAGACTCCTAAAGTAGCCTCCCTGTGTCCCTCTGATCACCCCATTATCAGTTCTCCACAAAGAAGAGTGATTTTTTAAAATGTGAACTAGAACAAGTTGCTTCCATGTTGAAAACTGCCTAGAAGCTTCCTCTTACTCTCATAATGAGAAAGTCCTGCAGCATCTGAGCCTGCATCCTTCGTAGTCTTTTCCTTTGTCTCTTCCGCAGCTCATTCTCCTCTAACTGCACCTCCTTTTGCTGCTCTTCAAACACTCGAAGATACTTCTTACCCCAAGGTCTTTGCACTTGTTATTCCTTCTAACTGGAATGCTGTTTTCTCAGATCTCTGCATGACTTACTTCAATTCAAATCATTTCCATAGAGAGGCCATCCCTTGACTGCCTATCCCCATTCATGCCATCTCCTTGTCCTGCTTCAGCTTTCTTTATAGCTTTAACACTGCCCAACCTTGTTTTATGTATTTTTATTTTTTATCCATTTCCTCAAGAATTTTAGCTTCATGAGGCAGTGGTTTTAATGGCTTTCTTCACTATTGTATGCTCAACGTATGGAAAGCATTAGAAATTCAGTTAGCATTTATTGAATTAGTGCTTGAATTTTTTATCGCTTTTGATTGCTTAATCTTCCCTGGAACTCTTGAATATTTGCTTTGTGCTCTCTGATTTTTTTCTATTATGTTCTTTGAACTTATGATGAAGTGGTGTAGTGAATATTCTTATTGTTTTCATGGCAACCAGAAAAGTGAATATTCATTTGACGTTTTCTTTGCTTCTCTTTTTCTTTTTTTGGTGAGTGTTTTTGTATAGATCCTGGCTTATTTGTCATTGTGATTATTATTATCACTCATCTTTGAAATAAAGAAGGGAATTCTTCCTGGACTTGCTGTTTTCAGGTAGTTAATGTTGAGGCAGGGCTGGTAGTATTGCAGTCCAATAGGAATTCGCCATGATTCTAGGGGCAGCTCTTTATGAAAGAGGATTGTATGTGTTTGTTTATTTGGAAAGGGGATGAGAAGAAGGGAGGAGATGTGACAGAATTGTGTTAGCCTTTTCTTCCCCCAAGAGTTCCCCAGCTATGATTCTTCTAGCCTGTCTAAATGATGGACTCTTCCTATAAATATGCATATTAGTGTATTTTCCACACACCTGCCAGTGGTTCAGTGTAGATTTTCTTTTTTTTTCTTTTAAAATAAAGTGATTGGGTATTTCTTCCCATTAGGGAAGTCCATAGAGTTTCTTTAGTTTCTGTCAATAATGGTTTGTAGATTTTCCAGATAAAGGTCTTAAACATCTTTCATTGGATTTATTCCTATGTGTTTTATGTTTTAGAATGTGGTTTTAAATGGTATTATTTATAAATTTCATTTCCTAAATGTTCATTGCTAGTGCAAAGAAATATAATTGATTTATGTTGACCTTTTATTCAGTGACCTTGATAAGTCACTTATCAATTCTAATTTATGGGTTATTTTGAATTTTTTAAAATTAATCAATTTTAATTGGAGGATAATTACTTTACAATATTGTGATGGTTTTTGTCATACATCAGCGTGAATCAGCCACAGGTATACATGTGTCCTCCTCATCCTGAACCCCCTCCCACCTCCCTCCCCACTCTTATCTCTCTGGGTTGTCCCAGAGCACCAGCTTTGGGTGCCCTGCTTCATGTATCAAACTTGTACTGGTCATCTGTTTTACATATGATAATGTATATGTTTCAGTGCTGTTCTCTCAGATCATCCCACCCTCGCCTTCTCCCACTGAATCCAAAAGTCTATTCTTTACATCTGTGTCTCCTTTGCTGCTCTGCATGTAGGATCATCAGTACCATCTTCTAAATTCCATACATGTGCATTAATATACAGTATTTGCCATTCTGTTACTCCTTTTAAAGTGTTTCCTTGGTTCTTAGTGTTAATATTCATAGGTATGTGTGGTAATTTCTTATCTTTTCCAGTCATTTCTGCCACTTTGTGACTATATGATTAATTTATTCTTTCAACTGTAGTTTCCAGGAATTGACCTGGATCAGGCGTTATTCCAGCCCTTTCCATCAGAAATTATATTTCAGAACTACACTCCCTGTGAAGTCTATGAGGTCCCACTGGTTTTGAGGAACACTGACACAGTGAGTATGTTTGCTGGGATGGCTGTACCTTTTATGGATATATAAGAAGGGATTAGATAGAATGGGATCTTGTAAGGTCTTAGATAAGCTCTTTAATTTGATAGACCTAGGAAAATAGATGAAGACATGCCCTTTGATTATGAGCTTGATGAAGTCAGGACTGTTCTGGTTGTTTTGTTGCTAAATGCTCAGTCCCAGGGCAGTACCCGCCATGGTAAGCTCCCATGTGCGCTAAGTATTCTGTTGAATAAAGGATTAGCTAGACGAGTGTCATGCAATTCTCACCAGTGACCATTTGGGAGAGGTTTTCATTTAAGACAGTGCCATTACTATTCATGTTTACATACTCCACATTAGAGCCACTATTTCCCACTATTATAGCCACAAATTCTAGCTGTAATAAAGGAGGGGAATTAAGTGAAGTCTCTGCAAGAATTAAAGGCAAATGGGAAGACTTGCAGTTATATTCACTACAGTAGCTCATTAAAGGAATCAGTGATGCCTTTCAGAGAAGGTGTCAAGTCTACTCATATGAATTGCAGTTGTTGAGCCAATGCGTTTAGATTATGCAAATTATATTAGAAAAAACTTCAAAAAGAGAAGTTCCCGTTTCTCTTTTCCATCTCCCCCCTTGTACCTCAGATAGCCTTCAGAATTTGTCTACATATAGATTTGGATGGCTTTTCCCACTGTCTGTTCCTTGTTTCCTTGTGGTTGCAACTGAGGATTTCTTCTCCATCATGATGCCTTTTCCCTTCAGAGATAAATTAGGGTTTATTTCCAGAAACAGTATTAAATGACCGAAGATTTTCTTGACATATAACAATGATGAAAGAAAGAATAATGCAGAATGTCAGCATGAAGCACAGTTAAGCATGAAAAGTAATCAGATAGGGAGGAAGGCATTAGAGAGATGCTAAATATCAGGTGTTAAGGACAAGTAGAAATACTTACAGGAGACTTAGAACATTGAGACTAAAATTCTAGGTATAATAAAAGTGGGAAATTAAGTGAAGACTATGCAAGAATTCAAGGCAAATGGGAAGACTTGCAGTTATATTTACTACAGTAACTGATTAAAGGAATTGGTGATGCCTTTCAGAGATCAATGAGGTTATTTAGTGACAGCAAAGTCAGACTTTGGAAGATGGAACATTTAGTTCTTCACTGCAGGAGAGTTAGCAAGAGAGCTCATGGGATGGAAGCTGAAGGGTAGGCAGAGGGAAGAAAAAGAACCCAAGATGTTTATACTCAGGTTCGTATATCTCAAGAAGAGATCAGTTACATAGGCCTGCCAACCAGCTTAGTTTCTCACTTTCAGTTCTCTTTTTCCCTTTCTCCACTACTTTTGGCCTCTTGTTCAAGTTTTTTTAGGCTATTAAAGGCAGAGGGGACCTAGAACAAAAGGTACTTCTCCCTGGCCATCAACAAGAAATGATTGTCAGTGGGTGTAGTGAGCATGTCAAGGATAAGAGGCATGTGTTAGCCTTGTCTACCAAAGGACACTCAGTTCTTGTGGATAAAACACACACCTCTTGGACAGATGCTGTTGGAGTATTGGACCCCATGAAAAGAAGGTCCTCATGCAAGGAAGTTCAGCTGCCAACAAGCAGACAGGTTCTCTAGGCCAGGCAGGCTTGTTCTTGGTAAGTTAATCCCAGGACCCTTGTACAAGGTGGCTGATGTAAGCCTGCTTCTCTACTTCCTATTTCATGAAGGAACCACTGAGATAAATTTAGGACACTGAAAAATGCTCTCTGTGTCACTCACCTTTAGCTTCCTCGCTGGCTTGGAATGCCAAAGACAGAGCCAGGTTGTTGTTCTTCTATCTCTCTTGAACACACAAGTTGAAAGTAAGCCATGAACACTCTACAAGCCACAACAAAATTCACTTGGGATACAGTTATAAGCACCCAGACTCCAGAGTCAGATTAATCTGGAATCAGATTCCAGGTGGGTGCTCTCCTAGCTATAGACTTTGGGCAAGTTACTTCACTTCTCCAAGCTGTGGGGATAATAATTGCACCCATTTCAGTAGGTTGTTTGGGATATTAAATGAGATAATGGATGTAAAGTATTCAGCTCAGTGCCTGTCATTAGTAAGCACTAAAGCAGTGTTAGTATTATTACTAGTGTTGCTGTTGTTTTCCTTTCTAGTTTTTAATCCACAGTTATGATCTTACTAAAAGTATTCCCAACAAGCTTATATGACATCAGTTAACACATCATGAATGCCATTGACCTTTTCTCTTAACAGCAAAGCCACTTCTGTTCCTATCAGATATGCACACATCTCATTCTTAACTCCCCAGTCTCTAGTCTTCAGATATGTCTGAATTCTCTCTGCTTTTCTTCTTCCCTTCCACATCTAGGCTCCAGCTTTGAAAGGCTGTAGGGTTCTTGTTTTCTCATTTTCCACCTGAGACTCCTAGGACGGACTTAGCTATAGTTAACTTTCTTTTGCTGCCTTTAAATCTTTTTTTTTTCTTCTTTAAAAAAAAATCCTCTCCTGTTCCTGTGTCCCTAGAACCTCTACCTCTGACCACCCCTCTTCTCACAGTTATGTTTCCTTTATTGCTGGGGGCTGTCCAAGATAGGTATATGTACTCTGGGTGAGGCAAGCAGGGCAGAAGAATAAGACTTTAAAAGGATGGAACTGTTTGAACCTGCTCTGAGACTGGCCTTGCAGATATTCTACTGCCCTCTGTGTTCTTGCTTCACGGTAGTGTTGGGTGGGACAGTCCTGTAGGGAAGGAAGGTAGAGCTAGGCCAGGATTTGATCCTGAACACCATTGCTTGGTGAAGTTGTAACTCTTAGGGCAAGTGTCTGTTTCCTCATCTGAAGAATGAATTGTAATGAAGCTCAAAGGTTATTGTGAGGATCAAGTGGTGCCTTATGTACAGCGGATGAGCCATAGCAGGAGTGCAGTGTGATTTCTTCTCCCAGAGCAGTTCTCAGATGTTGGAAAGTCCAGTGCGACTCCCCGGTGTAGATGGGGTTTTAGATTATTAAGCAGTTCGTTTTCAAAAAATAGTCACATTTAAATAATAAAATAAAATTTTTCAATAACATGGCCCATTACTGGGTTTTTCTTGCAGATTCCAAGGATGGTGAAAGTTGTTGAGGAAAGTTCACCTTACTTTAAAGTAATCAGCCCCAAAGATATCAGCCACAAGGTCGCTCCAGGAGTGCCATCCGTGTTCCGAATCCTCTTTACTCCAGAGGAAAACAAGGTAACAGCAGCGCTGGCAAGACAGTGGTTGGATGCTTGTCGCTGGCAGTTTGCAATTCTGAACATTCACGGAGGTGGTGGCGGTGCTAGTGGTATTGTCGATGGTGTTGGTGTCATTGATGGTGTTGCTGGTGGTGGTGGTGGTGAGAGGAATGGTCAGGCTGGATGAGAGGAGGGGATGGTGGACCACTCTGAATAGGAAAGAGCTGTCAAACAGTGATGAGGGCTTATATGAGCTGCAGGTAGCCAGACTGTAAAGAAGGGTAGCCTTCTGGATGCTTCCCTGGCACCTACCTCAGCATATTTATGTTGGACAGTGCAGCTGGAGAGGCACCAAAAAGGGAAAGACGTGGTCCAGGTGTAGTGAGCTGAGACAAAGGGTAGAGATCACAGCTTCTTGGGAGTTTGGGATCCTAGTTAGTTACATCCTTCCTCCCCACCCTGTAATTAGTTTAGGAGAGAGACTTAAGATTCAAATGCTGATCACAGTATCGGTCTCATTAATGGCAAAGAATGTGACCAGGACCTGAGACCCAGAGAAGGCCTCCTTCTGCTCCCTATTGACGGTGGGTAACCAGTCCTCTGGGAAGGGCTTACCTCACCAGTAGCTCCGCCCAAGCGCAAGTAGGGAAGCTAGAGCCGAAAGCAGAGGCCTGCCCTGTCTTCTTACCCCTGTCTGCACAGAGCCTGAGTTCAAAAAGAAGCCATTTCCGCCCAGCACCACCACAGCCATCAGGCATCTAGCCCGTTTTCAGGCTCTCTCTCCTCAGTTGTGTAAATTCCAGTTACTTCTGGAAGGAAGAACTAGCTTGAGGGACTGGGAGGGTGGCTTCTCCCCACCCTTTCTCCAAGAGTGCAAGATTGCAGGTTGAGTTTTCCTCTGTAAGGAGCAAAGTGGGGACTTGTGTGGAAGAGAAAAGGATTTTGCCAGCATGACTGAAGGAACGAGGACAAAACACACACACACACACACACACACACACACACACACCCCAAGGCTAAAATAGGCATAACAAAATGCCAGTTTATATGTAATGTTAATAGTATGTATGCTTATCTGTGTTGTGCCATTACCAGTGGAATCAGAAGAACATAATAGGGATAGTGAACTAGCTTTGAATCCTTTCTTCTCTATCACTAATACTTTTTAGCTGCTGTAAATGTCATTAGCGGTGTTCCTGCTGCTGTTGCTACTGTTTCTACATTTCTAGAGAGCAGGGATAGAGGATTTAATGTGACCTGCCAAGCGTGGATCACTGTAGTCAGTGGTTAGAAATTTCATTATATAATACTGTTGTTATTAATTTTCCACTTTGTAGTATTACTGTTTATTTCTTGGATTGTGTTTATGAACTTTTAATTTTGTTTGGGGTGTTACTGAAATAACCAAAAAGATAAATAGGTCCAGAAGTAGTGTTTTTTGCTGTACATTATTGAAGTCCTGATTTTTTTTTTCTCCAGGTTCTATATCTGAATATTATCTCTGAAGAGAATGGTTGGATTTAGTTTGGGGGTCAAATTCCTACACTGTCATTTTACTATAAAAACTGGCTATAGTAAGCCTTTGTGCAGCTTGAAATGCAAAGCTTGCTGGATTCAAGGGGTTGGCTTTCCTTAATTTTTTTTTCTATGCTGGAGAAAAAAAAAAGTCTTCTGTTGAATAAGTATTATTCTACCTGTAGGCAGTCTGACTGAGAAAGGGATACACAGAACTTTCTGAAGAGGTGGAATGTGCTGTGTCATCAGAGCTGTGTGGGTTCCATGGATGAATTCATTTGTCAAAGTTGTACACTCAGTATTTATGCTTTCTCAATATCTAACTTTTACCTTAAAAACTTAAAAATGTAGTAATAGCAATAGAAAGGCGAATGGATAGAGGCACAGATGAAGCCCGAAGGCCAGAACGTTAGTTACTGTTGAATCTGGGTGATGAGTACATGGGGTTTGTTATACTCTTCTGTTTTACTTATAAATGTTTTTAATTTCCCCTCATCAAAAACTAAAAGCAAAGGGAGAGATTTTTAGAACTACTTATCTATACAGCAAATAATATATTTTAAGTGAGTTTATACCTACTTTATGGAGAAGGCAATGGCACCCCACTCCAGTACTCTTGCCTGGAAAATCCCATGGATGGAGGAGCCTAGTAGGCTGCAGTCCATGGGGTCGCTAAGAGTCAGACACGACTGAGCGACTTCACTTTCACTTTTCACTTTCACGCGTTGGAGAAGGAAATGGCAACTCACTCCAGTGTTCTTGCCTGGAGAATTCCAGGGACGGGGGAGCCTGGTGGGCTGCCGTCTATGGGATCGCACAGAGTTGGACATGACTGAAGTGACTTAGCAGTAGCATACCTACTTTATAAATATGAAATGCCAGCATTCCCACTGAGGATTACTCCATGGCTGTATTTTGTGGCTGCTTATCTTACTCCTAGCTTTTTTATTCCCTCTTACCATTCCATTTCACCAACATTGCCTGTGGTCTATTGGGAAAGCCCTAATTAAAAATAAATCAGTTAAATGTTGCTTTAGTATGTCTTCTAAGTATTTGAAAGTTATCAAGGGTTACATGCATCTGTGAGAGGAGATAGGCTGAGAGTAGTGGCTGACTATGAGAAATTTATACCATTTTCAGTACATTAGGATTTTGTGTTGGATTGGGCTCTAAGCTGTGAAATAATTGACATAATGTGTGTTTCTGAGGACGTAGTGATTTCTCCTTTTACTGACTGTCTAAGACTAATGGTGGGTATTTGGGGAAGCACCTGCTGCCGGTTTTGGTCCCCATTTTTCCACAAAGATCCTGCCATCCTGCACCATCAGCAGGGCCCCATTGCAGTAGTTTTTCTGGTGGTCTGGGCATCTACATTTACTCTTACTGTTGGAAAACCAACAGGGTGTGCACAGAACAACCAGCTGGGGTTAGTCCTGCTGTCTTCAGTGCTGATCCAGAATGTAGCAAAGCGTCAGCAAGACCAGATTTATTTTAGGAAGAATAAAAGTCAATCTTTTCATTGTGTCACTTTTTCTCCACTTGGCCAAATTGATAGCCAAAGTGCATATGTGTTTTCCCTCCTATCCCCTGCTGATCTGAACACACTTCACTCTCATTTACCCTCCTCACATCTGGAGGGTGAGATATGTAAATTGCAGCATGCCACAGTTTAATAAGACAGTCCTCTTTCAATTGGATTTTCAGCCCTCTTTGTATATTAGCATGTTGAAGATTATAATGCAGTATACATTTTTTCCCCCTGTCATCTAGTAATCTAGCTTCCTGGAGATTTAACTTGTTAAGGATGCCAAATACCCCAGATAACAGGTGCAGCAAATTCATTTCAGCTTTCCTTATCTCTTTTCACATGGACTTGAAAAAAAAGATTGGATATGTTATTTATCTAATAATCCTAGTGTACATGTCATGCAAAGTAGAAATACAGTAGTCAGTGTTATCATAACACCGTAAAATTCTGGAGCCTGGCATTTTTCTTGACCTCTTAAATTTGTACCTTTACTATTAAAAAGAATATAAGAAATACTAGGCTTTTGTAGGAAAGCAAAACTGGGTACATCCTTGGACTTAAGACAGCATCAGCTTGCAACAGTGTTGGCATATGAAAATGGCAGCAGTGGTTTACAGAAAATATGAAGTCATCTTTTTTTTTTTTTTCGCTCAGTTGTGTTTTAAGAAAATGCCTAGCTTGTTGTCAAAATAGTTTTCTTGGTTTGTTACTATGAAATTGAAAGAACATGGCCCAAGAAGAATAGAAAAACATTGCAATACTTTGTTATCCAGGTGTACATATTTTTTGAAAAAGTTTTCAATTTTTTAATTGGAGAATAATTGCTTTACAGTGTTGTGTTGGTTTCTGCCGTACAGCAATGCAAATCAGCCATAAGTATACTATAGTGCTAGCATTTTGAATTAAAATATAGATATTTTAAAAATGAAATATATTTTAATATAAATATAAAATATTAAAATATCAGATTTGCCACAATCAGCAATTCTTGTTGACAAAAATAATGATAGGGATTTAGTTTTCTTCCTGCCTGGAATTCGCCCTCCCTGGTTCTGTCTAGGTTCCCCTTATAATCCAGGTGCTTAGCATAGGGCCTAACATATAGGAAATTGTGATAAATATTTGAAAAGTGAGATAAGTAAGTTCATCTCAAGAAATACTGGATGCTTGGGGCTAGTGCACTGGGACGACCCAGAGGGATGGTATGGGGAGGGAGGAGGGAGGAGGGTTCAGGATGGGGAACACATGTATACCTGTGGTGGATTCATTTTGATATTTGGCAAAACTAACACAATATTGTAAAGTTTAAAAATAAAATAAAATTAAAAAAACAAACAAACAAACAAAAAGAAAATAAAAGGTAGTTTCTTCAACTTGAAGATGGCCTAGAGATGATAAAAGCAAAGGCATAAGAAAAAGGGGCTCAAATATCTTTTTGTGCCATCAATGTATTCAGTTCAGTTCAGTTGCTCAGTCATATCCGACTCTTTGTGACCCCATGGACTGCATGCCAGGCTTCTCTGTCCATCACCAGCTCCTGGAACTTGCTCAGATTCATGTCCATCAAGTCGGTGATGCCATCCAACTATCATCCTCTGTTGTCCCCTTCTCCTCCTGCCTTCAATCTTTCCCAGCATCAAGGTCTTTTCCAGTAAGTCAATTCTTTGCATCAAGTGGCCAAAGTATTGGAGTTTCAGCTTCAGCATCAGTCCTTCCAATGAATATTCAGGACTGATTTCCTTTAGGATGGACTGGTTTGATCTCTTTGCCATCCCAGGGACTCTCAAGAGTCTTCTTGAACACTACAGTTCAAAAGCATCAATTCTTTGGCACTCAGCTTTCTTTATGGTCCAACTCTCACATCCATACATGACTACTGGAAAAACTACAGCTTTGACTAGACAGACCTCTGTCAGCAAAGTATTAAGAAGTACCAATGTATTAGATGTTGACTTTCCCCGGTCTTTTCAACTAGGAGAAAGATGTCTAAGAAGTCTTCTTTAAAAGTTTCTCCCCACTTTGTTTCATATCTTCGTAGTGAATTACATCACTATTTTCTAGCTTTCTGGATTTGATAAATGTCACTTTGTAATATGGCTAATGAGGCTCTTAGGCATTCTCTTTATTAAGAACTCTTGATAGTGTAGTATCCAAATAAAGATATTAATATGAATATTATTTCACTCACTCTACACCAGGCTCAGTGCTATAAGCCAGGATCCAGTGGAGAATAGCAGAAGCTTGGCCTTTTTGGGGCTTATTCATTCCACAATGAATAAACAGACATATCATTTAATATCAGATACTGACATGATAGAGAACAGAAAGTGGTAGAGAATGGAGAGCGTTTCCTTTCAGTAGGAAGATCAGGAGAGACTTCTTCAATGAGGTGACTTTTGGGTAGAGAGCTGAACTGGGCAGATATTGTTGTCTGGGAGCAGAGCATCACTTATGGAGGCCCTGTGACAGAAGCATGTCTGGCAGCAGGTCAGGGAAGTGGATGGCCAGTGTGACTGGAGGAGAGGAAACTGCTCAGAAAATGGTAGGAGACAAGGTTTGTAGAGGGTGAGACCATGAAGAATCTTAGAAGTCATACAGCGTAGAATAGGAAGCCATCATAAAGTACTTAAGCTATTTTTTAGTATGGAAGCTTTCACCCGTATGCAGAAGTATAGAAAATGGAATAGTGAAGTGTCATCACCCAGATTTTCAAGCTATCAGCGTATGAGCGTCTTGCTTCATCATCCTGTCCCCTGCCCCAGAGGATTTTGCAGCAAGTCCCATTCATCATTTCATTGTACTTCATTGTTTGTCTCTAAGTGATACGGTCCTTTTTAAAAGTTAAATCACAGTATATTTATCACATGTAAAAAGTGACAGTAGTTCCTTAATATCATCAAATATCTAGTCAGTATTCAGATCTGCCCAGTTGAGTAATATACGTATGTATATGATGTATACGTATATGTTTATTTTTGTAGATGTAGATGTGTATATATGTATATGTAGATTTGTATATATGTATATGTTTATTTTTTAAGTTCATTTTCTTAAATTGGGATCCAAACAAGGTACTAAGTGCATCTTCACCAGATTCCACAGAGTGATCCTCCATCCCCCCTGTTTCCTATAGATAGTAGTTAGATCTAGAGATTTGGTTAGATTCATGTTTGATTTTTGAGGGGCCAGAATTCTTGGGTGATGTGGTAAGTCCTGTTGCATCACATCAAGGCACAAAATGTCTATTGTTATGCTTTATTTTTGTAATGATATAATGAACTTCCTGAGATACAGTTCATACAGGAAAGATAGAATAAATGCTTGATTCTTTCCCTTTATCTACCCTGATGAATTTTGATTAGGAATTACATATCTGACTTACATTTTAAGATCATTCTGGTTGCTCTGTGGAGAATAGACTGAAGAAGGTGTGAGGCGTAATGGCTAGCTGTGTACCCTTGACATCTATATTTCTCTTTCCTTATTGGTAAGAGAATCACAAATTTTGATTGGATTCATAGCTGCCAGAGATAAAAGGCTGCATTTTCCCAGCCTTCTTTGTAGCTGCTGTGTCTACGTATTGGCCAGTGAGACGTGAGCAGGACTTCCAACACGTGTACTTGATGGAAGCCGACCCAGTGGGAGGAGTGAGGAAGGGAACCAGGAACTCAGTTTTATATGTTAAGTTTAAATTTCCCTTTAGACATCCAAGTAGAAATATCAAGGAAGCAGTTGGACACAATGGTCTTCAGTAAAGGGGAAGTGTTGGGGCTACAGGCAAACATTTAAAAATCACAAATCATAAATATAAGTACCACCCTTGGTGGTCAGCAGAGTATGATGCTAAGAAGAAGTAGCCATGAAGTAGGAGGGAAACCCAGAGACTGCAGTGCTTCATAGTCCAGATGGATTGTTATTTTTTAGTCACTGAGTTGTATCTAACTCTTTGCAGCTCCATGGACTATAAGCCCACCAGGCTCCTCTGTTCTCCACTATATCCCAGAGTTTGCTCACATTTGTGTCCATTGAGTTGGTGATGCTATCTATCTCTTCCTCCACCCCTTCCCCTTTTGCCTTCAGTCTTTCCCAGCAGGAGGGTCTTTTCCAATGAGTCAGTTCTTCACATCAGGTGGCCAAAGTATTGGAGCTTCAGTTTTAGCAACAGTCCTTCCAATGAATTTTTGGGGTTGATTTCCTTTAGGATCGACTGGTTTGATCTCCTTACTGTCCACGGGACTCTCAAGAGCCTTCTCCAGCACAACAATTCAGAAGCATCAGTTCTTCAGTGTTCAGCCTTCTTTATTGTCCAGCTCTCACATCTGTACATACTAGAAAAACCATAGCTTTGACTACACAGACCTTTGTCAGCAAAGTGATATCTCTGCTTTTTAATATGCTATCTAGGTTTGTCATAGCTTTCCTTCCAAGGAGCAGCATCTTTTAATTTCATGGCTGCAGTCACCATTCACAGTGATTTTGGAGCCCCCCCAAATAAACTTTACCACTGCTTCACTTTTTAACCTTCTATTTGCCTTGAAGTGAAGGGACCAGATGCCATGATCTTAATTTTTTGAATGTTGAGTTTCAAGCCAGCTTTTTCACTCTCCTCCTTCACCCTTATCAAGAGACTCTTTAGTTCCTCTTTACTTTCTGCCAATAGAGTGGTATCATCTACATACCTGAAGTTGTTGGTACCTCTCCCAGCAGTCTTGATTCCAGCTTGTGATTCATCCAGCCTGACATTTCATACGATGTACTCTGCATAGAAGTTAAATAAGCAGGGTGACAATATACAGCCTTTTTGTACTCCTTTCCCAATTTGAACCAGTCCATTGTTCCATGTTAGGTTCTAACTGTTACTTCTTGACCTGCACACAGGTTTCTCAGGAGATAGGTGGAGTGGTTTGGTATTCCCATCTCTTTAAGAATTTTTTACAGTTTATTGTGATCTACACAGCCAGAGGCCTTAGTGTAGTCAATAGATAAAGTATATTAAAAAAGAAGCACTAAAATATTTATGACATTTTGACTCCACTTGTTTGACTTAGTGTGACTAGAATGCTAGATTTCTAATTAAAACAATAGATATGCAACAAGCAACAAAGATTTACTCTATAGCACAGGGAACTGTAATCAAGATTTTGTAATAACCTGTCAGTTCAGTTCAGTTGCTCAGTCGTATCCAACTTTTTGTGACCCCATGAACCACAGCACGCCAGGCCTCCCTGTCTATCACCATTTCCTGGAGTTTACCCAGACTCATGTCCATTGAGTTGGTGATGCCAACTAACCATCTCATCCTCTGTCGTCCCCTTCTCCTCCCGCCTTCAATCTTTCCCAACATCAGGGTCTTTTCAAATGAGTCAGCTCTTTGCATCAGGTGGCCAAAATATTGGAGTTTCAGCTTCAACATCAGTCCTTCCAATGAACACCCAGGACTGATTTCCTTTAGGATGGACTGGTTGGATCTCCTTGCAGTCCAAGGGACTCTCAAGAGTCTTCTCCAACACCACAGTTCAAAAGCATCAATTCTTCGGTGCTCAGCTTTCTTCACAGTCCAACTCTCACATCTGTACATGACCACTGGAAAACCATAGCCTTGACTAGATGGACCTTTGTTGACAAAGTAATTTCTCTGCTTTTTAAAATGCTGTCTAGGTTGGTCATAACTTTCCTTCCAAGGAGTAAGCGTCTTTTAATTTCATGGCTGCAGTCACCATCTGCAGTGATTTTGAAGCCCCCCAAAATAAAATCCGCCACTGTTTCCACTGTTTCCCCATCTAATTGCCATGAAGTGATGGGACCAGATGACATGATCTTAGTTTTCTGAATGTTGAGTGTTAAGCCAACATTTTTGCTCTCCTCTTTCACTTTCATCAAAGGCTCTTTAATTCTTCACTTTCTGACATAAGAGTGATGTCCCCTGCATATCTGAGGTTATTGATATTTCTCCCAGCAATCTTGATTCCAGCTTGTGCGTCCTCCAGCCCAGCATTTCTCATGATGTACTCTGCATATAAGTTAAATAAGTGGGGTGACAATATACAGCCTTGACGTACTCCTTTTCCTATTTGGAACCAGTCTGTTGTTCCATGTCCAGTTCTAACTGTTGCTTCCTGACCTGCATACAGGTTTCTCAAGAGGCAAGTCAGGTGGTGTGGTATTCCCATCTCTTTCAAAATTTTCCACAGTTTGTTGTGATCTACACAGTCAAAGGCTTTGGCATAGTCAATAAAGCAGAAATAGATGTTTTTCTGGAACTCTCTTGCTTTTTTGATGATCCAGCAGATGTTGGCAATTTGATCTCTGGTTCCTCTGCCTTTTCTGAAACCAGCTTGAATATCTGGAAGTTCACAATTCACGTATTGCTGAAGCCTGGCTTGGAGAATTTTGAGTGTTATTTTCCTAGCATGTGAGATGAGTGCAGTTGTGTGGTAGTTTGAGCATTCTTTGTCATTGCCTTTCTTTGGGATTGGATTGAATACTGACCTTTTCCAGTCCTGTGGCCACTAC
>NW_011494869.1:2129590-2132378 GCF_000754665.1 Bison bison bison | reverse complement strand
AGCACTTTCACAACATCATCTTTTAGGATTTGAAGTAGCTCAACTGGAATTCCATCACCTCCACTAGCTTTGTTCATAGTGATGCTTCCTAAGGCCCACTTGACTTCACATTCCAGGATGTCTGGCTCTAGGTGAGTGATCACACCATCGTGATTATCTGGGTCATGAAGATCTTTTTTGTATAGTTCTTATGTGTGTTCTTGCCACCTCTTCTTAATATCTTCTGCTTCTGTTAGGTCCATACCATTTCTGTCCTTTATTGAGTCCATATTTGCATGAAATGTTCCCTTGATATCTCTAATTTTCTTGAAGAGATCTCTAGTCTTTCCTATTCTATTGTTTTCCTCTATTTCTTTGCATTGATCTCTGAGGAAGGCTTTCTTATCTCTCCTTGCTATTCTTTGGAACTCTGCATTCAAATGGGTGTATCTTTCCTTTTCTCCTTTGCTTTTCACCTCTCTTCTTTTCACAGCTATTTGTAGGGCCTCCTCAGACAGCCATTTTGCTTTTTTGCATTTCTTTTTCTTGGGGATGGTCTTGATCCCTAATAACCTATAATGGAAAATAACCTGAAAAATTATATATGTGTATATGTATAACTGAATCACCTTGCTGTGCACCTGAAATATTGTAAGTCAACTGTACTTCAATAAAATCAATTTATTATGAAAAACATAAGTAATCCACTGTGCCCAAAGCTATTAAGAATAGAATAAAGCAAGGATGTGGACTTAGCCTTTGGGTTTGGCAAAGTCATTAGTGACCTCGGTGAGAACAGTTTCTGTGGAATGTTGGGTACAGAAGCCTGATGTGGTGGGTAGAAGAAAGAATGGAAAATGAGGAGGTGGTGATATTGAGTATAATAACACTGTTGAGGAGTTTTGCTATAAAGAGTAACTGGAAAATGGGGCAGTAGCTAGAGGTGGGTGTTGAAATTGAGGGTTGTTTATTTAATATTTAAGGTGAGGCTACTTAAGCATTGTTATAAGCTGATGTTTGCATAAGCGATTTAAGCATTGTTATAAGCTGATGTTTATTTAAGCAATTTAAGCATTGTTATAAGCTGTGAATATTCCGTGAAGAGGGAAAATTGCTGCTTCGGGAAAATCCTGAGGTGAGTAAAAAGGTTGATCTAGTATTCGAGGCAAGAAGTTGGTCTTAGATAAGAACAGGAGTGAAGGCAGAGTATATGGACTTAGATACAGGTAGACTGGTAGATTTAACGTAACTTAGCAAAAAAGCTCAAGAGGATATTAATTACCTTAAATGGATGATTTGTATATGAATCATGAGGTAACCACATTATTGTTATATACTAATGATAAAAGTGATCAAAATAAATTTGAAATTCCTTGGGTGTCTTCACAAGCCAAAGGTCAGAGGTTATTCCCTTTTAATAGATGGAAAAGTGTAGGTGCCCCTAAGAAGCTGAGACCTCAGCTAAATCATATGAAGACTCAAGAGTGATAGAGAATAAGGTTCATGAGACCTGATTAGTCTTGTTTTTAAACTGATTGGGACTTGAGAACTGATTCTTCCCTTTAGAAAGGTGAATTTCAGATAGAGAATATACTATAAAGTAGTTTTAAGTGGATAGGAAATTTATAATGTTTTTCAAGGACAGTGAGTATTAGATGTGCTGAGTCATAATCATACCTGGTTTTACTGTGTTAGTCCTTCCACCTCAAGTTTAGGAGTGGAGAAAAGGCAGAAAGAGGATTGCAAGGGCTTAACCACGGGGTGAGCTCACTCTTGAATGCCTGGGGAGTTGTTTGCTGCCGTAGAAGACATCATTTTTCTTTGCCTAAGACATTAAAGGACAGAATTATTGCCACATTTGCTTTCTGTCATGGAGCTAATATAAAATCAAGATTCATTTTTTCCACTTCTCAGAGTCAAATCTGCCACTTTCGTATTCCACTGCATTTTTTTTTTTTTTAAGTTTGGAGGATAGGCATGTTGGAAGGGAGGCTAATGGACAAAAAACTGGATTGGAAATTTCATCTGGAGACCATTTAGCATTTTTAGGATGTAAAGTAATTCATGACTAAGTCTCTCATAGTAGAGGAGAAAGAGTGAGGAATAAATATTTTGGCTCTGAATGGTGACCTGGTTGCTCTGAATTTAAGTACAGTGGAAGGAAGTACATCAGCTAAAGCAGTTGCTTAGCTTGCAGGCTGACAAATCCTCCCAAGTCACAACACATGGATTAATTTTAAGCCAATAGAGCAATATATAATTGTATATTATATAATCTAATATAGTCATCTTAAATATAGAACTTTAGCGATTAGAATACATTTTTAAGGAGTTGTGTGAAGAATTCCTTCATATTCTTTTATGTGAATTGATTATGAAAAAGTATATAATTCTGATAAAATTTCAAATCTTCCTCATTGGGAAATTTGAAAAGATTTGAACACATCCCTGTGAATATTTCGACTAGCCTCCTACACTATTTTCAGCTGTCTTCAATTCCTTATAGAACAAGACAGAGAATTATGTAAATATAAAAAACATTACTTGCGGATCACCTCTCTTCATGGATTCAGCAGCATCTTTTGTTCTCTCTGTCAAAGCCTCAGTTAATAATATTAAGTTTCCACATATGCCAGCAGCTTCCAGTTTCTAATTCCCAACAAAACCTTTGCTTGCTGGGTTTGATCTCCTAAGAAAAAGTGAAAACAGTACTTATCTCTTTAGGATTCTGTAGTAATCAGACTAGGCTGTTGCATTGTTGAATTATGTGGGGTTTTCTAAGATCAAGTGTGCTTAGTGCAATTTGTGC
>NW_011494869.1:2123169-2129490 GCF_000754665.1 Bison bison bison | reverse complement strand
AAAACAGTACTTATCTCTTTAGGATTCTGATGTAATCAGACTAGACTGTTTCATTGTTGAATTCTGTGGAGTTTTCTAGGATCAAGTATGCTTCATGTGACTTGTACTTCCTTATATCTGAATGGCATAATTTTTGAGCCTGCTATTACTGTGCAGAAACCAAAACCAATGGAAGAACTAAGAGTCCAATTCATGAAATTCATGAAATTTAAATAAATTCCATGAATCCTGCCCACTAATTTTCATGACTTGCTCCTACCTTGGGACCTTCATGTTTGCAACTCCCCTCACCAGGAGCACTGCATTTCTAGACCTTGCGTGACTGGATGTTTTCTTGTTCAGGTCTCCATTCAGAGGTCACGTCCTCAGGGAGGCCTTCTTGGCTGTTCTAACCTAAAGCAGCCCCTTCCTGTATTGTCATTTCACCATTTAACTTTCTTTGAAGTCCGTGTTGTTTTCCAAAATTATCCTGTTCTATCATTATCATCATTAATCACCAGGATTACCATTATTATCCTAACAAGAGTAGAAATTGAGTTTTTCCTACATGCCTTGTGCAAATCATTGTGTTTTATGCAACATTTTTGTAATGACAACTAACATTCATTGAATACTTACTACTCACCAAGCACTAGGCTAAGCATTTATTGTACTAAGCCAGGTCAGTGTCATCTCTTGCTTGGACTGCTGCAGTGGCTTCCTAACTGGCCACCCTTTTTTCCTCTTAGCCTCCTTACGGTTCGTTGCCTGCATAGCAGCTAGTCATTCTTCTAAAACAAGTCAGGTGCATCATGATCAGCTTTCAGCATCATTCATGTTTTTGGAGAGGGTAGGGTCAGGTCAGGATGGCAGAGTAGAGGTAGTGAGACCTAATTGTGGTCTAGATATATTTTGAAGGTCAGTCCTATATGTTTACTAAGAAATTGAGAAATAGAGCAATCAAGGATGTCTCATGCCAAAATATTAAATCCAGGCCTCTGGAAGGATGTAGATGCCAGTACCGAGATGGGGAGGCAGTAAAGGGACAGATTTAAAGTGGAAAGAAGGTCATGATCAGGACCTCAGTCAGCATTGTGGAGCTCTTGTGGGCATGAGAAAAGGCTGCTCCTGTAGACTGATTCAGTAGGCACTGCCAGAGTGAACTGGATTTCAGGCCCCATTCTTTCCCTTGGCAGGGTCTCTCTGTGTACAGTTGTAGGCAATGGCATTAGTCAGGGACTTTGCTCTGGGCCATGGTAAGTTTGTAGCCATTGAGATGCTGATTGGGCTGCTGGGTGTGAGTTTGGAGTTCAGGGAGGCAGAGAGACTGCAGATTTAAGGCTGTGTCGTCCATGGGGTCACGAAGAGTTGGACACGACTGAGTGACTTCACTTTCACTTTTCACTTTCATGCATTGGAGAAGGAAATGGCAACCCACTCCCATTCTTGCCTGGAGAATCCCAGGGACGGGGGAGCCTGATGGGCTGCCGTCTATGGGGTCGCACAGAGTCGGACATGACTGAAGTGACTTAGCAGCAGCAGCAGTAGCAGCATGAGACCACTCCTAGCTGTTTTATCTTTATATATTTTTATATATTTGTGTATGTATTACATTGTACATTAGATATGCCTTATTTACTCATTCATTGTCTCCACCATCACTGTGTAAGCTCAAGGTGATCCATGTCTGTGTTTACTACTCAGTTGTTCACCCAGACCCAGCTCAGTGCCTGGCACCTGAACACTGATTCACATGGTTGGATGAATAGACTAATTGAGAGTACCACTGCTTTCTACTTGTCCTGTGGGTTTCATGAAACTGAATGCGTGGCCTTAAGGTCTAATTGTCAGTTTGTCAGACATTCCCGTTTTCTGCTCAGTACTTCAAGTCCAAAGAGGTTTGAAAACCCTCACCACTGAAAACCATTTGTTATGTGATTACCAAAAGGAAACTTGAGTTCCAAGAGGCCATAATGCTTAATCAGGATTGTCTTGCAGCCAAAAACACATGCTAAAATGCTGGGGAAACTTGAAGGAAAATGATCCTGGTTTAGATAGAAAATTCCTTTCATGGTGATTCTGAGCTTCTGGCCTATTCTTGAGGGGACTGTTAACACTTCGCTTTCACGTTTAGGTTTGCTTGTTGGTGAGGGTTTACTTTTAACTTTGGTGCATTGAGGGTAAGAATTCCAATTTTATGAGAGGAGGTAAAGGGTGACTTGATTCAGTACTTCTGTCGCATTTATGCATTTAAACTTAAGACAGGGGAAGATAGATGCCCAAGACCTCAGCATTTTTATTTGGAATGGTCAGTAATGGCTTTGCACATGAGGTGAGGTTTGAAATGGCTCTGTGTTCTTATCTATTGTTATATAATGACAGACCACTCCCAAATTCAAGTATTAAGGCTCATAAGACTGTTGTTTACCTAAACTTGATGGGACCCACTCATGAGTTGAGTAAGCAACTACTTAACTTGGCTGGGCTGTCTCACATATCTGGTGCCTCAGTCTGGTCTAGCATGGCCCTGGCTGGGATAACTGGGCTGCCATCTTGCAGTAGGCTAGACCAGACTTACTTACATGGCATGATTTCAAGAGCTAGACCGGAAATGCCCAAAACTTCTTGAGGCTTTAGCCTGGACCTGGCATAGCATACCTTCTACCAAATTCCATTGGTTAGAACACAGTTGAAGAAATAGACTCCACTCATGATGGAGAAGCTGTACAGTCATATTGCAAGAGTATGGTTAGAGACCATTAATTGGAGCTATCAGTCTAATAGATGGCTTGAAGGATCAGTTGGTAGGGTTTAGAAGGAGGACATGAAGTTACTGGTGTGAACCTCCTCTGGTCTAAAGAAGAATGCACCTCAACTATCCTGCATCCCACCTCCCTAATGTCTGAGAAACACAAGAAGTATAAGCTTCTCTATTGGCTTGTAGGTTTTAATTAATCTCACTGAATTTTAATTAATCTCATTGAAAGTACATCTTTCTTGAGAAGGTTTCATAAAATATATACATACACATAGACTACACTGTTTTCCAAGATGCTTGGCATACAGCCATATTTCTTGTAGTTATCTTGATCATGTTGGTGTTTTCACAAGTAATGATTGTCTCCTTCTCTTGTAGGATTATGCCCATATGTTGACCTGTGTTACTGAAAGAGAAAAGTTTATTGTGCCCATCAAAGCTAGAGGTGCACGAGCCATCATAGATTTTCCTGACAAGCTGAATTTTTCCACATGCCCTGTCAAATACAGCACTCAGAAGATCCTGCTGGTACGAAACATTGGCAACAAAGATTCTGTATTTCACATCAAAACTCATAGGTATGCATTCCTTCAGCTCTTGGTTTTGATTGATTCTAGCTAAATCTAGTCCACACATGTAATTTCCCAGAGTAGCAGTCAAGATGCAACTGCTTATTACAATCTTCAGTTGCAAGGATGGGAGACCTCCTTGATATGGGGTGGACTTCCTCTTCATCCCATGAGAAAACCAAAATTCAAGATTACCTATTTGGGTAAGGTGGTTTTCTGAAATTCTGGATAAGAGACTGAGCAATAGAGAGATTGTCTAACTTGCTCAAGAGCACACAGCTAGTAAGTGAAGGTGTTCAATGTTAATCTGATTATTTATTTGGTAGCTACAGTGTAGTAGACAGTGAGACAGTACTAATATGGCCTTCAAGGACCTCTCTTATAAGGCAGGAAAGAACAGTTGTTATGGGACATGAAAATGCTGGCTGATTAGCAGGACCATAATAAGAATGGCCAGCTTGGGAAGACAGGAGACAGAAGGTCAAGTTCTTTTCTATGGCTTTTTGAAAAATAGTGCAGATCCTGGGCTGAATCATGAATTCATTTTCATAAAGGCTTTATCTGTGGAATCCTTTGCTAGTTTAAGGATACATCTCTTCAGAAAGGATTAGCATTTACTTCTGCCTGGTTACCAGAGGTTAGACCACATAGACTGCCTTTCTGGGAATTTCTTGGCTTAGGGTTTCCTGGACTGAGCATGCGTGTCCAAACCCCAAACCTGTAGAAGACACGTGTCCAATATGAATTCCCTAGAATCCCTCTTTCCCTCCCTCGGAACCAAGATAGACATTTTTCCTTGTGCTAATGTTTTGGTAGCCTTTGACATTTCTCAGGTTTAAATGGGGATTTTGTTACCAGTCCCCCTGACTTCACCATCCCAAGACCTTTTCTCCTGCTTTAGCAGGGCTGTTAAAACCCAGGTTTCAAGGGCTCAGTAGCCTACTGCTCTGGTTCTTATTTTCCTGAGGATTTGAATCCTATGGATTTGCCTTTTCTTTCTTTTTTTTTTTTTTTTTTACATGCTTAGCTACACATTTACATAAGTTATTTTTTTTTATCCAGACTTCCTAGGTATTTTCTAGTGGGAGAGTTTTCAGGTTACTTGGTCTGCTATGTTATAAGTAGCAGGCATGCCATAATATATGTTGAGGCACATCCCACAGGAGGGAATTCATGCTTATTCTTACATGTGTCCCAGGAGCATCACAATATGTAAACCAGTTCATGTAGATTCAAGTTTCTGTCTGGCATCATTTGTTCCTGGCTGAAATCTACTTTAATATTTCTTGTAGCACAAATCTAGTAGATATTCTATCAGTTTTTGTCTACCTGAAGAAAAAGCATATTGTCTTCATTTTTGAAAGGTTTTTTCTCTATAGAATTGTGAATTCTGTATACATTTGATGAATATAGAATTATATATACATTTTTTAGTACTGGAAAGATGTCACTTTATTGGCTTTTGGCTTACATTTTTCTAATGAGATTTTAGAGATTTCTAGCTTTGTTCATCTATAGGTCTGTAGGTAATTATATCTTTTTCTTGGGCTACCTTCAAGATTTCTGAAGATATTTATTTTTTAGCAGTTTAAATGTGATGAATCTAGGTGTGGATTTTGTTTTTGGTTATTTTTTGTTTTAAGAATTTTATTTTGCTTTTATTTTGTTTTGCTTTTAATCCTGCATGACATTCTCTGAGCTTCTTGGATCTTTCACTATTTTTGGAAAATATCAGCTATTATCTCTTCAAATATGTCTTTTGCTTTTGCTCTATCCTCTTTCATCATTTCTTCTGCTTGTAGGAATGCTCTGTCTGCCACAGGTGAACTCCTTGGCACATGTCTCATCTTAATTAGGAGCAGGGCATTGCCCATTTTTGTTTGCCCTGCAATGTCAGCTCTCTTATGGGTTTGAGAAAAATTGTGATTTTGTGGTTTATCTGGTTTTTTTCATTGTTAGGGTTGGAGAAACACTCTTTCAAGCTTTCTTCCTCCTGGGTGGAAGCAGGACTCTGACCCACTTTAGATAAATCAGTCAGCAGAAGCAAAGGGAAAACTCTTGTAAATCAGTGTCTATTCATATTGTCAAAGTACTTATACAGCTTTTGTTTGCATTTTGTGGTGAGACTCATATTTTGATGGAAGGGAAGGGAGCAAGTTGTTCAACTGGCTCACTGTCACTTAGAAAGAACCAATCTCTTTACATTAAGAAAAAAGACTCTTCATAACTGCCATCCATAATACACGTTAAAAACTTCCTGTTACATTGATATTGTTCCAGTGAAAGAAAGAATCCACATAAGGTGGAAAAACAAACACAGGCAGCATATCTCCCTGAATTGTTTGGCTGAATCTTCAAAACTACGCATAAATGGCAATACATTCATATAAAGTAAAATGAAATCACAGAGTTAATAGTATGAATTTGCAGGAAAAGATCTAAAACTTTTGTATCCATACAACTGAAAGTGAATCATAATGTAGAAGCACTTCTAAGGTAAAATGTGAGCTAACTCAAGGACTAGCCAGGAATCATAATGACATTAGAAACTCATAGTCCCACATTTTTTTTTTTCTTTTGCTGTCTCGTATACAGGGTTATCATTACCATCTTTCTAAATTCCATATATATGCGTTATTATACTGTATTGGTGTTTGTCCTTCTGGCTTACTTCACTCTGTATAATAGGCTCCAGTTTCATCCACCTCATTAGAACTGATTCAAATGTATTCTTTTTAATGGCTGAGTAATACTCCATTGTGTATATGTACCACAGCTTTCTGATCCATTCATCTGCTGATGGACATCTAGGTTGTTTCCATGTCCTGGCTATTATAAACAGTGCTGCGATGAACATTGGGGTACACGTGTCTCTTTCCCTTCTGGTTTCCTCAGTGTGCATGCCCAGCAGTGGGATTGCTGGATCATAAGGCAGTTCTATTTCCAGTTTTTTAAGGAATCTCCACACTGTTCTCCATAGTGGCTATACTAGTTTGCATTCCCACCAACAGTGTA
>NW_011494869.1:2121416-2121645 GCF_000754665.1 Bison bison bison | reverse complement strand
CATTCTATGAGGCCACCATCACCCTAATACCAAAACCTGACAAAGATCCCACAAAAAAAGAAAACTATAGGCCAATATCACTGATGAACATAGATGCAGAAATCCTAAACAAAATTCTAGCAATCAGAATCCAACAACACATTAAAAAGATCATACACCATGACCAAGTGGGCTTTATCCCAGGGATGCAAGGATTCTTCAATATCCGCAAATCAATCAATGTAATACC
>NW_011494869.1:2100863-2121314 GCF_000754665.1 Bison bison bison | reverse complement strand
TACCTCAACATAATAAAAGCTATATATGACAAACCCACAGCAAACATTATCCTCAATGGTGAAAAATTGAAAGCATTTCCTCTAAAGTCAGGAACAAGACAAGGGTGCCCACTTTCACCATTACTATTCAACATAGTTTTGGAAGTTTTGGCCACAGCAATCAGAGCAGAAAAAGAAATAAAAGGAATCCAAATTGGAAAAGAAGAAGTAAAACTCTCACTATTTGCAGATGACATGATCCTCTACATAGAAAACCCTAAAGACTCCACCAGAAAATTACTAGAACTAATCAATGATTATAGTAAAGTTGTAGGATATAAAATCAACACACAGAAATCCCTTGCATTCCTATACACTAATAATGAGAAAACAGAAAGAGAAATTAAGGAAACAATTCCATTCACCATTGCAACGAAAAGAATAAAATACTTAGGAATATATCTACCTAAAGAAACTAAAGACCTATATATAGAAAACTATAAAACACTGGTGAAAGAAATCAAAGAGGACACTAATAGATGGAGAAATATACCATGTTCATGGATTGGAAGAATCATAGTCCCACATTTTAATTTTACAGATGAAAGAAGTAAGGTCTGAGAAGTAAAATGACTTATTCAAGTTCTCCCAGTAAGTTAATAATAAAACTTGGATTAAAAACCAACATGGGCCAGTTCTGGCCTTGTTTACCTTAAGATCCATTCCTCACCCTTCCAGACTTTGCTCAGCATCAGTGTTGGGCTGTGTTAGCCCCCCTAGCCTGCACACCTGCTGGATGCCAGCTGTGTTTGTCAAGGAGGTGGGAACTAGAAGGAGGTTGGAGAGTGAGAAGAAGTCACAGTATTTCTCTTTCTCCCTCTCTGACTTCAGTAGAGTCCCCAGCAAGCAGGTGCATCTCCTCTACCATTCTAGTTCCTGTCAGACAGACCTGCCATGGTTCTAACTTCCACCCGGTCCCCAGGATCTGCTAACACTTCCTCCTCTCCTTTTGTCTCCAGCCCAGTGATGGAAGTGGCTTACTGCTGTTACCAATCCCTGAGCTAGTTTGCCATCTTAAGTTGGGCTTTTCATAGCTTTCATCTTCTATATAATCAAATTTTTCAGTTGAATTTCCTGTTCATTTTTGTTTTCCTGTGTAGATTCTGCACCAAATGGTACTTTTATGTTCTTTCCTCTAAATGTGTGTATTCCAACCATAATATCGATTCTGTGAGTTACTTCCAAATCCTTCCAATAAATCCCCTTTCTGTCTAAGTTAGCCAGAATTGGTTTCTGAGGAATGCAGCTGATTTTGTGGTCACATTGTATTAAATCTGAATGTCTGGGGAGATCCCCTGATGACTATCCTAAAAAACGTGTAGGTGATTATGTTGCCCAGGCAGGGCTGAGGACCCCTCTTTCATTGACAACATGGTTGTCAACAGACACAGTGGAGCAGTAATAGTTTGGGAAGTCAAAAAGTCTTGCTTCTTTTATGGTCATTATACAGTTAGAAATATCTCTCAGGAAATTGTTTTAAAAAAGCAGATCATATTATTTTCATTGAAATAATAGTTTAATTAATGGCTAAGTTTATAAATAGGTTCATATAAATAACAAAAAATAAAACTCTCTTTATGTGTCTGTTGCTCCCATTAGAATATGAGCTTCTCAAATGCGAGGATTTTATCTCTTTTCATTTGTATGTCCCCAGCATCTAGAAAGTGTCTAGAATAAATAAGTGCTCAATAAATGTTTATAGGATGCCTAACCAACAGTATATCACAACAACAGAGCTACAACTATAAACCTCTGCAATAATTTAAAATAAAAAACATGCTCCAAGTACAATAAAAGAGGCATAATGTTTTTTTACACTATAAAAGGAGCCTCAATGTGCTGTAAAATATACAGAGAACACAAACAATAACTTATCAACTTTATTAGAGATTTGACCTAAAACTCTTGTAGGTACCAGAATAACTTTGACTATTAAAGTAGGATTAATTTTGGAAGGTGAAATAGAAAGAATGAAGAAGCAATTTCAAAATCTAAAATCTCAATTTAGGAATCAATTAATAAGATTCTCTAAAGGAAAAAAATACTAATTTTATACTGAGTATTTAATATAATACAACCAATATTTAGTCTTCTGCTAAAATATTGAATCATTTGGATGGGATCATTTTAGTTCTTACAAGCAGTTCATAGTGAATTGAACAAAAACACAAAATCTTTCTCATGGCTCATGATTTTTCACAAACCTGAATTCCCTCCCTGATCAAGTATGCAGTATTAATGAGGATGTGGTATCAAAACCAGACATTCTGGTAGACAGAGCCAGCCGTATACCCTGGAGGAACAGCACCTTTTACCTCTTTGTAAGATCATTTTCTGGTACTTGGTATTCTCTAGCCTTTTCAGTCTGTCTGCCTTTAGTAAAATGAAGTACAGAATCAAATTATAGACATGTTTGAGCACCAGAACTTAACACACTCTCTCCAATTAATGTCTGATTTATTGAGGAAGCTTAGGCAGCTCTAAGTAGCAATGGCTCTCCCAGGTGACTTTCTAACCACTGAAGAAATTTAGTGTAATATAAGCCCAACAATTAGCACAAAAAGGAACAAACTGTTACCACTCTTTAGAATTAGAATTTCTAGAGGTCCTAAGAAGAGTCCCTTTGTCCACAGAAAATTAACTTAGGTTCTGTAATGTAATACTAATTCATTCCAGAACTGTTATTTTGCTACTGAGAAATGATTGAAAAGAAAATGAAAACACAGTGTAGGAAGAAAAATATTAGGAACTAGGGAAGCAGAGATAGAAGAAAATACTACAGTGTTTTTCTCAAAGCCAGGAAGCTGGGGCCAGTTCTTGATTCTTTCTGAGCCTTTAAGAAAGGAAAGAACTTTAAAGACAGTAAGACTCGCCTTCATCTCCCATCAAGTAGAAATTCTTGAGATACCAGAAGTCTGCTCCTTCTGTATTCCACCAAAATGGTAGAAAGATTAAGTAAAAATTAGATATATTTTAAATTTCCCTTTAAAAGTTGATTATAATTCAATTCAACATGTTTTGAGAGGCTCTTATGAGTGAATAGCTGTGCATGGGCTGGTGAGAGACACAAAGATAAATCTAACCAGGTGGTTTCCACATTCAGGGATAGTTTGGGGAGATAGGGAGAACTTGAACTTGACGGCAGGCTTCCATCCCTGCTGTACTACTCACTAGTTGGGTAGCTTTGGGCCACTTGCATGTGCTTTTAGAGCAAACATTTCTCATGTCTAAAATGCAAATAACAGGACCTGCTTTCTCAAGGTTTTTGAGGACTAAAAGAATTGACATATATGAAATGCCTACTGTAGTATCCAGCGTAGAGTACATGCTCTTGAAATTTTGTTTACTTTCTCTTTCCTTTCAAAAGTCTCTAGCTATTGAGAGAGACAGGCATGAAAACTTATTATAGTACAAAGTAAAAATAAAGTTACAGCTTCCCCTGAGAGGAAGGAGACTTTATTAATAAGAGGAAGAATCTGAAAAGATTCAATTTAAGAGGTAACTCTGAGTGTGGGCTCTGATGGGTGACTTTGGAAAGGAGTATGATGGGGAAAACAGTGAATGTTCTTACACAACTCAAGCAGTTCTGGAATGTGTAGGTAGGTGTAGACAGTGTAGGCACTGTCTGGCTGGAAGGAAGAGGAGATGCAGTGCTGGGGAGGGTTATGGGTGAAGAGACTAAAGCCCTCCCATCCTGTGCGCCCCAGCCTGATGTGAAATGTGACAGGTATACAGGACATTTGGACAGATGTATCTGTTTGATGCGGAGAAGGCAATGGCACCCCACTCCAGTTACTCTTGCCTGGAGAATCCCATGGATGGAGGAGCCTGGTAGGCTACAGTCCTGGGGTCGCTAAGAGTCAGACACGACTGAGCGACTTCACCTTCATTTTTCACTTTCATGCATTGGAGAAGGAGATGGCAACCCACTCCAGTGTTCTTGCCTGGAGAATCCCAGGGACAGAGGAGCCTGTTGGGCTGCCATCTATGGGGTCGCACAGAGTCGGACACGACTGACGTGATTTAGCAGCAGCAGTAGCATCTGTTTCGTGAGAAAGCCAAAACTGGTTGGAAACAGATTTCTTGGGACTTTAAATGTCCCAAGACTTTAAAGTTGAGTTGAGTAACTTACCCAAACTCATGACTGATGAGTAAACTCATGACTCATGAGTTTGGGTAAGTTCAGTAACTTACCCAAACTCATGACTGATTTGGGTTTTGAATTTATTCAGTTGACTCCAGGCTAGTAAAACTACTACCTTATGGTGCCCCTACAGCAGTGCCTGGAGCTCATCGGAGGATTGTTGCTGAAGGTACAGGAAAAGGACAAAGGAATGGGAAATTAGTGAAAGAAAAGGGCAATCCAAGTAGAGAACACCAGAGAAAATTAACAGTTGTCCATGGTAGGAAGCATTTGAGATCCTGCAATGATAATCTGAGGTACCACCAAGTGCTACCCAGACTGTAAGCTCCATACCCTCAAAGAAGAAAGGTTAGGTTTTCTGAAATTAATTTCATTATAAGGGAAGATTTTAAGGAATGAAGACTCTAAAAATGCTTGCATTGAAGTAAATAATCAGAAACAGCTTAGCCTGCCAGATACATTGTCCAGCACATTACTTTGAAAAACAAGCAATTTAAAGAAGTGAAATGGACCATGGAAAGAATTAAATGGGCTGGGTTTCCTGTTTAAAAGGAAGAGCTCTGTAAGTTATTTAAGGTACATCACGATCAGATCCATCTTCTCTCACTGCTCCTTTCCAGGGCAATTAAACTCAATTATTTCCTGTTCCCAGATCTACCCTGCCTCCTCATAAGGTCTCCTTGCCTAAATTCTATTTTCAAGAGACAGATGTCCCCTTTCCAAATGCTTTCCATCCTTTTCCAGCTTACTCTCACCCAGGAGGCTGACCTGTTTGAGAGGTCAGTAGGCTCCTATGCCTTTGGCTTTTGGTTGGGGTCAGTCAGTGGGAGCCCCAGCAGGCAATCAGACAAAGGATATGAGGTCAAGACACTTTTCACCCTAGAGTCTTACGTGTGAGGCCCCCTGGAATGACTGTAACTCTTGACTAAAGCCCTTGGAGCCTTCTCATAGGCCACCGGTGGGTTTCCAAAACCACTCCTCCTTCTTGGCTCTTTGGGTATTTATGCTCTTTGGTAAGCGTTCTACTGTTAATAATCCTGGGTGATTGCATCGTCTCTTGTAGTTTCCCTATATCCCTTCACCCTTTTATTATAAATAGACCCTTTGTTAAACTGCACTCATCTCATCCTCATGCAATAGTGTGATCACTTTCCTTTTGAGACTTTGATATAGTTTTTCCATCGTAAAACCTTCTCTTCTCTGAACTCTTCCCAAAACTTGGTTTTTATCTCTTTGAAGGTACTGTTCTTTTGCAAATTACAGTATTTGCATACGTGTTGTAAGTCCATCCTTCACTGGAATCAGTCAGTAAATGTTCAAAGAATGGCTAAATGGCAAGGATACAAACAAGACTATTATGCACCATTTAAGTTTTTCTTACATTTGTTGTTCTATATCTGTTATTTTAATATTAATATAAAGTTTTTCCACATTAAGGAGAAAGTATAATTCTGAATCACTGAATTGTGGTGTAGGGTGTGCTCTGTCTGCAGACCTGGAACTCATGTTTCCTCTCCCCTTCCCCTCACACTAGTCAGCTGTGTGTTCTGATGGTGTGTGTCTCCTCATGTGTTGCAGGCCCTTCTCTGTAGAGCCATCTGTTGGAACTCTTAATGTAGGAGAGTCCATGCAACTGGAAGTGGATTTTGAACCACAGACTGTGGGCAATCACAGTGAAAGACTTATTGTGCATTACGATACAGGTATGCATTATTCTTTGGTAAAAGTTCTACATGTTATGAAAGGTTGGATGGAAAACATGATTAAGCAAAATAGGAAATGGTTATTTTGATTGCATTAGATTAAAGCTAAGACCCACAAGGTAAAGAGCTAAAGAGTAAATGCCTCCAGCAGAAATAATAAATATATTATAATATATTTATTATATATAAATATGTATATAAATATAAATTATATATTTATTAAATATAAATCCCACCTACCAATTTATCCAGTGCTTGAAAGCCTGAGAAATACAGGGCTCAGAAGAAGGGAAGGAAACAGTTACCCAGAAGTTACACTGGTAGACTGAGATTATTTATATGTAAATGCAAACTGGAAGTTAACTTAATATTCCTTGGGCTTTCAGTTTACTGCTGCCTTTGTCTAACATTTAAGAAATATAAACTCCAGTTCAAAATGTTCTTCTGCGTGCCCTCTAGTCTGTGTAAGATTTGGTTATTTAATCCTTAGAATATGCAAATATCTTACTTAGCATCTTACTTAAATCTGGGGCTTTGTTGCTGCTAGCATTTTCTTAGAGGCCCTGCCCTGCATAATAATGAATATTCACTTACTACTTTTGCAGCTATTTGCTCTGTGGTCATGTAGATTGCATGTACATTATGCCAGTCTCCAAAATTGGTTTGCAAATTAATATATGTTATCTTGTTGTTGTTGTTCAATCGCTAAGTTGCATCTGACTCTTTTGTGACCCCATGGACTGTAGCCCACCAGGCTCCTCTGTCCTACTATTTATTATTTCATGATTTTTCTCACTTTTTCTCATTTCTTCTTTACCCATTTATGTTGATTGACCCAGATTGTCTGCATCAGAAGGGCATTGTAGGGAGAAAACAGTGCACAGTCAGGGAAAAATCAGCAAATAACATCTAGGTCACAGTTCAGAATTGCTGGCTTTGTGGACGTGTGTCTGAGCAGGACCAATCAAGCCCTTGCTTAAGGACCTGTGGGTAAGTGGTTCTGGCTCCACAAAGCCCAACATAACAGCAACTCATAATCAGTGGCACAGTCTATATTTATCTTTAAGGAGTGGCGGCTGCGCTTTGCTGGAGCAGCCGTGAAGAGATACCCCATGTCCAAGGTAAGAGAAACCCAAGTAAGACAGTAGGTGCTTAGAGAGGGCATCAGAGGGCAGACAGACTGAAACCACAATCACAGACAAGTAGCCAATCTGATCACACGGACCACAGCCTTGTCTAACTCAATGAAACTAATCCATGCCATGTGGGGCCACCCAAGACGGCCGGGTCATGGTGGAGAGGTCTGACAGAATGTGGTCCACTGGAGAAGGGAATGGCAAACCACTTCAGTATTCTTGCCTCGAGAACCCCATGAACAGTATGAAAAGGCAAAAAGATAGGACACTGAAAGATGAATTCCCCTGGTCAGTAGGTGCCCAATATGCTACTGGAGATCAGTGGAGAAATAACTCCAGAAAGAATGAAGGGATGGACCCAAAGCAAAAACAACACCCAGTTGCAGATGGGACTGGTGATACAGGCAAGATTTGATGCTGTAAACAGCAATATTGCATAGGAACCTGGAATATTAGATCCATGAATCAAGGCAAATTGGAAGTCGTCAAACAGGAGATGGCAAGAGTGAACATCAACATTCTAGGAATCAGTGAATTAAGATGGACTGGAATGGGTGAATTTAACTCAGATGACCATTATATCTACTACTGTAGGCAGGAATCCCTTAGAAGAAATGGAGTAGCCATCATAGTCAACAGAAAAGTCCTAAATGCAGTACTTGGATGCAATCTCAAAAACGACAGAATGATCTCTGTTTCCAAGGCAAACCATTCAATATCACAGTAATCCAAATCTATGCCCCAACCAGTAACACTGAAGAAGCTGAAGTTAAACGGTTGTATGAAGACCTACAAGACCTTCTAGAACTAACACCCATAAAGGATGTCCTTTTCATTATAGGGGACTGGAATGCAAAAGTAGGAAGTCAAGAAACACCTGGAGTAACAGGCAAATATGGCCTTAGAGTACAGAATGAAGCAGGGCAAAGGCTAACAGAGTTCTGCCAAGAGAACGCACTGGTCATAGCAAACACTCTCTTCCAACAACACAAGAGAAGACTCTACACATGGACATCACCAGATGGTCGACACCGAGATCAGATTGATTATATTCTTTGCAGCCAAAGATGGAGAAGCTCTATACACTCAGCAAAAACAAGACCAGGAGCTGACTGTGGCTCAGATCATGAACTCCTTATTGCCAAATTCAGACTTAAATTGAAGAAAGTGGAGAAAAACACTAGACCACTCTGGTGTTGGAGAAGACTCTTGAGAGTCCCTTGGACTACAAGGAGATCCAAGCAGTCCATCCTAAAGGAAATCAGTCCTGGGTGTTCATTGGAAGGACTGATTGTTGAAGCTGAAACTCCAATACTTTGGCCACCTGATGCGAAGAGCTGACTCATTGGAAAAAACCCTGATGCTGGGAAACTTTGAGGGCAGGAGGAGAAGGAGACGACAGAGGATGAGATGGTTGGATGGCATCACCGACACAATGGACATGGGTTTGGGTAGACTCCGGGAGTTGGTGATGGACAGGGAGGCCTGGCGTGCTGTGGTTCATGGGGTCGCAAAGAGTCGGACACGACTGAGTGACTGAGCTGAACTGAACTGTGTCCACACTTCACTGGCTGCTAGCAAGACAGGTCTAGCCTGGACTTAGCTTAAGCAGAAGGGGGAAGTTTCAGCCCTGGTAGCCCAAGGGGGGAAGATTAAAAGCAGAGTACATAAACTGTCATGGATGTCAGTTTTTCAAAGTAGTGCCATTTTAGTCTCCCACTGACAAAGCATGGGAGTTCCATTTACTTCACACCCTTGCCTGCCCACAGTGTTGTATTGTTCATTTCAGGCATACTGGATATATAAAGTGATGTATTCTAGTGGTTTTAATTTTTATTTCTCTAATGATTAATGATGTTGGGCACCTTTTCATGTGCTTGCTGGCTTTTAATTTATCTTTTAAAATTAAGTTTCAAGTCTTTTGCTCATTTTTTATTGTTTTTCCTTTTATCATTAATTTGTAAGAGTATTTTACAACTTATTATTCTGAATACTAGTCATCTGTCAAGTATATGTATTGTTAATCTTCTGTTCCATTCTGTAGATTGCCTTTTCATTTCCCTAATGATATTTCTTGACAAGCTGACATTTTTAATTTTGATGATTATAATCTCTATTATAATTTTTTTTTTCTTTTAAGATTAATGCTTTTTGCCTTCTTGCCAAGAAATCGCTACCTTTTCCAGGATCATGAATATGTTCTCTTATGTCTACTTTTATAAGGGCAGTAGTTTTAGCTACTTTGTTTAAGTTAATAGTTTATCCTTTATTTCATTTTTGCATAGGTGTCAGGTGCGGATCATGCTTCTTTATTTTTACCCTGTGGGTTATTAGCCGATCTCCTTTCTATTATTCTGGAATTCCACAACTACTTATTACTTATACTTACTACTATATTATTCTCTTATATATTCTACTATTTGTCTATTATTTATTCCTTTTAACCTGTATTTTATGTTTCCCATTTTCTTGTGGACTTCTCTGAATGCTTCCTATGCATTGTCCCATTCAGTAATTTCTTCTTCAGTGAATACTCATCTGCTGAATTTTAATTTTTCAATTATTTATAATTATTTTAATTTCTGAAAGTTTATTTGGTTCTGTCAAATCTGATTGCTCTCTACCCTTATTTTTCATGTTTCCCTTTTATTTCTTTAATATAGTAAATATAGTTATATTGTATATTTAGTAATTCAGCATACTAAGTCTGCTCATCTATTTATTTATTTGTTTATTTTGTTGTTTGCTGTTTCTTATGGTTTTCCATAATGGTATCTGGTAGAGGAGGAAAAATGTCTTTTATCCTCTGTTTTGTTTTTTAAGATGTGGCCCCTGTAACAAAGGACAGATTAACAAGAGAAGAACATAAAAATGTTTTTAATATAAGTTTTATGTGATATGTGAGCAGCTGGTAAAGAATTCACCTGCAATGAGGGAGACCAGGGTTCGATCCCTGATTTGGGAACATCCCCTGGAGAAGCGAAAGGCCACCACTCCGGTATACTGGCCTAGAGAGTTCCATGGACTGTATATGTATATCCATGGGGTTACAAAGAGTCGGACACAACTGAGCAACTTTCACTTGCAACCTACTTGAGCCTTCATAAAGAAATGATCTGAAGAAGTAGTAAAATCTGAATTTCTTTATGCTAGGTTTGCCCTTGAGGGCGGAAAGTTATGGGAAAATGTGATAGGACCAAACAGCGTTTGAACTAAGCATAGTAAATTGAGGGAGACAGTAAGGCCTGCTGATTCAGATTCCTCTTGGTATCCTTCTGTATTTGAAGGTAAACATACTTCTTTCTACCTGGTATTGAAAGGCACCTCTCACATAGGGGATCTTATTATCTGCTTCAGGGAAGGTTAACAAAGTCCCTCTTGCACCTGCCATTTCTTATATTCCTTCAATTTGATATATTTAATGTCAAGGTGCCTTGTTCTGTGGTAGTATGTTATGGATCTCATATCTTATGCATCTTTGTGTTTTATAATTTTTGGATTTAGCATCATCACTTTGGGCAGGTCCTGGACTTTATGTCCTGTCCTAGGCATCCAATGTGATAGTTAAAAACAGAAGTTCAGTTCAGTTCAGTTCAGTTGCTCAGTTGTGTCTGACTCTTTACGACCCCATGAATCGCAGCACGCCAGGCCTCCCTGTCCATCACCATCTCCCGGAGTTCACCGAAGCTCGTGTGCATCGAGTCGGTGATGCCATCCAGCCATCTCATCCTCTGTCATCTCCTTCTCCTCCTGCCCCCAATCCCTCCCAGCATCAGGGGCTTTTCCAATGAGTCAACTCTTCGCATGAGGTGGCCAAAGTATTGGAGTTTCAGCCTCAGCATCAGTCCTTCCAATGAACACCCAGGACTGATCGATCTCCTTTAGGATGCACTGGTTGGATCTCCTTGCAGTCCAAGGGACTTGCAAGAGTCTTCTCCAGCACCATAGTTCAAAAGCATCAATTCTTTGGCGCTCAGCCTTCTTCACAGTCCAACTCTCACATTCATACATGACTACTGGAAAAACCATAGCCTTGACTAGACGGACCTTTGTTGGCAAAGTAATATCTCTGCTTTTCAATATGCTGTCGAGGTTGGTCATAACTTTCCTTCCAAGGAGTAAGTGTCTTTTAATTTCATGGCTGCAATCAGCATCTGTAGTGATTTTGGAGCCCCCCCCAAAATAAAATGTGCCTATCTGAGGTTGTTGATATTTCTCCCAGCAATCTTGATTCCAGCTTGTGCTTCTTCCAGCCCAGCGTTTCTCATGATGTACTCTGCTGCTGCTGCTGCTAAGTCACTTCAGTCGTGTCCGACTCTGTGCGACCCCATAGACGGCAGCCCACCAGGCTCCCCAGTCCCTGGGATTCTCCAGGCAAGAACACTGGAGTGGGTTGCACTTTCCTTCTCCAATGTGTGAAAGTGAAAAGTGAAAGTGAAGTCGCTCAGTCGTGTCTGACCCTTAGCGACCCCATGGACTGCAGCCTACCAGGCTCCTCCATCCATGGGATTTTCCAGGCAAGAGTACTGGAGTGGGTTGCCATTGCCTTCTCCAGATGTACTCTGCATATAAGTTAAATAAGCAGGGTGACAATATACAGCCTTAATGTACTCCTTTTCCTATTTGGAACCAGTCTGTTTTTCCATGTCCAGTTCTAACTGTTGCTTTCTGACCTGCATACAGGTTTCTCAAGAGGCAGGTCAGGTGGTCTGGTATTCCCATCTCTTTCAGAATTTCCCACAGTTTATTGTGATCCACACAGTCAAAGCCAAACAGAAGTTCACAGGATAACAAAGGCTGGTAGGGCAAAAGACAGCCTTGGCACTAGAATATTTCCTGATAGTCTTCATTTTGCTTTAATGTTCTTATTTTCCTATCAGGTTAGTGATCAATTTTAAAGTAGTTTGAAAAATGTTTTATTGAGTATTTTAGTTATTTCAATCTCTAGTTTAATATGTTGCTTAAAACTGACTCTCATGTATGTCTTTTTTCACATTATAAGCAGCTGTATTTATGCAGTAGTTAGATTGCCCATACATCATCAGTAGAATCAAAACTTGACAGAAGACTTCAGTGAGAATCTAATCTAGTCCCTAGCTTTGTTTGCACATAGAATACTGACATCCTAAGAAATTAAGTGGCTTGCCTGTAGCTCATATAAGTAGTCAGAAGCACAGTTAGAACCCAAACTCAGACTCTCAACTCTCTCGCAGTGCTTTTTCCACCATAGTGGATCATCTCCCTAATCTCTTATCTACATACACATTGTTACTCCCTTAATCTGTTGACTTTAAAATGGAGCTATCTGTACATTCTCCTAGCAGCCCTCAGTCTGGGTTTTACTTTTATGCAAGTATTTGGATTGACACACATACTTACATTTATAGTCCCTTGCTAAAGAAAGTGAATATTTGTATATTAAAATTTAGTCATGCATAGGAAAGTTGATTTCTGTACACTGAGGTTCTGGTGTCAGCTTTGATTTTTGAATAAAGTCATTTTCTAAAGATTGCAGACAGAGATAAACTGTCTTGTAGCATTTTCCTTACATGAAAAGAACTGCTGTTAAGAATATGCTTTCATCTTTATTGTGGGTTATCAATGACCAGGACTTATAACCTTTCATTAGTGAAAAACAGTAATGACTACCTAAACACAATTAATCACAGAGCTTTTCCAAGCAGCCTTGATCACATTGGCTTGTCATCTCACTAAATAAGCATCTGATTGAACTTTCTGCAGCTGTTTGAAGTATGAATTGATTTGAGGAGGGAAATTTAGCATCATTTTTTTCTTCATACTTCTTCAAACAATGTTCCAGAAGGAGAAGCAGTGATACTCCTCAGCAGGAAGTACTCAGTCACTTTTCTAACAGTTGTGTTTATGCCCTTCCATTGCTGGTCCTCCACTGGATTTAATTTTCGATTAAATACAGCTAGGACATGTTGTTTTCTTGACATCTAGAGCTTGAACCAGTGCTCTAGCAATTATGGCGGCCAAGTGTAAATTTCACCAATATCTAATATTTTACTGATTATCATTTTCCTGAATCATATCTCTCCCCTCCTTTCCTCCTGTGCATGCCCTTCCATAGTGAAATCAAGTTTGTTCAAGCAATTGATTGTACCCCAGGGGTGATTTAGTTATATTTTTATTATAGTCAAAAACTAAGAAAGAAATGAAGTAACTTGATGGTTTTTACAAACTACAAACCTCCAGAAGAGATTAGGCGTACAGTTTCTCAAGGCTACATTAATAACAGTGAAACAGAACAAAAACCAAACTAAAACAAAACCAGAACAACTAGTAAATCAATTCTATCATTTGATTAAAACTGAGAGGTGAAAATGTTGACTATTGGGAGACAAATAGCTGCAGTAGGAAGTGGCAACCCAGTCCAGTATTCTTGCCTGGAAAATTCATGGACAGAAAGGCCTCAAGGGCTATAGTCCACGGGCTTGCAAAGAGTCGGACCCAACTGAGCATGCATGCACACGTGCACAGAAGGCAAAGAAATAATTGCTTAACTTTCACACTTTTCAACTGGGTATTGAGAAACTTTATATAATCTAAGGGTTCAAAGAAATATCAGTATTCAGAATAGGCTTAAAAAAGACATAGGTTCTAAGATTTTGGTTACTTGAATGAGCGTTAGAAGTAGGAGCATAGCAGTGTTTTTTCTTTAATGCCTGGTAATGTTGCTATAACTTAGAGCTGACATTACTAGCATAAATAGGAAACAGAGCTAATGCACTTATTCAGCATTTTTGAAAATGTTATGTCTTTTATTAAAGTAGGATAGTTCAAGATCAGAAGTTGGCAAATAGGCTCTTTTCCCCAAAGGTGTGATGATGTATTATTAAATATATAAGCAATCATAATATTAATACTTCACAGAGCAGCTTTATGGTCAGTTATATATTTTACTCTAATAAACCATGAAGAAATTATTTTTTTCCTCCTAAAAGCTAATAAATGAGTACCAAATTATGATACAGTAATTGAGTGTGATATGCTGTCTTGCAGTTAAAACTGCTAAATAATATACATCTGAATATAACTGTTGCAGGAAGGGGGACCCCTTCCAGGGCCCGAAACTGGGCTCTTGTCTAACACTCAGAAATGAATTGTCCAAGGAGACACATGTGCTGACAAAGCAAGAGATTTTATTGGGAAAGGGCGCCCGGGTGGAGAGCAGTAGGGTAAGGGAACCCAGGAGAACTGCTCTGCTGCGTGGCTCGCAGTCTCAGGTTTTATGGTGATGGGCTAGATTCCGGGTGGTCTTTGGCCGATCATTCTAATTCAGAGTCTTTCCTGGTGGCGCGCGCATCGCTCAGCCAAGATGGATGCTAGCGAGAGGGATTCTGGGAAGTGGACGGACACGCGGTGTCTCCCTTCGACCTTTCCCGAACTCTTCCAGTTGGTGGTGGCTTATTAGTTCCATATTCCTTATCAGGATCTTCTGTCATAAAACAACTCATGCAAATGGTTACTATGGTGCCTGGGCAGGGTGGGCAGTTTCAATCAGTGTGCTTCCCCTAACAGAACCATGCAGAATTCACTGGTGGTCCAGTGTTTAGGGCACTGAGCTTCCATAGCAAGGGGCCTGGATTTGATCTCTAGTCAGGGAAATAAGATTTCCTGCATGCTGCCAGATTAGGCCAAAAAGATAAAAAATAAAAAGCCCTGCTAACTGACTATACTCATGCAGATTTCCCTGTATGAGCTTTGTGTCCGTTGTACAATTACTATAATGAATTACAAACATGTGCCATTAGAATTACAAAATCTAGCAAAACATCATTACTGTTACCAAAAAAAAAGAAATGTTTTAACATGGCTTTAGAATCAATGCAAATATTCCTTGACCTAGGAATATTTTTTTGTCTATATTTTGATCACAATTTTGTTTTCTTTGCCTCTTATTCCACAGTTTAGAATAGGGAATGGCAGAGATTAGATGGTTAGAGATTGTTTAGATAAGTGGAATGTTTTTGAAAATTACATAGCAAGTGAAAAGTCTCAAATCATTAGATGTTAGTGCTTACAGAGAACATCTCTGTAACTCTCTTCTTTTTAAAGGTGAGTAAACTGAGGCCTGGGCTTCTCTGGTGCCCCAGTAGTAAAGAATCTGCTGGCCAATGTAGGAGGCGTGGGTTGTATCCCTGGGTTGGCAAGAGCCCCTGGAGAAGGAAGTGGCAACCCACTCTAGTATTCTTGCCTGGGAAAGCTCATGGAGAAAGGAGCCTGGTGACCTACAGTCCATGGAGTCACAAAAGAGTCAGACATGACTTAACTGAAAAACAAACTGAGGCCCAGAGGCATTAAGTGACGGTACATCTAAGTAAAGTTTGAACTTGAACCAGCTCTTTGGTTCCCTCTGAGGCCAGCCAATTTTCTATAATACTATAATAATTTCTATAATACTATAGTATTAAATTGCAGATCAAATTGCAACATCCATTGAATCTTAGAAAAAACAAGAGAATTCCAGAAAAACATCTACTTCGGCCTTTGACTGTGTTCAGTTCAGTTCAGTCGCTCAGTCGTGTCCGACTCTTTGCGACCCCATGAATCACAGCACTCCAGGCCTCCCTGTCCATCACCAACTCCCAGAGTTCACCCAGACTCACATCTATCAAGTCAGTGATGCCATCCAGCCATCTCATCCTCTGTCGTCCCCTTCTCCTCCTGCCCCCAATCCCTCCCAGCATCAGAGTCTTTTCCTATGAGTCAACTCTTCACATAAGGTGGCCAAAGTACTGGAGTTTCAGCTTTAGCATAATTCCTTTCAAAGAAATCCCAGGGCTGATCTCCTTCAGAATAGACTGGTTGGATCTCCTTAGATGACAACAAACTAGAAAATTCTTAAAGAGATGGTAATACCAGACCTCCTTATCTGCCTCCTGAGAAGCCTGTATGCAGGTCAAGAAGCAACAGAACTGGACATGGAACAACAGACTGGTTCCAAATCAGGAAAGCGGTGCATCAAGGCTGTATATTGTCACCTGCTTGTTTAACTTATGTGCAAAGTACATCATGCAAAATGCCGGGCTGGATGAAGCACAAGCTGAATCAAGATGGCAGGGAGAAACATCAGTAACCTCAGATATACAGATGACACCATGCTTATGGCAGAAAGTGAAGAGAAACTAAAGAGCCTTTTGATGAAGGTGAAAGATGAGAGTGAAAAACATGGCTTAAAACTCAACATTCAAAAAACGAAGATCATGGCATCCAGTCCCATCACTTTGTGGCAAATAGATGGGGTCACAATGGAAACAGTGACAGACTTTATTTTCTTGCATTCCAAAGTCATTGCAGATGGTGACTGCAGCCATGAAATTAAAAGATGCTTGCTCCTTGGAAGAAAAGCTATGACCAACCTAGATAGCATATTAAAAAGCAGAGACATTACTTTGCCAACAAAGGTCCATGTAGTCAAAGCTATGGATTTTCCAGTAGTTATGTATGGATGTGAAAGTTGGACCATAAAGAAGGCTGAGTGTTGAAGAATTGATGCTTTTGAACTGTGGTGTTTAAGACTCTTGAGAGTCCCTTGGACTGCAAGGAGATCAAACCAGTCAATCCTAAAGGAAATCAATCTCAAGTATTCATTGGAAGGACTGACGCTGAAGCTTAAGCTCTAATACTTTGGCTACCTGATGCGAAGAGCTGACTCATTTGGAAAGACCCCAATGCTGGGAAAGGTTGAAGGCGGGAGGAGAAGGGGATGACAGAAGATGAGATGGTTGGATGGCATCACCAACTCAATGGACATGAGTTTGAGCAAGCTCCACAAGATGGTTAATGGACAGGGAAGCCTCGTGTGTTGCAGTCCATGGGGTCGCAAAGAGTTGGACACAACTGAGTGACTGAACAGCAAAAACAATACTGTAATACTGTAGTATTATAGTATACTGTAATACTAATAATAATCTGCATACTGCCTTCTGTGCAGATTAAGAATACCGATTTTGGCATTGCCATTGACACTGGTGTGCTGGGTAAGCCCAGATCAAGTTGCATAATTTGTTTCCTGAACCCATCAGAGAAGGAGTACTTCTGAAGATGTTTGATTCAGCAGTTCACATGAGAAGTGAATTTGACCTTGCCGTGACCAGGAGATGAGAAACACTCTTTCCATCAACTTGCTAGTTCCCTAGAGAATCTATGGCTCCGCTCATATATTTTATTTACTGTCCTCCATTGTCTGAAAGTAACTGAAACCACAGAGTTAAATGTATTGTGGATATAGCTGGCTTCACATTTTGGGGGCAAAATTAGTTTTGCTCATGTTTGTTTTTGCTTGATTGATAGTAGCAAAATGTGCAAGAAGTAATGAGACCTTCCACAAAATACGTCTTTACTAGAACATAATAAATGACTGTGGCTAACCTCATTTACAGTGACTGCAGAATTCAACCCCTGAAACTGATAAGAAACTATAGTGGTAACAGGCACTCCAAGGGCACAAAAAATACCGATGGTGAGGTACAGTAACCTTAACCATTCTCCCAGGCTTAACACCCTTGCCGTCTTTCCTATCAATCGTCTAGCTGGGGAGAGGGACCCTATTTACGCTTGTCTTCATGAAAAAAGATGTGAATAGCAAGTTCTTCAACAGCACTGGAAGCAAGACAAGAGTTATTGCTTCCTTCACTTTGTGATCTGATGACTTTTGGAAGATAGTAGTGAAAAAAATCAATATTAGATGGCTCTTGAAAAGAATACAGTGGCTTTTGTTATATTTCTGGGAAGGAACGTTTTGCAGTGAGCAACTTAAACTGATGACATTAGTCTGTCTGACGCCTAGATTTGGATGAAATAAGTAAGCCCTGGAATCTTTTTCCTCGGTTAGATTTTTAAACAATGAAATATTTCAAATAAATGAAAAGCACAGAAATAATGTAATCAACAGCCATTATATTTAACATATCTCAACATTTTGCCATATGCTTTTCTTTCAGATGTTTTATAGATAACTAAACTGATTATAGATGTGCAGTTGCTCTGTTATTCTTTTCTAATCTAATTCTCATGTCTTAGTCCTCAAAGGAGCCATACTGGGTGCATATTAATGCCATTCCTGCATATTACTTATTCATAAACCATTGTCTTGAGTAGTCTCAAACTTCTTGTAAATGGTATTCTATTGTGTATACCATTTCCCAACTTGACTTTTTCATTCAATATTATGGGTTTTTTCACTTGTTGAAATATTTTTAAAATTTATTTGGCTGTGCTGAGTCTTAGCTGCAGCATGCTGGGATCTTTAGTTCCCTGACCGGGGGTTGAACCCTGGCCCCCTACATTGGGAGTGTGGAGTCTTAGCCATTGGACCACCAGGGAAGTCCTTCAACATTATGTTTTAAAGATTTAAACACATAGATATATAGCTCTGATTCATTTTAGCTAATGCAGCATGCTCCAGCATGTGAAAATACTATAGTTTATCTGTACTCCTATTGAATGTTAGGATTTTCCTAGTTTTTTGCTATTATAAACAATGCTGCAATGAGTGTCTTTGTATATGTCTTATGCAGCTGTGTGAGATTATCCTTAGGGATAAATAACTAGAAGTGAGATTGCTGAGTGACAGGGCAAATGTATCTTGAGCTTTCAGTTCAGTTGGTCAGTCATGTCCGACTCTGCAACCCCATGAACTGCAGCACTCCACGCCTCCCCGTCCATCACCAACTCCTGGAGTTTACTCACTCATCTTGAGCTTTACTGTATATGAAATTTATTGGTCAAGTGGTTGTACCAATCTGTATTTCTATCAGCAGTGTATGAAAATTCTTGTTTTTCTACCTACTTGTCAATATACTCACAAAACAGCATTGTCAAATGGTTTGATTTTTGTTAATCTAATGGTTATGAAATGGTATCTTCTTTTTTTTCTTTTATATTTTTCTTATTACTAGTACTATCTAGCACATTTAAATGTTTCCTGGATGCCCTGTAGTCCTTTTTTTACATCAGAGTTTTGGACGAGTAATGTAATCAGATAGCCAAAAAATAAAGCAATATTTGAAATGTGCATATTGAAAAGTACTATTTCCATCCTACCACATTCACCTGACCCTTCTTTCATTTTATTGGTTTCTTGTATATCTTTCCAGTGTTTTTATACAAATAGATGCAAACTTGAATTCATATTCTTATTTTCCCACCTTACACAAAAATAACATACTATTGGGTTGGCCAAAATGTTCATTCGAGTTTTTCTGTGTAATATGTTATGAAAAAAACTCCTTTTGGCCAAACCAATATGTATATTGTTCTAAACCTTGATTTTTCCACTTAACTGTATATCTTGGAGCACTTTTCTTTTCACTAGGTACTTTTTAATCCCTGCACAATATTCCACTTTTAGGTGTAACACAGATTTTTTAACCAGCCTTCTCTTGATGAATGCTCTGTTTTTTTCCACTTTGTTGTTATAAGAAACAATACTGTAAGGAATACTCTTCATCTTGTTCTGAATTATCTATACGATAAATTTCTAAAAGTGGGCCATAGGATAGTTTTGTAGTTTGGTTCTAGTATTTGATTCTTTGTGAGTCTGCTTCTATTTTTGTTGTGTATGCTGTTTTTAACTTACAAAGCATTGTTTCTTTGCATGTCTGGTTATGTTTGGCTTTTTAAAAAAAAATGTTGAACAATTTGAAACATTGGATCAGGTACCTTACTCTAAAGAGAAATGAGTTCTTTTGTCCAGGTTTCTAAGGACAAAACCAGTTTGTAACAACCAAAATCAAGGTTTAAAGTCCTCTAAAAGACATAGGCAGTTCCACCATAATAGTTTTTTTGTGTGTTAACCTCTCCCTTCGATAGGCTTAGGACTTGGATTTCTATGTCTCTTGCCCCCTTCAGAATGATATCTTCTTTGATGAATGATGAAAGAATGATGAAATCAATTAGTATGAAATCAATTAATACATGAAAAGACATTCAACATCATCTATAATTAGTTATTCAGTTGCTCAGTCGTGTCTGACTCTTTGTGACCCCATGAACCACAGCACACCAGGCATCCCTGTTCATTACCAACTCCTGGAGTCCACCCAAACCCATGTCCATTGAGTCGGTGATGCTATCCAACCATCTCATCCTCTGTCGTCCCCTTCTCCTCCTGCCCTCAATCTTTCCCAGCATCAGGGTCTTTTCAAATGAGTCAGTTCTTCGCATCAGGTGGCCAAAGTATTGGAGTTTCAGCTTCAACATCAGTCCCCCCCAGGGCTGATCTCCTTTAGGATGGACTGGTTGGGTCTCCTTGCAGTCCAAGGGACTCTCAAGAGTCTTCTCCAACACCACATTTCAAAAGCATCAATTTTTCTGCACTCAGCTTTCTTCACAGTCCAACTCTCACATCCATACATGACCATGGGAAAAACCATAGCCTTGACTATACAGACCTTTGTTG
>NW_011494869.1:2093060-2100763 GCF_000754665.1 Bison bison bison | reverse complement strand
GACTATACAGACCTTTGTTGGCAAAGTAGTATCTCTGCTTTTTAATATGCTGTCTAGGTTGTTCATAACTTTCCTTCCAAGGAGTAAGTGTCTTTTAATTTCATGGCTGCAATCACCATCTGCAGTGATTTTGGAGCCCCCCAAAGTAAAGTCAGCCACTGTTTCCACTGTTTCCCCATCTATTTGCCATGAAGTGATGGGACCAGATGCCATGATCTTAGTTTTCTGAGTGTTGAGTTTTAAGTCAACTTTTTCACTCTCTGACTTTCATCAAAGGCTCTTTAGTTCTTTGCTTTCTGCCATAAGAGTGATGTCACCTGCATATCTGAGGTTATTAATACTTCTCTCGGCAATCTTGATTCCAGCTTGTGCTTCATCCAGCCCAGCGTTTCTCATGATGTACTCTGCATATAAGTTAAATAAGTAGGGTGACTGTATACAGCCTTGACGTACTCCTTTTCCTATTTGGAACCAGTCTGTTGTTCCATGTCCAGTTCTAACCGTTGCTTCCTGACCTACAAAGAGGCAGGTCAGGTGGTCTGGTAGTCTCATCTCTTTCAGAATTTTCCACAGTTTATTGTGATCCATAATTAAGAGTATGCAAATTAAAGCAACAAGTTTCCAGTCATCAGTTAAATTTAACTCATCAAAAAGCTTAAAAGTTGACAAGAATGCATATCTTTTTTGGAAAGGAAGTACATGAAAATATTAGCAGTTCTTTCCTCTAAAAAGCAGGCCTAGGGTTGAGTGAAGGAGGAGAAGAAGTGTTCTTTTCATGGTATGTGCTGTTTAGTACTTAAATTTTTAACTTCATGTATATATTTTTTAAATAAAAATGTAACATTTTAGAGGCAAATGCCTAGATACTTAACTTTTTCTTTAAACTTTGGGAAACGTTTTGATGTGGTCAAAGTAATAGGGCCTAAAAAACGTTTGCACTATATAAAGGGCTATCAGTTTACTAAATACCTGTTCAGTTCATATAGTTGTGAATTTAGCAGAAATATTTGCTAAAAAAAAGTCCAAGTGATTAGACCTTCTGAGTTCTAATTAAAATGGTAGCAGCACAGATCAACAGACTTCATGATATTTAAGGATTTCCTTTTTCTACCTTGGTGTCAGAGTAAGGTACTTGCTGTGACACTGCAGAGATCACATAAAATAGAAGTCTGTAACTTGTGTCTTCTTGGAAGCCCAAGGACTTTCATATTCCTAGACTCAAGGCAGTTGATGCATCCTGAATGAAATCAAACTTAAATTACTATGCTGAATAAAGGTGTTCTTAACATTAAAACATTTAAAGTTTTAACCAATACTTTTGTCTTTCTATTTTTTCTTTTTCGTGTAATCACTGTCCAGGCATAAGTATGTATGTATGTGCATGTGTGTTTCATTTCATTTTTGTTTTGTTATAATTACTGTTGTTGGAAATATGGTTCCTTTTAAATAGTCAGTTTTCTGTTAATGAAGTTATTAATGCTGCCTTTCTGATCCCCTTTGTTTGGACTTAGATCCTCTCATGCTGAGCAGCTCTTCCCAGATGTACTTGGTGCAGTTAATTTAAGAAATCCAGTTTATGCTTGGAATAAAGATGAGGCTAATAATTATAATTCTAGAACTCAGGTGCCCTCATGGTCAGGTTGTTGGATTTTAAACTATTACAAAGAAGTAAAATTGGTAGCACTTACCACAATTCATATTTTATGTATTCTTTTTACAGTAATCAAGAAAGATAGTTTATTTCTCTGTAATTGTACCAAACATAACAATTCAGATTTCTGATCACGTCTTATCTCTGACTGACAGGGAAGAGGGGAGAATGAAGTGTGTAATGCTTGTGCAGTATTCCCTGACTTCACCATGGGGGAAAATAGCTTAGTAGTATAGCTCTAGAATAAATCTAAAAGCGCATTTATACTTTGTTAATATTCTAGGTGAAAAAGTGTTTATATCTCTCTATGGAGCTGCCGTAGACATGAACATAAGGTTGGACAAGAATTCCTTGATCCTTGAGAAAACTTACATATCTCTGGCCAATCAGCGAACTGTAACTATTCACAACCACAGTAGCATCATTGCCCATTTCCAGTGGAAGATATTTGCTACCCAGGAAGAGGAAGACCAAGAAAAGTACAGGTTTGTAAGAAAAATCACTATCCATATAATTTGAAGGAACATGAAACTTAGTTATGAAAATTCTGTGGCTTTTGTGGTAAGTTTCTAACCAACTCAAGCAACGTCAGATGTATTATCATTTGGGTCCAGTATACAATGCCCCTTGTTTCATTTAAAGAACCCAGACTGAACTATGTGAAACACATTGTCTGTCCTCAGTTAATCTTATCCTGCTTATGTTAATAATTTGTCAGTAGCTGCTTTCCTGAATTTTAAAGACCAAATACATCATTCTTCACTATTCTCTCAAAACAAATCTACATGTCTTTATTTCTTTTTATACCCTAACCAGATCAATCAGTTTTTATAGGGTTTCTAAAAGTAATCTCTTTTGGATTGGGATCATTGTGGACTACTTTTTTCCCAGTGAAAAGAAACTTTCAGAAAAGACAAAAAAAGGGGGAAATGAAGGCTTAGATATAATGGCTTTAATAATTTCAGTTTTAGTAGCATTGCTCAATCCTCACTAACTGTATAACTTATAGAGGTTTCTTGTATTTTAATCTGCTGCTTTTTAAAATGATACTTCAGGCAGTGGAGAAAATTAATAAAATGGAAAGCCAAACTTTTAATTAATCTCATCACTGTTAAATTTTTAGTATTTCTCTTTTTTACTGAATCTATCATTGACTCTTTTAAACTCCATTTGCAATTTTAGCTTCCCCCATCCTCCCTGAATTACCACTTTTGCTGCTTTCATTGGAATTTATTTCAATCTTTTTTATTTGCCTCTCCATTTTCATTAAAGATTAGGCCCAAGAAGCTTCAAAGCTCTGTTCAACACCAAGTTAGTATGTGATAAAAATAAAAAGTCTTAGGTCTGCGGAGACCAGGCAGAAATCCCCCAGCGAGCTGTCCCTAATTGAATCAGAAGGAGCGGTGACAGTGATAGGACACCGCGGACCAGAGGCTTTGTCATCCAGACAATGAGCTTTAATCACCGCATTGCCACTGTGCCACCTTTAAAAGTGAGAAAAGAAAAGGCTTTCCTGCCTAAAAACTTCATGTTGCCTCACAGCATAGAAACACCAGTAGTTTAAAAAGGCAAGAGGAGACCTCTTGTCCATTGCTTCATCAGTCCTGATTCTTCAGCTGACATGTATGTACCAACAATCAGAATGGTCCAGGTATGTTCAAAGATAAAAAACAGAGCAGGTACAAAGGCAGAAACAGCAGTAAAGTAGTGTTTCAGTACCCTCCTTGTGCTGTGGGCATAATCTTTTGGGGAGAAAAGAGTATGCACTATCAGAGAAGAAGTGTTAGTTGGTGGCTCAGTCATGTCCGACTCTTGGCGACCCCATGGACTGTAGCCCACCAGGTTTCTCTGTCCATGGGATTCTCTAGGCAAGAATACTGGAGTGGGTTGCCATTCCCTTCTCCAGGGGATCTTCCCAACTCAGGGATCAAACCCGGGTCTCCTGCATTGCAGGCAGATTCTTTGCAGACTGTCTGGGCCACCAGGGAAAGTCATCAGAGGGAAAGCCAGCTTTAATTTCAACTATGTCTTTGTGTTTGACCAAATGTATAGGACGTGACTGATGCCATGCCTATGTCCAAAAGATATGTAAGGAAGTTATTCAATAGTGAAACTCAGGAAAAATTCAAACCAGTTGCTGCCAGAAATTCGAAGAGATTATAATTTTAACCACACGTGAATGGACATTTCTACCCTCCCCCACACTTCTTGTCCCCGCAAACACTCATGGCCCTATCTGTAATATTATCTTTGAGGCTTATTCTTCCTTTTCTTTTGCATTGTCTCCCTTGCTCTTTCTGTTAGATCCTCCTGGCTGTTTTTGTTCATTTGTTTGTTTGTTTTGTTTATTTGTTTGCTTTTTTTGTAGCAAGGAAACAATATAATAGAGCATTTTAACGATCACAATTGGAAGCCCAAATTTATCATCGTGGATCATACCCCTCCCTTAAACGATGAGCTTGAAAAGTGGCTTCAGATGGCTAAATAAGAATGTTTTGCTGTGTGTGGGTGACACACAGCAACATAACTCATATTGCTACAAACTGGATTGGTTGGTCTTAGTGAAGAATGGATTGAATTTTCTGCCCCATCCCCTCTTCCTACCCTTCTCTTAGGGTAAGAGGCCTTATCTCTTATTTGACCAGGTATCTCTTCTCTCCCATGCCTCTCTTGTTCCTTGATACATTCCCAAGCATGCCACCAAGTTTCATATTATTAGCCATGGACTCTTGTCCTAGACTAATGGGCAACAAAACGCCCATCATCTCAAAAAGCAAAGAAAGAGGCTATTCTTTACTGAACGTCTAGTTCATATCTTTGGATATGTGCCCCTTTCATGGATGGCTGTACTCTTGCTGTGAGTGTAGATCCTCTCCTCCTCTGTGTAACAAACCCTTAGCTTGTCTCTTAGGCTCACATCAGCAGCAGATCAAGCAGAATGTTCTTGGATAGCTTGCTTATGGGCCAAGGTTTGCTTGTCCCTAAGAAACAGGAAAGGTCCATCTAGTCAAGGCTATGGTTTTTCCTATGGTCATGTATGGATGTGAGAGTTGGACTGTGAAGAAGGCTGAGCGCCAAAGAATTGATGCTTTTGACTGTGGTGTCAGAGAAGACTCTTCAGAGTCCCTTGGACTTCAAGGAAATCCAGTCCATTCTGAAGGAGATCAGCCCTGGGATTTCTTTGGAAGGAATGATACTAAAGCGGAAACTCCAGTACTTTGGCCACCTCATGCAAAGAGTTGACTCATTGGAAAAGACTCTGATGCTGAGAGGGATTGGGGGCAGGAGAAGAAGGGGATGACAGAGGATGAGATGGCTGGATGGCATCACTGACTCGATGGATGTGAGTCTGAGTGAACTCCAGGAGTTGGTGATGGACAGGGAGGCCTGGCGTGCTGCGATTCATGGGGTCGCAAAGAGTCGGACACGACTGAACAACTGAACTGAACTGAAGAAACAGGAGTGAAATCTTTAGCTTCTGGCATAAATTCTCTCTTGAGCTCCCCGGGAAGACCAGTGCAAGAATCCCTGGAATAATCTTTTTATGTTTCTCTGCTACTGCTAGTGGTGAGCGAGCTCTTTTTTCTCCTCTTCCTTCAGTAACCTCTGTAGTTAAGGTGTAGAGAGAAAGCTTGACTTCTGTCCTGAACTTGCAACACAGGTGGTCTAAATGGGCCTTAGGCATACTTTAGGAGACTCACATTTCCCTTTGCAGCATCCCAGTGACTTAAGATTTTAAAACTTCAGTGTAGATTTTAGGTGAATTCAAGAGTCTTCTCACTGCTTTCCAGTTATAACATGGCTTAAAACTCATCCCAAGGCATTCATCTAAGGGGCTGAAACTTGCTGCATGATCACTTCGAGAATTCTAATCCCTTTAGTATTATGGACGTCTTCAAGGTCCTATTCCAGCCATCATAGTTTCTTGTTCTCCAGCATCTTGATGCTGTGCCTGAGCAAAGGCACATCTGAGCCCTCTACCTTTCTGGCAATTTATCACTTTCATTCTACAAAGGAAGTCTTCCTCTCTGCCTTCCAAAATATGTTGGTATGAACCTTAGGACACACATTCAGATTTGGGGACCTCAAGCTAATCTCAGGCTCCAGACTCTGACAATGGTGATATCATTTCCCCTAGGAAGAAGTTCTGAACTTTTTTTTTTTTTTTTCCATTTTTTTGAACATTAGGAATCAGATATAAGAACCTTTGAAAATGATATTTTGGTTCTCTCTCTTTTCTGACATTTTTCTAGGAGTTACATAAAATTAATCCCTTCAAAAATTGAGACTGAATTCATTCCTCCTTACTTCCTCTATCTTGGCCTTAGGGATTATAAAATATCCTACAAGATACTTCCATCCTCATTCTCATCACAGTTTATTATTTCCAGAGACACAGCATGGGCTTTTGAGGATTTCTGCTCCCCATTTCTCCGTCAAGGTCATGGCCATTCTCTCAATAACAGCTGCTCTGGTTCTGGATTCACTGTGTACAAGAACACAGAATCCTCAGTGGAGCCCCCCGCCCCGAAAGTGATTAGCATGGATGTGTTCCAAAGCATTACAGTGTTGGAGATGACACATTTCTCTAAATAAATCAGTTGTATTTTGGCTTTCAGCCTACCACCCAGGTAGTGATAAATTTAATCTCAGTTGTGTTGGGGAGCTCTTCCAGGTGGCGCCAGTGATAAAGAACCCGCCTGCCAATGCAGATTAGACATAAGAGACTCCGGTTCGATCCTGAGTCAGGAGGATCCCCGGGAGAAGGAAATGACAACCCACTCCAGTATTCTTGCCTGGAGAATCCCATGGACAGAGGAGCCTGGAGGGCTACAGTCCATGGGGTCACACAGTCAGACACAACTGAAACGACCTAGCACAACACTCCCTTTCCTAGTCATATAAGAACCTAAAGACTTGAGTGGTACTTTAACAGGAAGAGGACCTCTAGTACTTCATTTATGACAGGCATCACAGAGTTATTAATACTCTCTGTCCAGTATGACACAGTCCATTTGAAGTTGGATGGCTCCATCCTTTCCATACCAGGTGTGGAGGGGAATGTTTCTGCCAGCCATGATGGCTGAGGTTCTTAGTTTTTAATCTCAGCATTCAATTACCACCTCTTGGGATGCTGCAAAGCGTCAGGTGCAGGTCTCTAGGAACCCAAGATGAGAGGGCAGCACTGGTTCAACACTACTGTACTCGAGACACACTGTACTCCCCACTGAGTATAGTCTGCTGACTGAACCGTAGTTGATGCCTGAAGGTGATGGATGTTGGGCTACCAGACCATTTGCAAAATGGGTTAAATCCATGATTTTACTGAAAGAGAAGGCTAGTGTATTGTTACATTCTGTGATGAGAGGCATCTTCATCTGAAAAACAGAACACCTCTGAGTGCACGAGCCAATGAGTATCAGCCAGACAAGATGGCATAACAATAGCCTGAGGTATATAGAAGTCCGTGTTGGAGTCAACCCAGCTCACAGTGGTGTGACACATTCCCTTCTTACATTCAGCCATGGCTGTAATTCTGTATAGATGGCAGAGAGGATGACAGCTGGTGTCCTCACCACCCCCCCCGACCCCGCCACTTCTCATTATACAGTGGTCACTGACTCAAGAGTCCCAGCAGTGTGGGAGAAAAGCAGCATTTTTGTGTTGTCCTCCTTTGTTTCCTGGTGTAAGGGTTGAGTTCATCATCCTCCTCAATTCATAAAGCATTATCGTCTTTGGTCCACACAAGGCGTTTTATCCCCACACCTCACTCCCATTAACCCTCATATATAAATGTAATATATATGAGTCCCATTATTTGTTAACCAATACTTCAATCTGGTACATCAAATTTACCCACATTTTTTGTGTTATTACAAGCACTTTGGTGAACCTCTTTGTTGCTCTTTATTTACATTCATGATTGTTTCTTTAGGATTTGTTCCTAAGGAATCAGATCAGATCAGATCAGATCAGTCGCTCAGTCGTGTCCGACTCTTTGCGACCCCATGAATCGCAGCACGCCAGGCCTCCCTGTCCATCACCAACTCCC
>NW_011494869.1:2071055-2092656 GCF_000754665.1 Bison bison bison | reverse complement strand
CAAGGACTAAACGTCTTTTAATTTCATGGCTGCAGTCACCATGTGCAGTGATTTTGGAGCCCAGAAAAATAAAGTCTGACACTGTTTCCACTGTTTCCCCATCTATTTCCCATGAAGTGGTGGGACCGGATGCCATGAACTTCGTTTTCTGAATGTTGAGCTTTAAGCCAACTTTTTCACTCTCCACTTTCACTTTCATCAAGAGGCTTTTGAGTTCCTCTTCACTTTCTGCCATAGGGTGGTGTCATCTGCATATCTGAGGTTATTGATATTTCTCCCGGCAATCTTGATTCCAGCTTGTGTTTCTTCCAGTCCAGTGTTCCTCATGATGTACTCTGCATGTAAGTTAAATAAACAGGGTGACAATATACAGCCTTGACGAACTCATAGATATGTATTAATAAATTCCACCTGGAGGAATACATGATTTCCTCTCTTCCTGTGGACTGAGCTGCCTTTAATTTGCCTTGACCTGCCCAGCAGTATAGTACGATGGCTGCTTTGGTTACCTTGTGTCCCATCAAGCAAGAAAAAGGGAGCACACGATGCTTTCTTCACTGGGACCAGAACACACTGAACCCACTTCTTCGACTTCTTTATGCTGTGTGACCAAAGGACCCTGAACACTGAAGTTATTTTAGAAAGAGTTCTTTGACATTGCTGAGCATATGGTTTGCATGAAGTCAGTTACAAAATAATTGGGGCTGGGGCTGGATTTAAGTGACCCTAGCTTCTCACTCAGTATTCACATTACTAAATAATGTCTCTCACCACTGGTAATACCAGAAAAATGCTGGGAAAATGGTCATGTATCCTGGCAGGGCTTGAAATTCAGCCTTCAGATGAAGTCACAGACACAAGGAGTTATGTGAGCATACCTTCAGTAATGAATAGACGGTCGTGAAGGCTGCTTTTCTGACTTATCACAAGGGATGTGAAGATCTAGAGAGAGAAAGAGAAAAGATGTGTCTCCACTTAAAGTCTGAGTATTTTATAACTTGATAGCTTGGCAACTGCCTGGGGTTCATATAGGGAGAAAACTGGCATATCTTGAGCAACTGCTTTGTTCCAAGAATTACCCCATGTCCCTGATCATATTTAATTCTCAACATATTTTTATGATGGAGGATCTCCTATTCTTTCCATTTTGTTGATGATGGCACTGAGGCTTAGAGGGTTTAAGTAACTCCTGAAGTCACAGAGTGAGTAAATAGAGAGTGGAATTAGTATCAAAACCTAGTCTTTGCTGGCTCCAGATTCTGTAGGTAATAATGGCTAGGAAAGATTTCAAGCTAAGCAAGTTTAGAAGAAACAAAAAATTTCCCTTGAAGTATGAGAGGCAGGGTAGATGTTAAATATTGAAAAAGCATCCTGGAAAACACAATTACCTAGAGGAAAATATTTGTGCAAATATCTATAAGGGCTCAGGAGTAAGCATATGAGCATTGAGTAGGATAGGAAGCCTGGGGTACTTCTTGAAGGAAACAAACTGAAGTTCTTGAGAGGATAAGGTATAAGGTCTCTCAACTGGTATATTACAGTCTCAGGCAAGGAAGGACACCCCAAGGTCATGGGTGAGACTATTCACAAGAGGATGGGCTGGAGGGGAGCCCTTTACTTCATGGAAGTACCTCATAAATCTCATGTTTCTTCTTCTTCTTTTTTTTTTTAGGGTCTGTGATGATCTTAGCAAAAAGGAAAAGAGTGAGACTGATGAGTTTCTTGAGGAGTGCATTATCGATTCTTCTCTCCGACAACGTCTTTCCATTCTCTCCCGAACTTTTGAGAATCAGAGAAAGCTGGTTCAGGCAGACAGCATGCTCTTCTTGAATACCATTTTCACTATTGAGCCTCTGGTAAGCAAATAAATACAATAAACCTTGCAATAAATGTAGTGGGGAAGAGGGCTTAATGTGATGTGAGTACTCACTCTGAGATTGATAACGGTGTGATCCAAGAGCGTAAAGATTCCATCTGAGGGACCTCATTGTCATTATGTGCCAGTGAATGAAGGTTAATGGTTAGAACACTCAGAGGTGACATTTATAGAGGTCACACTCTATGCCCCAGTTGCTGATAAGCACTTCATACATGATACCTACTTTATTTCATTTATATATATATATATATTATTATCAGCTATAATTAGCCTCCCATTCTATAGATGAGGAAATTAAGAGTTAGAGAAATTGGATAACTTACTCAAGGTCAAGCAATTAGTGTTAGTAGTTAGAAATTTATCCCTGATTGGCCTCACTCTAGAGCAGGGTTTCTCAACGTCTTCACTATTGACATTTGGGGCTGGATAATTCTTTGTCCTGTATACTGCAGGATATTTTAATAGCAGCTCTGACTTTTACCCATTGGATGCTAGTTGCAAGAACCAAATCTCCATCCAGATGTCAGATGTCCTCTGGTGGGCAAAATCATTTGAGTGGAAAACTGTTTTGTCCTTAATTCACTCAATAAATACTTATTGACTGCATGTTCTGTACCAGGCACTGCGTACTGGGCATTGATGAACAAAACAGACATTGTCCTTGACCTCACTGTCTAACTACTGAGACCTGAGCTAGAGTTAGAACAGAATCTGTCTGATTCCACAGACTAAATTCTCTTTTTTTTTAAGGTATGCAATGTAGTGAATTGATATTTCTATAGATGGTACTCCATTTAAAGTTATTATAAATAATGACTATAATTCCCTGTGCTGTGCAATATATCCTTGTTCCTTATCTTTTTTATACACAGTAGTTTGTATCTCTTAATTCCATACCCCTATCTTGCGCCTCTCCACTCCCTCTTCCTACTGGTATCCACTAATTTGTTTTCTATACCTGTGAGTCTGTTTCTATGTTGCTGTATATATTTGTTTTATTTTTCAGGTTCCACATGTAAGTGATAACATAGTATTTGTCATCCCCATCTGACTTATTTCACTAATCATAATACTTTCTTGGTCTGTCTACTTGTTGCAAATGGCAGAATTTCATTCCTTTTTATGGCTGAGGAAAACAGAATGGGAAACACTAGAGATCTCTTCAAGAAAATTACAGATACCAAGGGAACATTTCATGCAAAGATGGGCACAATAAAGGACAGAAATGGTGTGGACCTAAGAGAAACAGAAGATATTAAGAAGAGGTGGCAAGAATACACAGAAGAACTGTACAAAAAAGATAATCACGATGGTGTGATCACTCACCTGGAGCCAGACATCCTGGAATGTGAAGTCAAGTGGGCCTTAGAAAGCGTCACTACGAACAAAGCTAGTGGAAGTGGTGGAATTCCAGTTGAGCTATTTCATATCCTGAAAGATGATGCTGTGAAAGTGCTGCACTCAACATGCCAGCAAATTTGGAAGACTCAGCAGTGGCCACGGGACTGGAAAAGGTCAGTTTTCATTCCAATTCCAGAGAAAGTGAAAGTGAAGTCGCTCAGTCGTGTCTGACTCTTTGCGACCTCATGGACTGTAGCCTATCAGTCTCCTCCGTCCATGGGATTTTCCAGGCAAGAGTGCTGGAGTGGATTGCCATTTCCTTCTCCAGGGGATCTTCCTGACCCAGGAAATCCGCATTTCCTGGGTCTCCCGCATTGCAGGCAGATGCTTTACTGTTTGAGCCAATGCCAAAGAATGTTCAACTGCTGCTGCTAAGTCACTTTAGTTGTGTCCGACTCTTAGCGACCCCATTAACTACAGCCTACCAGGCTCCTCCGTCCATGGGATTTTCCAGGCAAGAGTACTGGAGTGGGTGCCATCGCCTTCTCTGAAGAATGTTCAAACTACTGCACAATTGCATTCATCTCACACGCTAGCAAAGTAATGCTGAAAATTCTCCAAGCTAGGCTTCAACAGTATGTGAACCGTGAACTTCCAGATGTTCAAGCTGGATTTAGAAAAGGTAGAGGAACCAGAGATCAGATTGCCAACAACTGTTGGATCACAGAAAAAGCAAGAGAATTCCAGAAAAACATCTACTTCTGCTTCATTGGCTATGCTAAAGCCTTTGACTGTGTGGATCACAATAAACTGGAAAATTCTGAAAGAGATGGGAATACCAGACCACCTGACCTGTCTCCTGAGAAATCTGTATGTAGGCCAAGAAGCAACAGTTAGAACCAGATGTGGAGCAACAGTCTGGTTCCAAATTGGGAAAGGAGTGCATCAAGCCTGTGTATTGTCACCCTGCTTATTTAACTTATATGCAGAGTACATCATGCGAAATGCCAGACTGGATGAAACACAAGCTGGAATCAATATTACCACGAGAAATATCAATAACCTCAGATACGCAGGTGATACCACCCTTACAGCAGAAAACAAAGAGGAGCTAAAGAGCCTCTTGATGAAAGTGAGAGAGGAGAGTGAAAAAGCTGGCTTAAAACTCAACATTCAAAAAACTAAGATCATTGCATCCAGTCCCATCACTTCATGGCAAATAGATGGGGAAACAATGAAAACCATGACAGACTTTATTTTCTTGGGTTCCAAAATCACTGCAGATGGTGACTGCAGCCAGGAAATTAAAAGATACTTGCTCCTTGGAAGAAAAGCTATGACCAACCTAGACAGCATATTAAAAAGCAGAGATATTACTTTGCCTACAAAGGTTTGTCTAGTCAAAGCTATGGTTTTTTCAGTAGTCGTGTATGGGTGTGAGAGCTGTACCATAAAGAAAACTAAGTGCTGAAAATTGATGTTTTTGAACTGTGGTGTTGGAGAAGACTCTTGAGAGTCCCTTGGACTGCAAGGAGAGCAAATCAGTCCATCCTAAAGGAAATCAGTCCTGAATATTCATTGGAAGGATTGAAGCTGAAGCTCCAATACTTTGGCCACCTGATGCAAAGAACTGACTCATTGGAAAAGACCCTGATGCTGGGAAAGACTGAAGGCAGGAGGAGAAGGGGACGACAGGATGAGATGGTTGGATGGCATCACCGACTCGGTGGACATGAGTTTGAGTAAACTCCCGTGTTGGTGATGGATAGGGAAGCCTGGCGTGCTGCAGTCTGTGGGGTCGCAAAGAGTCAGACACTACTGTGGGACTGAACTGAACTGTATTACACGCCACACAACACCGCATCTTCTTTATCTGTTTGTCTGTTGGTGGAATTAGATTGCCATAGATTAATTGACTGTAGGTGTGTGGGTTTTTATCTGGGCTCTCTATTCTGTTTCATTGATCTATATGTCTGCTTTCTATTCAGTTTTATTGATCTATGTGCTGGTACCACACTCTTTTGTTTAGCTTTTTAGTATGGTCTGAAGTCAGGGAGTGTGATACTTTGAGCTTTGTTCCTTTTTCTTGAGATCGTTTTGGTTATTTGGGGTCTTTTGTGGTCCCAAGTAAGTTTTAGGTTTACTTGTTCTAGTTCTTTGAGAAATGTCATGGGTATTTTAATAGGGATTATATTAAGTCTGTAGATTGTTTTGGATAATATGGCATTTTTAACGATGTTAATTCTTCTAGTCCATGAATACAGGATACTTTTCTACTTATTTGTATCATTTTCTATTTCTTTTTTTTATTCTGTTTTTTTTTTTAATTTTATTTTTAAACTTTACAATATTGTATTAGTTTTGCCAAATATCGAAATGAATCTGCCACAGGTATACCTGTGTTCCCCATCCTGAACCCTCTTCCCTCCTCCCTTCCCATACCCTCCCTCTGGGTCGTCCCAGTGCACCAGCTCCAAGCATCCAGTATCATGCATCAAACCTGGACTGGTGACTCATTTCATACATGATATTATACATGTTTCAATGCCATTCTCCCAAATCTCCCCACCCTCTCCCTCTCCCTCTCCCACAGAGTCCATAAGACTGATCTATACACCAGTGTCTCTTTTGCTGTCTCATACACAGGGTTATTGTTACCATCTTTCTAAATTCCATATATATGCGTTAGTATACTGTATTGGTGTTTTTCTTTCTGGCTTACTTCACTCTGTATAATAGGTTCCTGTTTCATCCACCTCATTAGAACTGATTCAAATGTATTCTTTTTAATGGCTGAGTAATACTCCATGGTGTATATGTACCACAGCTTTCTTATCCATTCATCTGCTGATGGACATCTAGGTTGCTTCCATGTCCTGGCTATTATAAACAGTGCTGCGATGAACATTGGGGTACACGTGTCTCTTTCCCTTCTGGTTTCCTCAGTGTGTATGCCCAGCAGTGGGATTGCTGGATCATAAGGCAGTTCTATTTCCAGTTTTTTAAGGAATCTCCACACTGTTCTCCATAGTGGCTGTACTAGTTTGCATTCCCATCAACAGTGTACCACTTGTAAAAGAATGAAACTAGAACACTTTCTAACACCATACATAAAAATAAACTCAAAATGGATTAAAGATCTCAACGTAAGACCAGAAACCATTTTCTGTTTCTTTATCTGTGTCTTTAGTTTTCAGAGTATACGTCTTTCAATTCCTTCATTAAGTTTATTCCTAGGTATTTTAATCTTTTTAATGCAATTGTAAATGGAATTGTTTTCTTGATTTCTTTTTAAATTGTTCATTATTAGTGTGTAGAAAAGCTACAGATTTCTATATATTAATCTTATATTCTATAATGTTACCAAATTCATTTATTAGTTCTAGTAGTTTTATGGAAGAGATTTTAGGATTCTTTTTATATAGTATCATGTCATTTGCAAATACTGACAGTTTCATTTCTTCCAATTTAGATTCCTTTTGTTTCTTTACTTATCTGATTTTTGAGGCTGGAACTTCTAATATTATGTTAAATAGAATTGTCAAGCGTGGGCATCCTTGTCTTATTCCTGATTTTAGAGAAACAGCTTTTAGCTTTTTACCACTGAGTATTATATTAGCTGTGTATTTATTGTAAATGGGCTTTATTATGTTGAAATATGTTCCCTCTATACCAACTTTGTTCAGAGTTTTTATCATGAATGACAATTGAATTTTGTTGAATGCTTTTTCTGAATCATTTGAGAAGTGATCGTGTGGGGTTTTAACCTTTGTTTTGTTAATGTGGCATGTCACAGTGATTTATTTGTTTATATTGAACCGTCCCTTCATCCCTGGAACAATCCCACTTGATCATGATGTATGATCCTTTTTATATATTGTTAAATTTGGCTTGCTAATATTTTGTTGTTGATTTTTGTATGTGTATCCTTCATAGATATTGGCCTGTAATTGTCTCCTGTTTTTTTTTTTTTTTTGGCAGTATCTTTCTCTGGCTTTGGTATCAGGGTAATGGGCTCATAAGATGAGGTTGGGAGTGTTCCCTCCTGTTTAATTTTTTGGGTTAGTTTGAGATTGATAAGTAGTTTGGTAGACTCTTCTTTATATGTTTAATAGAATTCCCCGTGAAGCCATGCAGTCTGGGACTTTTTTTCTCTTAAAAATTTTTTGATTACTAATTCAATTTTGATACTAGTAATCGATCTTTCAGATTATTCTTTTCCTGATTCAATCTTGGAAAATGGTATGTTTCTGGGAATTTACCCATTTCTTCTAGGTTGTCTAATATGTTAGCATATGACCATCATAGTATTCTCTTACAATTGTTTGTATTTCTGTGATATCAGTTGTAATTTCTCCTCTTTCATTCTTGTTTTATTTGCATTCTCCCTCTTTTTCTCTTAATGACCCTGGCTAAAGGCTTATCAGTTTTATTTATCTTGGTGTCACTGATTTTTTTTTGTTGTTCTCTATTTTATTTAGTTCCTCTCTTATATTTATTCTTTCCTTCCTTCTACTGATTGTAGGCTTTGTTTGGTCTTCTTTTTCTAATTCATTTAGATAATAAGTTATATTGTTTATTTGAAATTTTTCTTGTTTCTTGAGGTACAACTATATTGCTATGAATATCTGTCTTAGAACTGCTTTTGCTGTATCCCATGGATTTTGGAAAGCTGTGTTTTTATTGTCATTTATTTTGACGTATTTTGATGCTTTCTTTTTTGATTTCTGCCATGACCCATTGAATTTTAGTAGCATGTTGTTTAGTCTCCATGTGTTTGTGTTTTACCCATTTTTCTTCCTGTAATTGATTTCTGCTTTCATACTGTTGCAGTTGGACATGATGCTTGATATAATTTCCATCTCTTAAATTTGTTTAGACTTGTTTTGTGACTTGGCATGTGATCTGTTCTGGAGAATGTTGCATGTGTACTTGAAAAGAATGTATATTGTGCTGCTTTTGAATGGAACGTCCTGTAGATATTTATGAAGTACAGCTGGTCTGATATGTCATTTAAGGTCATAGTTTCTTTATTGATTTTCTGTCTGGTGATTGGTCCATTGATGTAAGTGAGATGTTGAAGTCCACTACTATTATTACATTATTGTAAATTCCTCCCTTTATGTCTGTTCATATGTTTTTTACTTTTATGTGCCTATATCACAGATCAAACTGCTGACCGCTCTGCCCCACTGCCTCAAAATGAATAGCCAGCATCTTCTGTATGTGCTGGGCACTGTGTGTTATTTTAAACTTAGCAAGCATAGACTGATGTGAGGGTAAAGACAATAATAGGAGTTAAGAAAGCCCACAACTAGTTAGAGCTGCTGGATTGTTACCATTCAGACCTGTTGGGCACAAGGACACATTAGAATAAAAAGTCATTTGTGAGAAATGCCACTGACTTATATACAGCAGTTTTCCTTTTATCTGTACCTCGAAATTATGATTACAAGATATAACATAGAAAATGTATTCCATGGCTAAGTAAGTTTGAGATACACTGGGTTCCATATTGTTTGAAAGGTTTATTTTGCTGTTAGATGGCTAAAAGTCTTTCATATGATAATGAGCATTATAAATCTCTAAGAGGAAGCCTTCCCCTTGGAGATACCCTTTGGAACTAATATTTAGTAGAATTGGCTATGTGAATCACTGGTAAAGATTGTCAGGACACTAATTCAGAGGCTGAGGTGATTATCATAGGCTACAAAGTTAGAGTAGGCTTTTTGAGAGCAGAGCCTTGAGTTGGATCTTGCAGAATGGAACTTTTGGAAAACAAAATTGGGGTTTCATTCAAGGAGTGGTTCGTTTAGAGCTCCATTAATGGTTCAGTTTTGCTTGAAGTAAAGGGTTCGTGTAGGAAAATAAGGTTGGAGATGTGGATTGAGGCTGAATCTTCTCTCATGTCAGAAGACAATCTAGGGTTCAACTGAGCCAAGGGATCTTCAGATATAATGAGTTAGACCAGAAAGAGGTTAAGTCAAGGTGAAAATATAGTCTTGGAAGGACAGGACATGTACCTGTAAAAGTAAGCCATACCCAAAGATGTGAGAAGCTCAAGAAGGCATTACAAATCCCAGGCAAGTAAGTTGCTGAGTGGGACAGAGGCAGGGAGGAGCAATCAGTCAGGGCAATCTTAGACATGGCTGGCAAGGCCCAGAGTGTGGGCAGTCCAAGATTTTTCCCAGCTGGTACAGAGAATCCAGGCTGATGACTGCTGTCCTTTTCTCATAGCCTTCTGGGGTTGGGTGACTCTGGGATGGCAAAGATTGGTAGTCAAAAGGAGGTGGGAGGCCCACAGCTAAGGCTTGTACATATTAAATTCAGAAGTAAAAAGACTAGGCTTAACCTCAGATTTTCTTTTCTTCATGCACAAAACCCAAAGCTTCTCATTGCAGATGTTAAATGTGTTAATATGTGGCATTTAATATTATTTTTGAATTCTAAAATAGGAACTGAATTGGGCACAAGGCATATTTTTACCATTAGGAAGAAAACCACTTTATAAGATAGTGATACACAGATATGATATCTTTTAAATAAATGAGACTAATTTTGTTTATGTTGTATGAAAAGAATCTCCAGGAAGGGGATAATATTTGCTTAGTATATAAGTGATGCTTATAGCATCTGTAATGATTTTATCTTTTCTGTAAAGTATTCAGGCTTTCTTCTCATGATAGTATTTATTAGCTGATTCTTGATAATTTTTGCAAATTGAAAAATGAAGTCATGAATTTTTCCTAATGTCTTCCTTAGTGTTTTTCTGGTAGAAAGAGCAGAACTCAGTATCTGTTATAGTGAATTATTTATTGATATTAAATTTCCTTTTTTCCTACTTAGAGACCCTGATAGTTTTATAGAAATACAGTTCTTGTGAGTGTAATGCAATCTTACCTTGTAAATTACTTTTGAAGTTATTTATGGGAAAATTTTGTACCAGTAGCTTCTTGACTCAGATGTGAACTATGAATATTTTCCACCGTTGAGATTTTGGTTTTATGATACAGGTAAATGAATTCTATGAGGGAGCTGGTAAAAGATTTATAGTAGAGATTAGATCTGACCGGAATATTGGAGGAAGGGTAAGATTTAAGAAAGGAAGAAGAATGTTTCCAATTGGTAAAGTTATGAAAACAAAGAAAAGAGAAAGTGTTAGGTTCATAGCCTATTAAATAGCAATGAAACGATAAGTTTGTCTGGAGCCGGTGGTCATGGAGAATATAAGAACTGAGATTGAGAAGGAGAGTTGGCATGTCTGGGCTGCCCTGGCAACCTGTTATGCTATGGCTGACTGTCTCCTACACTGTGTTTCTGTAAACACTGGATCTGACAGGTGGTAGTGTATGTTCCCTGCAAAAAGGGAATTTTGCAGTCAAATAATTTTGGGAAATACTGATTCAAGAGACTGTGACTCTCAAAGGGCAAAGTGCAAACAGTATTTCCCCATGACCAGAGACCCCTTTTCCCACAAAATATATACTGGAGTCAGTGTTCTGTGGATCCTAGTTTGATAACTGATACTGAGGGTTTCTGAGACTCAGTTCAGTTTTGGATCAGGCACAGGGAGTGTTCAGTGTGTTTCAGAAAGATTATCTTAGCGTCCACTTGTGGATCAAATTGGAGGAGGATGCATAGGGGTGGGATGGGTAGTGCAGGTCAGGCAGGGGAAATTCACTAATGCAGGGAAGGTCAGGAAACTGAATATCTGCTGGCAAGTGGAAGGTGTGCTGTGTGAAGGTGATGCTGACCTGAAACAGCCTGATGACAGTCGGAAAGCAATGGAAATGGCAGATGTGAGAGATGCTCAAAAGAAAGACACCTAAGTGCTTTTTGGTAGACTGGCTATTGAGGGTGAGACATGGTGAAGAATCACATGTCTTCTCAGATCTGAACTAGAGTGACTGGGAGAATTATGACTTATTAGGAACTGGCAAGCCAGAAGTCCTGGGTTTCACTCCCAGCTTTGCCAATAGCAAATGTGACCTTAAGCAAGCCATTTCATCTCCTGTGGCATCAGCTGCCTCGAATACCAGATAAGGATATTTGGGTAGGGCGTGTTGATCCTTTTTGGCTAGTAGGTTATGATTCTCTAGTCTGACAGACTCTGAGCTCCTTAAAATCAAGAAGTGCCTTATCCTTATCTATACCCCATGCATAGCACAGTACCAATTAATGGGTGGATGAAGGAATAAATGAACAAATGGAAATCAATTAATGAAGATGAATTTGGTTCTGAACAGGTTGAATTTGAGATGACACTAGATTTCCAAATAATTTTGAAAATACAGTACTTAATTTGTGGGATGGGAATCAGATCTGGAGGCAAGATTTATGAGTATCTTTTGGAGGTCTTCACAGAAGGGATGAAGAGCAGATGGAAATTCTAAAATAAGAACAGAGCACAGGAAGAAATTTGCAGCAGGCCTAAGATAGCCCCCAGGTGCTCACCTTTAGAGGCCCTGCAAAGAGGGGAGAGGCTGTTACTTCACAGAGAAGGAAGGCCAAGAGGAGAATCAGCTGACTGAGAGCTCACCAGGTCATCCTGCATGTCTTTCTACCCTATTATGCCTTGTCCATCACAGTTTTCTACTGAAGGATCTTCTGAATCTTGCTCATGTATAAGATCAGTTGTGCCAAATGGCCACTATTTAATTTCTGACAGTTGAGCTATGCATCAGTGATTAGTTTTCTTTATTAGGATGTTATTCTTTTTAATTAGTTTCTTGATATGATCTGAGTTCACAATAGAAGCAGGGATGATTAAAACCAAGCAGTGCCACCTACTGATCTAACAGTCAGTCTCTAATTGATGGCCTGCTCAAAAAATAAAATTAAAGGTTGATGTAGGGGTTTAGAGACTATCTTGCTTTCTGTTAGGTCCTTCAGCCTCTTTGTCCACTAAGGAAGGATATTTTCTTCAAATGAGGTAAACTTAAAAAGTAAGTTTAAAAACCAAAAAGAAAAAAAAATGGTACTTTAGGGTCTGAAAATAAGTAATAAATGATATGCTTATTTTCTCAGACCTTTGTCTATATATCTGGTTCTTTAAATGCATCAGCTCAAATAGAGGTTAGTTTAGCCCTTATTGTGTTCCTTGCATATTGAGTGTTTTATGGGAACATTGTTCCTCTTTTAGAGGCTCTTTGAATTTAAAGCAAGTAGATTCAAGATTAAGAGATCAATCACTGTCCATAAATTGTCAAAAGGTGGTGAGGGTTTGAATTTAAATCACATTTTGTTTATATGATCTTGTGAGAAGTAGTTTGACTCAGTGCTGTAAGAATGATCCAAAACTCTGGAACTACAGGTTCTTACTCTATTCTATAACCTTTTCACTGCTTGATACCTGGTTGGTTCCACTGTCTCAGTTCACCTTCTTCTCATCATGCTCATTGAATACCATTGCTATAGGGTCTGTTGGGAGAATCTTGGGGAGTTACGCCTGGGCATCTTTGGATCTTGTGTGGTCACAGAGTATAGAAGTGGAAGTTTGTCTTTTGAGAGACCCCAGACATGTTCATTAGTGGAAGAAAGGTATGGGCAAAAACACAAGAAGTAGGCAGTTTTGGGCAAATACATGAAAACTGGATGGAAGGGATTTTTTTCAACTTAGTTTGTAATTTCTTGATATTCTAATAGTAATCACTGACATTCTAATAGTAACAAAAATTGTTGTTCTAGTCATTAAAACATGTTGTGTATCACTGCTATTTACATCAAGTTCCTCATGTCAGTTCTTTTGATAACATCTCAAAATACTAATGTCCTTAACCTAAAATTTCCCTTTATTCCTTACCTAGGGAAGGCACTAGGTTCTATAGAATACTGATCATTTCTCAAGCCACCTGCATCCACACAGGTTTCTTTCCCCTTTGGGAAAGAATCACAAAATTGAGTCTATTATGCATGTTTTGTGCCTTCCAGAAAAACGAGTGAAATGGACTACTTTCAGAAATGTAATATTCTATTTTACTAGATGGACTCTAGCTGTACAGAATTTTGACAGTCTTATTCTCTAATTTCCTTTGCTTATGTCTCTTGAGTACCCTGAGTGAGAGAGATTTAAAGACAAAAAACACAATTCTGAGAATTGAGAGGCAGAAGAATATTACAGGGCAAAAAGAGAGAATTAAGCTTTGGATTTCCATGGGCATCTAGGAGTCCTCTGAGAAATCACAGCATAGGTGTGATAGCCTTGCTTCTGAACTCTGGTACTGCTAGCTCAGGTCACACTTTTAAAATGCAGCAATTTTCTGAATGTTGAACACTAGATATTTTCTCAAAAAGAAATGTCTGAGAATTTAAAGATATTTGCCCAAACTGGCCCTAACTGATTGACTGACTGACATCAGGGAAAACATGTCTGCTTCTTTTAGCAAATGTCTTCCATCAAAGCAGACTGCATCCAGTATTCCTAGGAAGCTTCAGCTTAATTTAACTAAGTCTTTTAAAGGGAGAGAAACTTGATAATTTCTTTATTATCATGTAAGAAACAGTAAACCGTGCTTTGTCGTCACCTAAGCCTGCAGAAAACAGGGGATTCAGCAATTCAGACTTTGAAAGCACAGCTCAAATTTAGTTTACTTTATTTTTCTCAAATTGGCATCGCATGTGAGCTCAGCAGAACTAGGTTGGGTGGGAGCCCAGATGGCTAGCAAAGAGGAAGGATCGAGCTTTTTACTGCAAACCCCTTCCACTTCTCGTACCATTAGTCGTGAGTCACATTGCAAACATGTGGGCGCTGACTTCTTGGAAATGGACACCGGAAAGGAGAAAAGAGGACAGGGATGTGCTGAGAACAAACTGTCCTTGACAAGTCATGGCTCTTCCATCAGCATGGTTTTCCCATTCTTCACCCTCCCTTTATTATTGTTCATCCTCTCAGATCTTTGTGCTCAGCTAAATCTTTTCCATTTGTGCTGGTATATTCACTGTTGTATTTGAGAACCAGTGGAGGTAGAGGGAGACTTAGGGAAGTCTTAGAACCATCAAGGTTCCTCATGGCTTGTTAAATAAATTAAGACCGTTCTTTGTTGAAAGTGATGCAGGTCTGGCTCTCTCCAGAGGAATGTAGGAACATCACACACAACTACCTCAGCTCCACAAAATCCCACTGGAGTTTTTGCTGTACATGGGTTGGAGTATCTGACCCAAAAGAGATCTTCTGTGAAACATTCTCTGAGAGATGGCCAAATCTTTTTTTTTTTAAGATTTTTTTTTTAGATGTGGTGGACCGTTTTTTAAAGTCTTTATTGAATTTCTCACAATATTGTTTGTTTTATGTTCTGGTTTTTTGGCGACAAGGCATGTGGGATCTTAGGTCCTTGACCAGGGATGGACTCCACACTCCCTGTGTTGGAAGGTAAAGTCTTAACCACTGGACCTCCAGGGACGTCTCCCCAGAATAGCCAGATCTTAAAACCTTGTCTTAAAAACTTTTATGGTCTGAATCAAAACTTGCCTAAATTCACAGTTTCCTCTCCCAGGAGATATACTGAAAGAGAAAAATCTCTTTGCATGCCATGTGCCAATTCAGTCTTTTCTTTCAATGATAATTAGAATAGTTTACCTTTAGTTTTTAGCTTCTATTTTTTCTTATTTCTCTTTGAGACACTTCTATTAATATTTGCCCCAGGTAACAATAAAGAGAACCTTCCACTGATCTGGAAGGTTCTAAGAAAGTCATTGTGGATTATAGCTGCTAATCAGTGCTTCTGTTTTTTCTCTTATTGTCTAATAGAAATTTGACTTTAACGGGATATTTTTATTTCCCAAGAGAAATTCTTTAAATTTTTCTTAAATACGATAAGATAGCAGAAACCATTCTACCAAAAGAATATTTCCATTTTGGTAGAACCTTATGAAATCCATGACACGTTATAGCTGCTCTTGTAGTCATTATTCGGTAACCTTGTTCTGAATCGGCTGTACCCTGACCCAACCGGGACAGCTTGGTGAAAATCCTCCAGGGCACTTCTCAAGAGCTGCCCCGTGCTAACGTTGACTGTGTCATTCATAGGGACCTCCTGCCAGTCACCTTCCAGAGCCCCTGAACGTTTGGGGATGCAGCACATCCTACTGTGTCCACTGGACGAACACCAGGTCCCACTGGCTTCCCTTAAGCCTGATTGTTGGGTGTGGTGTTTTAAAACTTCTCCTGACAGTTTTTAAAAGCAGAGGCCTCACGTTTTGTTATCATTGCAGCAGGGTTCAGGAAATTAAAGAAAAAAGTACTACAGAATCCCAGCTCTTCCACTTAACTGTTGATGCAGCCTTGCGTGAGATACTTAACTTCTCCTTGCCTTGGTTTTCACGTGTTTAAAATGGGGATAATACTCCTTCACAAGGTTGTAAAGATTGAACTAGATAGTGCACATCAGCACTTAACACAGTACTGGGAACATGAGCTCTCACTTAATAGAAAATAGAACGGTTTGAAGTTAAATACAGTTCAGTCTTACGTTGTGTCTAATCTCTTGCCAGATTAGAGAGTATGATTGGAAAGTGTAACATTTGAGTGGGCAAACATTTGGATTATTCTTCTAAATGTAAGTTGGGAATTAAAATGCAGCTATTTTATGATACATATAGGCAGAGTCATACTGTAAACTACTTTCCAGATAAAACAATGTATCCATGTATGTAAGCTCAATTGCTCAGTGATGTCTAACTCTTTGTGACCCCTATGCACTACAGTCCACCAGGCTCGTCTGTCTATGGGATTTTCCAGGGAGGAATACTGGAGTGAGTTACAGCCCATTCTTCTTGTACTTTGGGCTTTGATTTTCAAAATTTTTCAAGAAATAATTCTTCATTGGAAAGAAGGAAGGAAGGAGATGGGTAATAGATAGGAGGGGAAAAGGTGATTTTAAAGTATTTTATTTTTATCTAAAGATTTTCGATAGAGAATTTTTAAGTCAGTTCAGTCACTCAGTCATGTCCAACTCTTTGTGAACCCATGGACTGCAGCACACCAGGCTTTCCTGTCCCTCACCAACTCCCAGAGTTTGAGCATCAAGTAGGTAATGTCATCCAATCATCTCATCCTCTGTTATCCCCTTCTCCTCCTGCCATCAGTATTGCCCAGCATCAGGGTCTTTTCCAATGAGTCGGTTCTTGGCATCATATGACCAAAGTATTGCAGCTTTAGCCTCAGTCCTTCCAATGAGTATTCAGCACTGATTTCCTTTAGGATTGACTAATTTGATTTCCTTGTTCCAAGGAGTCTCCAAGGGACTCTCAAGAGTCTTCTCCAACACCACAGTTCAAAAGCATCAATTCTTTGGCACTCAGCTTTCTTTATTGTCCAGCTCTCACATCCATACATGACTACTGGAAAAAGCATAGCTTTGACTAGATGGACCTTTGTTGACAGAGTAATATCTCTGCTTTTCAATATGCTGTCTAGGTTGGTTATAGCTTTTTTTCTTTTTTTTTTCTTTTTTTACTTTATAATATTGTATTGGTTTTGCCATACATCAACATGCATCCACCATGGGTGTACACGTGTTCCCCATCCTGAACCCCCCTCCCACCTCTCTCCCCATACCATCTCTCTGGGTCATCCCAGTGCACCAGCCCCAAGCTTCCTGTATCCTGCATTGAACCTTTTCTTCCAAGGACCAAGCGTCTTTTAATTTCATGGCTGCAGTCACTATCTGCAGTGATTTTGGAGCCCAAGAAAATAAAGTCTGTCATGGTTTCAATTGTTTCCCCATCTATTTGCCATGAAGTGATAGGACCAGATGCCATGATCTTAGTTTAATAATGTTGAGTTTTAAGCCAACTTTTTCACTCTCCTCTTTCACTTTCATCAAGAGGCTCTTTAGTTCCTCTTTGCTTTATGCCATAAGGGTGGTGTCATCTGCATATCTGAGGTTATTGATATTTCTCCTGGCCATCTTGATTCCAACTTGGGTTTCATCCAGTCTGGGATTTTGCGTGATATACTCTGCATATAAATTAAATAAGCAGGGTGACAATATACAGCCTTGATGTACTCCTTTCCTAATTTGGAACCAATCTGCTGTTCCATGTCTGGTTCTAACTCTTGTTTCTTGACTTACATACAGATTTCTCAGGAGGCAGGTAAAGTGTTCTGGTATTCCCATCTCTTGAAGAATTTTCCAGTTTGTTGTGATCCACACAGTCAAAGGCTTTGGCATAGTCAATAAAGCAGAATTAGATGTTTTTTCTGGAACTCTCTTGCTTTTTCAATAATCCAACGGATGTTGGCAATATGATCTCTGTTTTCTCTGCCCTTCCTAAATCCAGCTTGAATATCTGGAAATTCTCACTTCACATACTGTTGAAGCCTAGCTTAGAGAATTTTGAGCATTACTCTGCTAGTGTGTGAGATGAGTGCAATTGTGCAGTATTTTGAACATTCTTTGGCATTGCCTTTCTTTGGGATTGGAATGAAAACTGACCTTTTCCAGTCCTGTGGCCACTACTGAGTGTTCCAAATTTGCTGGCATCTTGAGTGCAGCATCATGTTTTAGGAATTGAAATAGCTCAGCTGGAGTTCCACCACCCCCACTAGCTTTGTTCATAGTGATGCTTCCTAAGGCCCACTTGACTTCACATTCCAGAATATCTGGCTCTAGGCGAGGGATCACACCATTCTGGTTATCTGGGTCATGAAGATCTTTTTTGTATAGTTCTTCTGTGTATTCTTGCCACTCATCTTAATATCTTCTGCTTCTGTTAGGTCTATACCATTTCTGTCCTTTATTGTACCCATCTAAGAGGAGAGTGAAAAAGCTGGCTTAAAACTCAACATTCAGATAACTAAGATCATGGCATCTGGTCCCATCACTTCATGCAAATAGATGGGGAAACAATGGAAACAGTGACAGACTTTATTTTCTTGGGCTCCAAAATCACTGCAGTTGGTGACTGCAGCCATGAAATTAAAAGACACTTGCTTCTTGAAAGAAAAGCTTATGACTAAACTAGACAGCATATTGAAAAGCAGAGACATTACTTTGCCAACAAAGGTCTGTCTAGTCAAAACTATGGTTTTTCTAGTAGTCACGTATGGATGTGAGAGCTGGACCATAACGAAAGCAGAGCATTGAAGAATTGATGCTTTTGAATTGTGGTGTTGGAGAAGACTCTTGAGAGTCCCTTGGACTGCAAGGAAATTCAACCAATCAATCCTAAAGGAAATCAGTCCCGAGTATTCACTGGAAGGACTGATGTTGAAGCTGCAATACTTTGACCACCTGATGCCAAGAACTGACTCATTGGAAAAGACTGTGATGCTGGGCAATATTGAAGGCAGGAGGAGAAGGGGACGACAGAGGATGAGATGGTTGGCATCACCAAATCGATGAACATGAGTTCGAGCAGACTCTGGGAGTTGGTGATGGACAGGGAAGGCTGGCATGCTGCAGTCCATGGGGTTGCAAAGAGTCGGACTCGACTGAGTGAACTGAACTGAACTGAACTTGCATGAAATATTCCCTTGGTATCTCTAATTTTCTTGAAGAGATCTCTGGTCTTTCCCATTCCATTGTTTTCCTCTTTTTCTTTTCAATGATCACTACGAAGGCTTTCTTATCTTTTCTTTCCATTCTTTGGAACTCTGCATTCAGATGGGTATATCTTTCCTTTTCTCCTTTGTCTTTGGCTTCTGTTCTTTTCTCAGCTATTTGTAAGGCCTCCTCAGACCACCATTTTACCTTTTTGCATTTCTTTTTCTTGGGGTAGTCTTGTTCCTTGTCTTCTGTACAATGTCATGAACCTCGGTTCATAGTTCTTCAGGCACTGTGTCTACAAGATCTAATCCATTGAATCTATTTGTCACTTCCACTGTATAACTGTAAGGGATTTGATTTAGGTCATACCTGAATGGTCTAATGGTTTTCCCTACTTTCTTCAATTTAAGTCTGAATTTTGCAATAAGGAGCTCATGATCTGAGCCATAGTCAGCTCCCAGTCTTGTTTTTGCTGGCTGTATAGAGCTTCTCCCTCTTCAGCTGCAAAGAATATAATCAGTCTGATTTTGGTATTGACCATCTGTTGATATCCATGCATAGAGTCATCTCTTGTGTTGTTGGAAGAGGATGTTTTCTGTGACCAACGCATTCTCTTGGCAAAACTTTGTTAGTCTTTTCCCTGCTTCATTTTGTACTCCAATGCCTAATTTGCCTGTAACTCCAGGTATCTCTTGACTTCCTACTTTTGCATTCCTGTCCCCTATGATGAAAAGGACATCTTTTTTTGGTGTAAGTTCTAGAAGGTCTTGTAGGTCATCATAGAGACATCGTAGAGAATTTTTTAAGGTCCTATTTAATCATTGCCAATATCATTTTTTAAGGAGATCATTTTAATGTGATACCCTTCTCATGATCGTATTGATTGCTTATCATGAACCAGTGGCTGTATGTTCATAAATAGCTTTCAAAACATCTCTAAACTGTCCCTGTCAAGACACTTGGTTGTTCTTGTCCCAGAAGTTCCATTTCCAGAAATATTTAATATTTGGGCCAAAAACACAAACATAGCAAATTAACTTTAAACTTGAAAATTCAAAGTTGATTTCTTCTAGCAGGTCACTTATAAGTGAAATGTAGTGGTGGTTCTGAGGGGAAAACAAAAGATTAAGACCAAGAAGGAAGATCATTACAGTAAAACTGAAGGCCATTTTACCAATTATTTTCAACAAACAAGATAATGGGCATCTGCAGATTATATTCTACATTCTCAGTCTCTCATTTGGAGCAGGAAAATGGACAACGATGGGAAAGGAGTTGTTTGTGGAAGGCAAAGGAGAACAGCAGGGGGTTCTGGGTGATGAGGCTGGTTTCACAGGCCTGGGAGGAAACGATACTGATGTCAGAGCCAGCGGGGAACATTCTGAATGTTTTGGCTCTCAGAAAGAAACTTTAGAACTGAGCAATAAAGAAAGAAAAATTCTTTTTCAGAGACGACATAAATGTCATGGTAGTTAACTTCAGAAATGTCTGAAAAGTAATATGAAATATATCAAAGATACATAAGTAAAAATGGGATCATCTTAGGCTGATGACCTGTTTCTGGTATTTGCACTCTCTGATTTGGTAGGAAATGCTGTAGTGAGTTTTTGCTGTTAAAAAAAAAAATTAAGTTCTTTAACTTTTATTTTAATTCCAGCTAAAAAATAAAAGTGTCCTTCTACATGTTCCTAACTCCTTGACATGACCTTTTGTGAGAAGCATCCTTCGGTGACAGAAAACTGAATGACTATACTTCTGTTTTTACAGATACACTCAGCACTCTTAATGCACATAGGCTGCTACAAGCCCAGGAGAGGGTTTAGAATAGGATTTGTCCTTGAATTATCTCCTGGGGCTCAGTAAAAGCTGTAAATTACTAGCAGATGTCGTAGACACAATAAAACCACTGCAGCCTAGGATAAGAAAGCAAGGTACCCACAGTCGCATTCGCCCAGTCTGAACACCCGGTGGGCTCAGACTCTCTTGTACTGGTCTTCCCTTGCCATGCAGAAGGCTTTCTAAGCCTCCAGGCCATCCATGTCAGACAGTCTGCTCCTGGGGCACATCCAGATGTTACTGCTCCTTCCTCTGGGAGATTCTGATAGCCTCTCTGGAGCATGTCTGTCCTACCTTTTCCCAACTTAGCCAATTGGAGGAAGGCATGGCAGCCCACTCCAGTATTCTTGCCTGGAGAATCCCCATGGGCAGAGAAGCCTGGCAGACTATAGTCCATGGGGTTGCAAAGAGTCAGACACGACTGAGTGAGTAAGCACAGTCTGATAATCAGACTTCTTTGAAGATGGGGTGTGCAAAAGTGCCTCTGGGATAATACTTAAGTGTATTCCCTTGTTGTGTACACATGGGCCCTGGATTTTCTTGCTTGAATAATGTTTTTGAAAGTGTTTTTTTTTAATTTTTTTAAAATTTTATTTTATTTAACTTTACAATATTGTATTGGTTTTGCCATATATCAAAATGAGTCTGCCACAGGTATACATATGTTCCCCATCCTGAACCCTCCTCCCTCCTCCCTCCCCATACCCTCCCTCTGGGTCACCCCAGTGCACCAGCCCCAAGCATCCAGTATCGTGCATGGAACCTGGACTGGTGACTCGTTTCATATATGATATTATACTTATTTCAATGCCATTCTCCCAAATTATCCCACCCTCTCCCTCTCCCACAGAGTCCAAAAGACTGTTCTATACATCAGTGTCTCTTTTGCTGTCTCGTATACAGGGTTATTGTTACTATCTTTCTAAATTCCATATATATGCGTTACTATACTGTATTGGTGTTTTTCTTTTTGGCTTACTTCACTCTGTATAATAGGCTCCAGTTTGATCCACCTCATTAGAACTGATTCAAATGTATTCTTTTTAATGGCTGAGTA
>NW_011494869.1:2039316-2070955 GCF_000754665.1 Bison bison bison | reverse complement strand
ATAATAGGCTCCAGTTTGATCCACCTCATTAGAACTGATTCAAATGTATTCTTTTTAATGGCTGAGTAATACTCCATTGTGTATATGTACCACAGCTTTCTTATCCATTCATCTGCTGATGGACATCTAGGTTGCTTCCATGTCCTGGCTATTATAAACAGTGCTGCGATGAACATTGGGGTACATGTGTCTCTTTCAATTCTGGTTTCCTCAGTGTGTATGCCCAGCAGTGGGAACCATAACACTTGAATTTATCCACAGGTACTGAGCTTATCTGTCTTCCAGCATATCCTTTTTGGGGCATTTCCTACCATTTTGGTGAGGCTTTTCCAGTAGAGATTTTCTAGGTATCCACGATGGCCTCTGTGGTCAAGCAGTTTGAATGGGAACAGGTTAGCTGTATCCATTCTACACTTCCAAACAAAGCAGAGCCTGATCCCTCCAGGGGAATACATTTGTCTTGTGGGTTAGGAGTAAGCCCAGGTCTTCAACCATTCTAAGATGGACTACCCACTGATATACCACTGAATGGATGAACCACCTTTTCTGCTTGGCCTCTCTGCTTGTTCTAACCACAAACGTACACAGCACTCCATATCACCAGAATCCCCACAAATCAAAACGGGTGAGGTATTCACTATTTATCAGAAGAGAGCAGATATCAGATACAAGTTTGGAAAAGGGCTACAGTGAGATGCCCAAATAAGTGAAAGTGCTTAGGACTTCTCTATTCCCTGCATGATCTCAAAAGTCCCTGTCAGATCTAAAACTGTATGACTTTTGGGTTCCAGTTGAGGAGAAGGTGGCAGAAATAGGTTGCAAAGATGAATAGGCAACTGCCAATAACTACACATTGGGCAAACTGAATGGATACAACCAATTCAATAAATATATTGAACACTTACTCTGAGCCACCTCTGGTTTAGGTGCTGGAGATAGGCTAGCACTCACCCTCACAGGGCCTTCATCCTGGTGGGCTGAAGGGATGTGAGAGCTCCCAGGACCCACATGACCCCCACAGCCCTCACTGCTCCTTCTTGGAGTCTCCGTGCCCTTTACTCTCCTGAAGCAGGGGCATACAACCTGAGAAGCACACTCACCAGACAGTTACCTTCATAAGCAAACCCAAATTGACTCTACTTTTCTCTTCCTTGCCCTCTTGTTTGATATCTGCATTTTAAACCCCTTTCGTGTCTGCTTAATTCTTTATTCCAGCACTGTGTTCATGTCAAGTCAGAATGGAAATAGAACATGCATGATGGATTGTCTGAAACTGGATCCTGATTATTTATCGTCACCTTCCTTAGTTTTTTATTTAGTTGGTAGGAGTGTTTATACATTTTTGGATGTGCTTATCACTGATACTCTACGTGGCCTTATTTACAAAAACCTTAGAAAAAAACACATTTTCTTCCCTAATTTTTCTGATATTTTCATCTTAGTCATTCCAAGTGGCAAAAGAATAACATCAATCATAGCAAGCCATTATTTGCTGAGCTCTTACTGTGTACTAAATGTGGGTCAAAAGCATTTGACCTCATGATCCCTCATCATGGAAACCCTTTGAGGCAGGTGATATAACATGTCCTTTTACAGCCCTGAGAGGTTACATGGTTAGTAGAAAATGTTTTTCAAAAGGTTATCTCAAGGAGATTCTGATATTGTCGTATGTTGCATTACAGTTTCAAACCTCAGTTTTCTTATTACAACTTTTGAGTAGTTTGAGTTAAAATGAGAAATAATATCACACAGGATCAGAACCAGAGTTCGATTTGGCCATCATTCTGCCTCAGACCTTGGGTATTTTCACAAAATAAGAGTATTTCCTTACGCTGTCACTCAAAGGCTCAGAACATGGCTTCTCCGTCAAGTGAATTAGATCACTTCTTTGCGTGTGAAAAGCAGTATCTGGATCTTATGTAGCTAAAGCACAGATAGCAGTTATCACATATATTTTAAGATATTTGTGTACATTTTTTATCATCCCTCTAAGAGATGAGTTCCATGCAATCTTAGACCTTGCCTTTCTTAATCTCTGAAGCCCAATGCTGTACACGCATTGGCGTACAATGAATGTTAGTTGAATCTACAAACTTTAGAAAATGCCCTAAGTACTCTAGCTTCCTTTAGTAAGTAATTATAAATCCATTTACTCACTGAAATGATCTTTGAAGCTTTTTTCCAGCTTGTATCACCTCTTGACAAATAATAGAAATTTCCTATCTATTGGGTAAAGTTGTGCTTTCTTTTATTTTTTGTCAAAATATTTCCTTCAAATTTCCTAGAGTTATAATAACAGCATTTAAAAGCAGTGTCTTCCCTTCATCATATTGTTTTTTAATAATTCTTTCATGTTTTTAGGAAGGCGATGTCTGGCCCAATTCATCAGCTGAAATCACTGTGTACTTTAATCCCCGGGAAGCCAAGCTCTACCAGCAGACCATCTACTGTGACATTTCAGGTAAAGACTTCTTTCATGTGGTAAATTCAGGTTACCAAGGGCCCAGCACATAAAGTGGTAAAGTGCTGTGTATGTGAGAATATTGGGGTTTATGTGCAGTACATGATATCAGGAGGAGAATAATAGAGGCAAGTTATACACTTCATACTTCTTTCTAGAACAGATCAAACTTTGAAGTACCTTATAACTGTGGTGTGCTGGGTGGGGATGGAAAACCATGGATCTAGGTTACCCCTTGATTTTGAGAGCAGTAAGAATATTAATTGGAATTCTCTTGCTTTTTCTATGATCCAAGCAAGAGAATTCCAACTAATATTCTTATTGCTCTATAAATCAAAGAATAATTTGGATCATAGAAAAAGCAAGAGAATTCCAGAAAAAACATCTATTTCTGCTTCACTATGCTAAAGCCTTTGATTGTGTGGATCACAACAAATTGGAAAATTCTTTAAGAGATGGGAATACCAGAACACCTTACCTACCTCCTGAGAAATCTGTATGGAGGTCAAGAAGCAACAGTTAGAACCGGACATGGAACAGTGGATTGGTCCAAATTGGGAAAGGAGTACATCAAGGCTGTATATTGTCACCCTGCTTATTTAACTTATATGCAGAGTACATCATGAGAAACGCTGGGCTGGATGAAGCACAAGCTGGAATCAAGATTGCCAATAGAATATCAGTAACCTTAGATATGCAGATGACACCACCCTTATGGCAGAAAGCAAAAAGGAACTAAAAAGCCTCTTGATGAAAGTGAAAGAGGAGAGTGGAAAAAGTTGGCTTAATACTCAACTTTCAGAAAACTAAGATCGTGGCATCTGGTCCCATCACTTCATGGCAAATAGATGGGGAAACAGTGGAAACAGTGAGAGACTTTATTTTCTTGGGCTCCAAAATCACTGCAGATGGTGACTGCAGCCATGAAATTAAAAGACGCTTCCTCGCTGGAAGAAAAGCTATGACCAACCTGGACAGTATATTAAAAAGCAGAGACATTTCTTTGCCAACAAAGGTCTGTCTAGTCAAGGCTATGGTTTTTCCAGTAGTCATGTATGGATGTGAGAGTTGGATCATAATGAAAGCTGAGCACTGAAGAATTGATGGTTTTGAAATGTGGTGTTGAAGGAGACTCTTGAGAATCCCTCAGACTGCAAGGAGAGCAAACCAGTCAACCCTAAAGGAAATCTGTCCTGAATATTCATTGGAAGGACTGATGCTGAGATGGAAGCTCCAATACTTTGGCCACCTAATGCAAAGAACTGACTCATTTAAAAAGACCCTGATGCTGGGAAAGATTGAGGACAGGAAGAGAAGGGGATGACAGAGGGTGAGATGGTTGGATGGTATCACCAACTTGTTGAACCTGAGTTTGAGCAAGCTCCGGAAGTTGGTGATGGATAGGGAAGCCTGTCTCTGGGGTCGCAAAGAGTTGGACATGACTGAGTGAACTGAACTGAAGAATATTAGTAGTAACAGTAGTATTTGCTCAATAGTAATAGTATTAGTTGCTCAATCATATCTGACTCTTTGTGACCCCATGAACTGTAGCCCTCCAGGCTCCTCGTGTATGGGATTCTCCAGGCAAGAATGCTGGGGTGGATTGCCACATCCTTCTCCAGAGGATCTGCTTGACCCAGGGATTGAATTCTGGTCTCCTGCATTGCAGGCAGATTCTTTACTATCTGAGCTACAAGGAAGTCCCAGAGTAAGAATATTACTTGACACAAATTCTCACAATGTTATGTTTTATTCTTTTTATAGTATTTGGATAGTTAATTTTTTCCTTTTTAAGTTTTTATCAGAATAATTCATGCCAAGTGAGATGGGAAGGTAGCCTGGCAGTGGCCAGAGCCACAAAGAAGGTGTACTGGTAGGGTGGCAACCTGATGGCTTCAGGAGATTGGATACATATAGAGGAATTAAGCAAAAAAGTAAGTATATTGAGGATAACAAGAGCTAGTAATTTTCACTCAGAGAAGGGAAATAGAGATATGGGAAGGAGGAAGCCTAAGATGAGCCCTTTGTTATTGGAATGGAATGGTAGATGTCATCTTAGTTAATACCAGCAGTAGTAGAGCAAATCAACCTCATATAGCACCTGCTAGGATGCAGTGGAAACACAGCGTCTCTTCAATGATATTAAATGCTTACTTGGGTCTAGTCACAAGGAAGCCTCAGACTAACCCAAGTTGGAGGACAAAACATGATGACATCTGGGTGCAACGTGTGAGCCTGGATTGGATCCTTTGCTACAAAGGAGATTATTGAGAGCAAAGGAATATATAGAAGTTCTTTGTACTACTAAGGAGAGTTTTATGTATTTTTAAAATGTTTCAGAATTTTAAAAAAAGCTGATATCAATAAATAAGTAAAAATACATATAGTAAGATTATAAAGCTAAATAATAGCCTTATTTCTTCAGTACTGCTTTCCAAGAAGTACTTTTAGCTGTTTCTTGCTTGTATGGTTATTTGTTGATTTATCAACTTCATGTACTACTTTTGAGTCTTCAATATAAAAAATGAGGATTTAGTTCACTTTTATCTTCTCTACCCTTTCCTGGACTTAATAGATTATAATTTACATGCAGTAAAATTCACTCTTTTTTGTATATACAGTTCTGTGAACTTTGGCAGACATAAACAGTAATGTAGCCACCACCAAAAGCAAGTGTAGAATATCTCCACCACCCAGTAAAATTTCCTCATGCCCCTCTTTGCAGACAGTTCTCTCCCCAACCTTAATCCCTGGTAACCCAGTTATTTTTATTACATTTATTTTATTTTATGAGGTTGACTTATGGTCTTAAATAGCCTTTACTTATATTTAAAACTATACGTTTGTGTCCATCAGCTCTACAATATCCTTGGGTGAGTTGTCTGCCCACTATAGTTCTCCCTCTTCTGTGAGTTGTTCTACTTGTGTGTTGTCATGGTTGATAACCACATTCAAGCCTTCTGTTTTGTCTACATATATTGTATGCACTGGAGGGCCAAACTGTATTCGGGGATTACATTTTATCCTCTATTGGTTGAGTGTTCTGACCTTAAGTTGCTCAAAGAATGTCCCTAAGGTCTGAATCTTGTAGATTCTCTTTCTTGACTGGCCACCACCTTCCCACAACTATACCTCATTTTAACTCACCTCATAATTGACCTGACTCTTCCATACAGTTTTTGGTATTTTTCCCCCTGTGGTTTCTAATTCCTCATTTTAAAAATTTGTATCTAAATTTAGGGTTCATGCTCTTCTTCTCCTTGAAAATATTTCCTCAGAGCCTATCAGCTTTCTATTCTAATTTAGATCATTTACTTCCTGCACAGTTTATATCCAGTTTTTTTTTTAATTTCCATGTGCATTCCATTATATCTTTTGACTCTCATTTTACTCAAGTAATTTCCTCAGAAGGTGTATCTAGATGGGAAACTTTGATCCTTGCATGCAAGAAAATGTCTTATTGTCCCTCCATACCCACTTGATGGGCTTTTCAGGTTGCGCTACAGATAAAGAACCTGTCTGCCAGTGCAAGAGACTTAAGAAACATGGGTTCAATCCCTGGGTCAGGAAGATCCCCTGGAGGAGGGCAGCAAACCACTGGCTTGGTATTTCTCTCTCATATTTTCTAGGGTTTTCTTTTTGTATTTGGGATCTGAAATGTTGTGAAGGTATGTCCAAGAGTGAGTTTTTCTAGTTCATTCTCCTCAGCTTTCTATGGGCCAAGTATGACTACTCGTATGTTACTTCAGCTCTGGGAATTTTTTTTTTTTTTTAACATACTTTCCTCCATCTTTTTCATTTTATTCTTTTGGAAATTTTAATGTTCCAAAGTTAAACATACAGAATTTATCATCTTTTGTCAAAGAACAAGATTTCAATCCTCAAACATGAATAGTAAATGATATTAAACACAATTTAAAGCTATTAAATAAGGATGCCTAGAGAAATACATTTCTGACATTTATTAGTCAGAAAAATCCAAGTAGCTTGTATCTTGCATTCATAGGACTCCTTCCAGTGTTTTCTGGTCTGTGATTGTCTATTTGTATATAAGAATAAGAAAATGGGCTTAATTTTCAGAATAGCTTGTGCTACTTACCTCTTTGTCGGTCTCCCAGGAATATGGCTGTGGTGGTTATTTTAAACTTGGAGGGAGAGTAACAAGAGTGCACAATCATTAGTATCCCCAAGTGCAGAAACCCCACTAATCTGTTACAACCAGCATGTTTCCAGTCCTTATCTATATAGTCACTCTTCTCTTTGTATACAGGGGTCAGGCAGCTTAGAATGGGCTGCCCAACCCAAGACTGGGCCATTTTCCACCTACCCTAGGTGTCCCTTCCTGATGATATTCCCCTCACCTCCCCTGGATGTAGCCATCACCTTGACTTTTAAGATAGTCATTTTCTTATTTTCGTGTATTACCACCTGTGTATTCATTCCTAAGCAAAACAGTATGGTTTTACCCGTTTTAAAAAATTTTGTGTCTTACACTGTTAGTACTTGAAAGATAAAGCCACTCAGTAAATACTGATTAAATGAATGAGCGGATAAGTGAAAAAAAATGAATGAATGAGTGAATGAATCCTAGTTTGATCCGGTCTCTCCCTTGCGCATGGACGCGGGATTCTCAAGATGGCAGTAGGATGAATGTAGAATGTACTACAGATTTCTGGACTGACCCGTTTCCACGCTTCAGATCAGCATCATCGACCCCAGACTTCTTAGTGGGTCTGGAGGAAATGTTGGTACATCAGTGTTCAGACATAGGCTGGAAATGGTCCAGTGGCCCCCACATCACAGGTGCTGGGATCTCCCTCCCATCGATGGCTCCCCTGGGATGTCGTCGTGCTTGGCCTTATTCCAGGGGGCTGGCTGCTCTCCAGGAGGTTCCCAAACATTACATAACTAATTGTATTTATCTATTGTTTTCTTTGCAATTCTGAATTCTGCCACAGAATTTACATCCTGGTTAAAGTGAATGGTGTAATTTTCCATCTGCATGACATTCTTTTTTATTTTGTTAGTGATTTATTTAAAGATATGATTGCCAGGAAAGGGTTTTGTTTGCATAGTAATTCCATATTATCTTCTCTGTAAATTCCATGCAATTCTGTGTGTCTTTTCAAGGGCTGGTGCTGATTCCTTACTATTATCTTCAAAGGGTTGGTGAAACCTCCTGATTTTAGGTCACTAAGAAATACTTCTTAGGCAAATAGAAAAGCTCCTTCCCTTACTTTAATTTTGTTTTCGTATATGGTTTGAGCACAGAAAAGGAGAAACATACAGATATGCTTTTCCTCATACTTTTTTGCAGAAATGACAGCATACTTTACACAGTAGTTCTAACACTACTTTTTAAATGCTTCTTAGAGACTATTCCATAACACTAAGTTTAAAAGGGTCATTCTTTTTCATGGTTGTATAGGAATTCTTTGTATTTATATACCAAATTTTACTTTTAACCTTTTGTCACTGAGAAATAGAACACAGATTTAGAAACGTACATATTGTGTGCTGTGGTAGGCAAACTGATGGCCTCCCCAAGGCGTCCATGTCCCCAGTATCTGTGGATGTTTTACATTGCATGGCAAAGGGGAATTAAGGTAGAAAATGGAATTTAGGTTACTAATGAGCTAACCTTAAGGTATGGAAAATGTCCTGAGTGACTCAATCAATAATAATGGCAAGGGTCCTTAAATGTTCAAGAGGGAGGCCGAAATATCAGGCTCAGTGTCAGAATGCTGCCTTGTATGAAAGATTGTACCAGCCATTTCTGGCTTTGAAGCTAAAAAGGCCAAAGAATTCAAGCAGCCTCTAGGAAATAGGTAAGGCAAGAAAAGGTGTTTTCTCCTAGACCCTCTAGAGAGGATCACAGCCCTGCCAACACCTTGATCTTAAGCCAGTGAGACCCATTTTGGATTTGGACCTACCGAACTTTTAGGAGAATAAGTTTATGTGTTAAGCCACTAAGTTTGTGGTAGTTTGTTGTAGCAGCATTAGAGAACTAATACACGTGCAAGAAGAGTCCATTTCCTTCTCCAATGCATGAAAGTGAAAAGTGAAAGTGAAGTCCCTCAGTCGTGTTGGACTCTTAGCGACCCCATGGACTGCAGCCCACCAGGCTCCTCCGTCCATGGGAGTGTCCAGGCAAGAGTACTGGAGTGGGGTGCCATTGCCTTCTCCGAATTACGGAGCATACATTATGTAATTGCCACCAAGATCAATAATAGAATCAAACCTTCATTAGGCTCCTGTGTGTTCCTTCCCTGTCACACTCCCTTCACTCCAACTTCCCCCTAGGTAATCATCATTTTCTCCTTCACGATCATTATCTCCTTGCTTTCACTTATAGTTTATATTCCTATGTTCAGTTCAGTTCAGTCGCTCAGTCATGTCCGACTCTTTGCGACCCCATGAATCACAGCACGCCAGGCCTCCCTGTCCATCACCAACTCCCGGAGTTCACTCAGACTCACATCCATCCAGTCAGTGATGCCATCCAGCCATCTCATCCTCTGTCATCCCTTTCTCCTCCTGCCCCCAATACCTCCCAGCATCAGAATGTTTTCCAATGAGTCAACTCTTTGCATGAGGTGGCCAAAGTACTGGAGTTTCAGCTTTAGCATCATTCCTTCCAAAGAAATCCCAGGGCTGATCTCCTTCAGAATGGACTGGTTGCATCTCCTTGCAGTCCAAGGGACTCTCAAGAGTCTTCTTCAACACCACAGTTCAAAAGCATCAGTTCTTTGACACTCAGCTTTCTTCACAGTCCAACTCTCACATACATACATGACCACAGGAAAAACCATAGCCTTAACTAGACGGACCTTTGTTGGCAAAGTAATGTCTCTGCTTTTGAATATGCTATCTAGGTTGGTCATAACTTTCCTTCCAAGGAGTAAGTGTCTTTTAATTTCATGGCTGCAGTCACCATGTGCAGTGATTTTGGAGCCCCAAAAAATAAAGTCTGACACCGTTTCCACTGTTTCCCCATCTATTTCCCATGAAGCGATGGGACCAGATGCCATGATCTTCATTTTCTGAATGTTGTGTAGCTAAATATTACAATTTAGTATGCCTGCTTTTGGGATGTACATGATTGGAATCAATCTACATGTCTCATCCACGTTGCTGCTTATAGCTCTAGTTGCGTTTCATCTTCATTGTTGTGAAGTATTCCATTATGTGAATATATGTTCAGAGACAGGAAGTGGCAGGGAAGGCCAATGTCACTGGTCTTGAGGGAGACCTCTTGGAATGCGTGAAATTTAACCCCCATCTCCAACTGCAACTTTTTCTTCATTTGAAAGCTTCTATAACTGGGCACCATGAGTACAAAGATGCACAAAAGCATAGCTTCTGCCCTCAGAAAGATAGAATGGAGTGGGGGGAACCGACGCAGAAATTAACAGTTATATAATGCCATAGAGTCAATGAATGAAAATTATTGAAAAGAATAGCTCTGTCTTGGAGTTTGCATGGAAGGTCCCAGAGAAACTGACCCTTGAAATATTTGTTAGTCAAGTGGAAAAAAAGGAGGGCCTCGGCATGACAGGAAGGGAAACACTTGTGAAAACAGGGAAACACTATGTAAAAATATGATGAGCATGAAATGACAAAGAATTGTAAGTTCTTACGGTGTGAATCAGACAGAAACCGAGATTGGGAGGGGACAGGCGAGGGCAGGAAATGAAGCTGTAGGCTGGTGTATAGTAGGTGGGAACCAGTGCTCAGAGGCCTGCCCTTGACTGGCCGACTAAGAAGCTCAGACTTCATCCTCAGGGAGCAGGGAATCCCTGAAGGGCTCTAAGTGGGGAATGACCAGCTTAGACCTGAATATGGCAAATATAACATCATTAAAACCTTTTCAGTTAATCTGATACTGAATTTTTTTCATTTAAAATTTTCAGATTTTCTTAGAAGTGGTTAAACCTGTATATTAGATATTTATAAAAACTTGCTGGTGGTTTGATCTAGGTGTCAAAGCTGATCTTTCATCCATCTTGACTTTCCTGTGGAATGTGAAAATACCTGATTTAAAGATTCAGTTCAGTTCAGTCGCTCAGTCATGTCCGACTCTTTGTGACCCCGTGAATCGCAGCACGCCAGCCCTCCCTGTCCATCACCATCTTCCGGAGTTCACTCAGACTCGCGTCCATCGAGTCGGTGATGCCATCAAGCCATCTCATCCTCTGTCGTCCCCTTCTCCTCCTGCCCCCAATCCCTCCCAGCATCAGAGTCATTTCCAATGAGTCAACTCTTCGCATGAGGTGGCCAAAGATTACCCTTAAAAAAAAAAAAAAAAACCTCGAAGGGAAACCACACGTATTTGGTTTGAATACACCATATGAGAACTTCAAAGGAAGTAACACTTCCTGATTTAAACTGTGAAATATATTGCTAGAGAACATGGTTAATGGGTGCTTCAGAGTCCAATTCCGAAAAGCAGCATGGTGGAAGTGACTCCAGATGTACCCACTTCCTTGAAAGGCCCAATTAAGGTGAAACCTCATTGTCCGTTTTCACTCCGTGCATCCAAGAGAAACATCTGAGTTTTTAGCACAACTTGGGACTTTTGAGGTTTATCCTAATTAAACTAAAGAATGGAGGTTTAGGAAAGAGAAAGTTAAATTACTGAAGTCATTAACGTTTGGGGGTTTTCAGAGTTTTGGTGGCTCAGTGATAAAGAATCCTCCCGCCAATGCAGGAAACATGGGTTCGAACCCTGTGACAGGAAGATCCCCTGGAGAAGGAAATGGCAACTCACTCCAGTTTTCTTTCCTGGAAAATCCCACGGACAGAGGAGCTGGCGGGCTATAGTGCAGGGGGGCGTGAAAGAGTCGGACATGACTGAGTGGCTAACACTCTCACTTTGGCTTTCATGTGAGTGATAGGCTATATAGTTGTGAGTTGGCTTTCTCAAAACTCATCGGATTGCACCCTGATGATAATATAAGGTGCGTTATTCCTATGAATGCGAAATTATTTTCTTAATCAGCTACTTTAAATTACATTCTCAGCTATCGAATATTTCAAGCATAAAGAAAAATACAGAGAATAATATACCAGTATCATCTTTTATACTTACCCAAATTTAAGAAAGCTTGAACAAATAGAAATGCTCATGATTTTGGTCAGGAAAATCAACATTATAAATAAATCAGTTCTCCCTGTAAATGCAATGTGATCCCAGTGATAATATCAGTAAGGTGTTTTATTTTGTTTTAATTAGGTTCATTCTAAAACTCCTTTAGGGAAGAAATAAATTCCTCATTGCCTAGAAAATTCTACAGGAATAATGTGGGAGGACTAGCTACACTATACATTGAAGCTTATTTAAAACCTATAGTAAATACAATTGTATGGTTCATACACATGAAGAGAAGGTAACCATCAAATCAATGTTTATTTTTATTTTCATCCTTATTAATCAGCATCAGTAATAGCAGCATGTCCCAATCCCCTAAAATCCTATCCTCCCCCAAATCCATATGTCCCAGTGTCCTACGTGAGCAAAATAAAAACCGTCATTTGCTTAAGTCACTTTGCTCTTTTTATCTTTTGATGCATAACAGACTACCCTCAATTTAGTGGTTTAAAACAACTAGCAATCACTTATTTTGCTCATAGATCTGTGATTTGGGATTCAACAAGGGCAGCACTATTTGCTGCACATGAGGACAACTCGGCAAGCTTAAAAGTAGAGGCTGATAGCATTTTTTAGCTCATCCATATCTGGCACTTGATCCTAGCTGTTGGCAGGGCCCTCACCAGGTTCTGTTTGCTGCAAGCCCTGTTGTGGCCTCTCCATGTGGCTGCTTGATTCCCTGTGGCGTGAACAGTGGACTCAGTTGTTAAGATGGGAAATCTCCTGCAGTCCAATTGTCATTTCTTTCGGTTATCTGTCTTTTTTTATTAGATTAATATTAAGAATTACTTTATGCTTTGGTGTTCTACAATTTCACCTAAATGGGTTAACCTTTATTTATCCTACTTCAAATTTGGTATGCTTCTTTAATATAAGTACCTTTCATCAATTCTGGAAAATTCTCAGCAGTTATCTCTTCAGTGTTTTCATCTCATTATCTCAGTTTTCTCCTTCTGGAAATTCTTTTGTATATATGTCTTTCCCATGGAATTAAAAAAATCTTTTCACTTCTCCTTTATATTTTTTTTCTTTTTGCCCCCTGCAATGAAAGCACAGAGTTTTTAACCAATGGATCATCAGGGAAGTCCCTCCTTTACATTTTTTCCTTGTGTAATACATTCTGGGTTTTCTCTAAGATTTTTCTTCCAGTTGACTCTTCAGCTATTTCTACTCCATTTATTTAGTTTTTATTTCATCAGTTTGGCTTTTCAGTTTTAGAAGTTCTATTTGGTTTTAATACTTTGATTTATCTGCTTCACGTGGTTTCTATTTCTTCATCTACATCTTTAAAGATTTTGAGAATGCTGCATGTTAGACTTTTCTATTATCTCAAACTTTTGGAATACTAATTTACATGTTTGTGGTAACCACTGCTTTTCCCCATATTGAATTGATTCTTCAGATGACTTGAAACATAGGTGTTGTTAGCTCATGTTTAGCATGTGCTGTGGAATGAATGTTTGTGTCCCTACCCCTTCACTCCCAAATTCATATTTTGAAATATAGTACTCAATGTGATGGTAACTGGAGGGTAGTACCTTTGGATGTGATTAGGACATGAGGGCAGACTCTTCATGAATGTGGTTAGTGCTGTTTATAAAAGAGACCCCAGAAAGCTCCCTTGTCCCTTCTTCCATGTGAGTGAGAAGATAGTATCTGTGAACCAGGAAGCAAGCTCTCACCATACGCTAAATCTGCCAGTACCTTGATCTTGGACTTACCAGCCTCCAAAACTGTGAGAAATAAATGTTTATTGTTTAACCCTCACAGTATTTTATTATAGCAACCTAAACAAACTTAGCACAGCATAAGTACTAGATCATGAATGGTCCTTCAAAACAATTTTTTATTTCTTCAAGACCTTGCAACTTTTATTTTCTCAGCTTCTAATTCTTTCATTTATGTTGCTGTTTGGTTGCCCAGTTGTGTCCAACTCTGCAACCCCATGGCACACCAGGCCTCCCTGTCCCTCTCCGTCTCCCGAAGTTTGCCCAAGTCCATGTCCATTGCATTGGTGATGCCATCCAGCCATCTCATCCTCTGATGCCCTCTTCTCCTTCTGCACTCAATCTTTCACCTATCAGTTCAGTTCAGTTGGTCAGTCATGTCCAACTCTTTGTGACCCCATGGACTGCAGCACGCCAGGCTTCCCTGTCCATCACCAACTCCCGGGGTTATTCAAACTCATGTCCATCGAGTTGGTGATGCCATCCAATCATCTCATCCTCTGTCGTCCCCTTCTCCTCCCACCTTCAATCTTTCCCAGCATCAGGGTCTTTTCAAATGAGTCAGTTCTTCGCATCTGGTGGCCGAAGTATTAGAATTTCAGCTTCAGCATCAGTCCTTTCATCTATAATAAAGTGTAGATTTGGATCCTGTACCTATACATGGGACTTTGAGTTCTAGCAGGGGTGTCTTTCCCTTATTTAGACTGCAGGGTAGAGGACAGGCTTCATCACTGCCTCCCTAGCCCTATAGGTAGAATTTTTCTAGTTGCCTTTTTGGAAAGAGGCATCCTTTCCAAGGTCCTGGACTTATGCAAGGATCTAAGTTTAGTTCCTCATTCCCAGATAGGAGCATAGCCATATGCCCTGTTTCTGTGAGGGTACTTAAACTGAAGCCATTACATCATAAGATTGTATATACTTTACAAATCTCTGAGTTCTTTTTTTAATTTCTGAAAGTGAAAATGAAAATTGATCACTAAGTCATGTCCAACTCTTTGATGACCCCATAAACTAGCCTGCCAGGCTCCTCTGTCTGTGGGATTTCCCAGGCAAGAATACTGGAGTGGGTTACCATTTCCTTTTCCAGGGGATCTTCCTAACCCAGGGATCAAACCCAGGTCTCCTGCTTAGCACATGAATTTTTTATTTCTCGCACCTGATAAATTCTTCTTTGTTTTTTTTAAGACTTGGATAAGTATTAAAGCTACATGTCTGTCACACTTTTAATAAGTTCTTTTTGTATTTAAAGTGAAAGGATGTGCTGAGTCAGCTTACTCTGCCCTGTTGTCAGAAGTTAATGTAGTTAACAGTGTTTATACATTTCTTGAGGTAGTGTTCTTAGAGAATCTGCATTGAGTCACTCTGGCTGCTCATTAAAAATGTGGGTTCTTGGGTTTCATCTATGTTTATTGCATCGAAATCTGGAGATGGTGCTAGAGAGCATCTGTTTTATTGTGGACTAAAAAGTAAGTGTGTAGCAAAGTTGCAGGGAATGATTTATATAGAGAGAAATCAATTGTGTTTCTAGACAGAGAACAATGGGAAATTGAATTTTTAAAAAGGCAATATTACTTACAAAAGCATTAATAAATACAAATTACTTAAAGATAAACTTGACAAAAGATGTGGAAAACTATAAAACATTGCTGAGAGAAATTAAAGACAAAACTGAATGAAGAACTGTACCTTGTTAATATAGGTAAATTAAATATTAATATGTCATTTTTCTCCAAAATTCATTTATAGATTCAATACAATGCAAATTAAGATCCAAGTTGCTTTTTTTTTTTTTTTGATAGAAATTGACAAACTTATTCTCAAATTCATATGGAAATGCAAAGAATTTAGAATTGTACCAAAACAACTTTGGGATAGAAGAATAAAATTGAAAGGCTAAGCTGTGATAATCAGGATACACACTTCCTAGGTGGCTCAGTGGTAAAGAATCCACCTGCCAATGCAGGATGCACAGTAGATGCAAGTTTGATCCCTGGGTTGGGAAGATTCTCTGAAGGAGGAATGGCAACCAGTATTTCTTATCTTTCAAATTTCATGGACTGACCCTCGTGGGTTACAGTCCATGGGGTCGCAAAGAGTTGGACATGCCTAAGTGACTGAGCATATACACAGTCAAGATAATCCAGGATAATATCCCCATCTCAAAATTCCTAATCACATCTTTTGTCATGTACGATAGTATTCACCCTTTTGTGGTATGAGGTAATATTTATAGGTTCCAGGAATTAGGACGTGGTTATCTTCGGGGCCATTATTTGGCTACCACAGATCCTATGTTGCTGCCCAGTTGTTTTAGCTCTTTATACTGTGTAGTCCATCTTTCCTACTGATTCTAGCACCTGCTGTGTCATAAGTCAAATTTACATATATGTGTGCATTTATTCTGAGTTTTGTATTCTGTCTCCTCAGTTATTTTGCACTTTTTGCCCAATACCACAGTTAATTACAATGTATTTATAATAGATTTTAGTATATGAAAGGGCAAGTCCTCATATACTAAAATGTCCCCTCACTTTGTGTTTCTTTAGAAATGTCTTGGTTAATATTGGCCCTTTAATTTTTACACTTAAATTTTATAAAGAACCATCAAATTATACCTACTGGCATTTTGTTTAGTAGCACATTAAAATTATAGACTTAGATCAGTTGGAGAAAACTTGACAATTTTATAACATTGAGTCTTCTCTTCAAAACATAACCTAGTTCTCCATTTATTTAGATCTTTCTTAATATCTTTCAGTAAAGTTTTAACAATTTGTTCCTTGAAGGTCTTAAGTATATTTTATTAGATTTATTCCTAGGTACTTTATATTTTTGTTGCTATTTTAAACAATATCTTGAAAGTTAATTTTTGACTGTTGCCCTCTGTAGAAATGCAGTTGATTTTTGTATATTAATTTGGTAACCATTAATCTTACTGTGTCTTATTAATTTTAAAAAATGTTTATAGATTCTTTAGGATTTTTCAGGTAAGATCACCCTAAAATGTTAGTAATGATGATTTGTTCTTTCTGTTTATACATTTCCCCCCTTTTTCTTGTCTCATTGCATAAGAATGGAGCTCAAGTATCATATTGAACATCTAGTATATCTTAGATGGCAGGTTTTTGAAAGCCCATGGTTACATTTTCTGGTGTTTGATACAATGTAGTCTAGTACATTCACAGATTTTAGGGCCAGGAAAGAGATTTTATAGCACATCTCCCTGCTTCTTACCTGTGAAACCAGGACACTATAATCATAAATGAGAAGCTTCCCTATTTTAAAAATATTGTAATATTTTGATCTTCTGTTAAGGAATCTGTCCTTAGAGCTTTCTAGTTCCTGCAGGCTTGTCCACCTTGCTGCCTTTTGCCAAAACAAGAAAAATCCCTGCTTCGAAAATCTTGTGGAAATGTAGCATTTGTAATGTAACACTAAAATTTAAATTATCTCTTGCAAATGCAAGACTGGGTATTACTTTACTCCTGTTCTGCTCTGGGTTAGGGAAATGGCTAGCTACAAATAAGACAGTCACCTTTGAAGTAATTAATAATTCCCAAAGAAACATTGGCTCACTGCTCTCTTATAACACCTCTCCTCTTTTTTTTTTTTTTTTAAAGGAAGGCAGTCAAGGTAACAGATTGGGAAAGCTTTAAGCCTGACAATAATGAATAGGCTTGCAGTTTATTCCACAATACATTTGAAGTTCCCTTTCTTTGCCATTCTGAAAGTTGGATCTCTGTCAAAATACTTTTCTCTTGACCAGGGAGTCTGAATCACTGCCTGCACAACAGGTTTGAAGATTAAAAGTCTAAAATACTGAAGTGGGGTAATAAGGTTTGGGCTCTCTGAAAGTTTTACTGATGTTCTTGAGTGTTGTCAAGCTGGCACCTGATCTGTACTTCCAGGGATCACATGGATTGGGGGAACCCTTTGAATAAATCAACTGTCCCAAATGTTACTAAGAGTGCTCTTGTTTCTTGTAATCAAAGCAGTCCTTGCCTAATGACCACTGTGTTGCCAAGCACTAGAGGGGACAGAGACGAATGTGTGTGGGCATGTGTGTATGCTCAGTTGTGTCTGACTCCTTGCGACCCCATGGACTGTAGCCCTCCAGGCTCTTCTGTCCATGGCATTTCCCAGGCAATAATACTGGGGTGGGTTCCATTTCCTTCTCTAGGGGATCTTCCTGACCCAGGGACGGAACCCGTGTCTCCTATGGCTCCTGCAATGGCAGCTGGATTCTTTACCACTGTGCCACCTGGGAAGCTCAGAGACAAATATCCTTGTTTTTAAAAGGATAGTCATGGAGAGAAGGTACTAAAGACACAGAACCTAAATAGCAATAGAAGACAATGAGACATAAAATATCACAAGGGGTTATAATGATGATATTTAGTTAATTAATAACCAGTAATATCACTTGGTTGTTCAAAACGTATTTGCTGTAATACTGAAAATTACATCTAATGTAGCATCAAAATTATTTCAGATTTTTAAAATGTTACACGCAGAGCAAATACATAATTTTTCCTTAAATGGCTTGAAATTATAGTGGTATAAGGAAAACCTATTAAATTATCAAATATTTAGAGCATTGATTTTTGAGGGAGAACATGGAGAGACAGAAACTATTCAACACTGTTAATACTATTGATGTTTATGTGTAAAGTAATGCAACCATTCTGGAAGATAATACAGCCATAACTGTCAAACTATCAAATGTGCATCCTTTTGTTCTGGCATTAAACTTCCAATTGTGGTGAGCTGGGTAATTTAGATTAACTTCCTCAGTCTCTCTCTCACATGCACACAATCTCAGAGCAACTAAAAGAATAAAAGAACTAGAAAAAATATTTTTTTAACTTGTTTAGAAATCAAAAGAGAGCTGCCAAGACACTGAAGGATTCGCAGGCCAAGAGCCATGAGAAGAAAGAAACCAAAACAATCAGATCTGGAGGGGTCTCTTTATTCTCAGTGACACTGACTTTTGGGCAGATACTGCACAGACTAAAAAATTAAATGGAGTTAGGAAAGAAAACATAGGAGTTCATGGGATGTTTATGAACCTTGGAAATCGCCCATGCGTAAAGGTGGGAGTCGGTAAAGTGGGGACTAGAAATAAGTCCTTAAAAGAACTAGAGCTCAGCTTTGGATCATTTTTCAGGTGTAGATTTGATTAAGATGCTTCTCCACCAAGGTTCCAAGAGATAATTAATCCCTAATCCAACCAGTCCACCCTAAAGGAGATCAGTCCTGGGTATTCATTGGAGGGACTGATGTTGAAGCTGAAACTCCAATACTTTGGCCACCTGATGCGGAGAGCTGACTCATTTGAAAAGACCCTGATGCTGGGAAAGATTGAGGGCAGGAGGAGAAGGGGATGACAGATGATGAGATGGTTGGATGGCATCACCGACACAATGGACATGGGTTTGGGTAGACTCCGGAACTTGGTGATGGACAGGGAGGCCTGGCGTGCTGTGGTTCATGGGGTCACAAAGAGTTGGACACGACTGAGCAACTGAACTGAACTGAATGTTCTAAGGTATCTTTTATATATGAGAAATTTAACTTCTCTTCTGTATGTAGGATGGTCCTCTCTACATACCCTTCTTGGTAGAACTGAGAAAATAGTCACTTCAGTGATTTGGTGCAGGGCTTAATTCTGTCACAGACTCTTGTTGCCAGTGGTTAGATTCGGTTATCTGGGATCACTAATATCCCCTAGTTACCACCCAGTTCCTGGAGGAAGATAACATCTTATTAGGGTTTTGAATTATATCTACAGTTTCTTATGTACACTGACCAGCCAGCCCTCCATCAAAAATAACCAAGTATATAAGGAGGTAACACAAACTGATGGAATATTAAGGTTAACAATGAGAACAAACCCATAGAGAGCCAAGTAATAGAATTTTTCAGACACAGATTTTTAAAAATGTTCTCACTGAGAACATTGAGCAGAGGCCTGGGAACTACAAAAAATCCAATAGAAAGTCTTGCACTGAAAAGCTATGATGACAAATTAAGAACTCAGTAGATGAATTTAATAGCCTGTTAGGTATAGCCAGAGGTAGATTTTGTAAACTGGAAATTAGATAAAATAATGAGTACACTACAGCATGTAAGGACAAAATGCAGGAAAGAGCATAAGAACTGAGGGGAATGGGGCAAAAAGCTTGTGTGTATGTGTGTGTAAAGAAATGGGAAAATGGAGCATAATCATTATTTGAAGAGTTAATGACTTAAAATTTTTCCAAATTGTTGAAAGATATTCATCCATAGATTCAAGAAATGCAGTAAATCTCACAAAGGATAAATCCTAACCATGAGAATGTTACGGTAAAACTGCAGAAAAACAAAGGAAAAGTGGTCAGAGAAAAGACATATTATCTCAAATGAGCAATAAGACAATCAACTGAATTCTCAACAGAAATGGTAGAAGACAAGAAAGAATAGCATGATGTCTTCAAAGTGCTTAAAGAAAATATAGGAAACTGATCATAAATGTATTCAATGACATTAGTTACACTATATGTTGTAATGAGAAGTTGGAAACAGCTTAAATATCCACAGAAGGGACTGGTTAAAAGTATTTAGTACGTCTTTAGGTGATGATATGTAAAAATGTTCCAGATGTATTCAGTCAGTTCAGTTCAGTCGGTCAGTCATGTCCAACTCTTTGCGACCCCATGAACTGCAGCACGCCAGGCTTCCCTGTCCATCACCAACTCCTGGAGCTTCCTCAAACTCATGTCCATCAAGTCAGTGATGCCATCCAACTATCTCATTCTCTGTCGTCCCCTTCTCCTCCCACCTTCAATCTTTCTCAGCATCAGGGTCTTTTCAAATGAGTCAGTTCTTCGCATCAGGTGGACAAAGTATTGGAGTTTCAGCTTCAGCATTAGTCCTGCCAATGAATATTCAGGACTGATCTCCTTTAGGATTAACTGATTTGATCTCCTTGCAGTCCAAGGGGCTCTCAACAGTCTTCTCCAACACTGCAGTACAAAAGCATCAATTCTTCAGCACTCAGCCTTTTATGGTCTAACTCTCACATCCATACATGACTACTGGAATAACCATAGCTTTGACTAGACGGACCTTTGTAGGCAAAGTAATATCTCTGCTTTTTAATATGCTGTCTGGGTTGGTCATAACTTTCCTTCCAAGGAGTAAGTGTCTTTTAATTTCATGGCTGCAACCACCATCTGCAGTGATTTTGGAGCTCAAGAAAATAAAGTCTGGATTCCATTTCTTCTACATGAAAGAAGCTGCAAAGTGAGGGTCAGATTAGACTCCTGGACTCAGATCTGTTAATGCCCTGGCTCCTTCTAAATCTAGGAAAGATCAGTGTGAACAAGTCTCTTGGAGCCCCATGTCAACTCTCATCTTATGGTCATATTTTAGAGGCCATTTGTCTTTGATTTAGAGATACTATTTTCCTTTATAAGAAATTTAAGGATACAGTTAAAATATGGGGTTGAATTAAAAAAAAAAATTTCCGCTAAAAGATCAGTCTCACTTTCAATATAAGCTGTCCTCTAAAGTTAAGAAAATAATAGTATTTTTGTTTCTCAAAGATAAGCGAATTATTTAGCATTGGTTAAATTATGTTCCCTCAGTCCATTGCAGGGAGCTGTTGCAATAATCTTGACTGTTTTTGTTAATAAGAAGTTGTGGGTGATCTAGGGTAATAGAGCATCACTTAGGTAATAAAATCTAAATTGTTTTTACAGGTCGAGAGATCCGTCTGCCCCTCCGAATCAAAGGGGAAGGAATGGGACCAAAGATTCATTTCAACTTTGAGTTGCTGGATATTGGAAAAGTTTTTGTTGGATCTGTACATTGCTATGAGGTAAACATTAGGATTGTTCACTGAGACTCAAAAGTATGTGCTGTTTTTGTTTGATTTTATGTGTTTTTATTGATAGGAAATTTTTGCCATCATATTTTTACTGTTACACCTATTTGGACCCCAAATGATCAAACTCCTCTTCATCCATCCCAGTCTTACTGAAGGAAGCAACTTTTTCCATCCTTTTCAGCCCTTCTAACTTTACAAAAGGCATCAAATTCATAATTTTATTGATTTTATCAGCATCATTTTATGAATGGCAAAGGGGGACACCATAAATATTATACATCTCCCTATCTGTTTAATTCTTGTTCTTTGACAACATAAATCCTACAGATCAGAGAATGGAGGACCTTTTACATTTTCCAGAATGCCCTAATGAGGATAGCTATTTTCACACTTCAGGGTTTTCTCTAATTTAAAATTTTAATTTAATTTTCTCTGATTTAAAAACCAATCATCCTGATTCCTGGAAGCAATCTCCCTGTTTTGTCTTTCCAATTAAATAGAAAATGATTTTTTTACATGGTGTTCCCATGGGTTCATGAGGATCAAAATTACTGCAGTGTCACTTCATCATTAAATTCGTGTCTAGGACATTTGTTTACACTATATAAAACTATAACCTAGAAAGGTTATTGTAGAAAGATTCCTAAATTGTGTTTATATTTGTATGGATGTAAAAACAAAAGCCTTCACTTAGTGAGAGACAAACAGGCATCAGGTTCCATGCTTAATTATGTGTGATGGCTACATATGCGTGTGTCGTTTCTAATTTTTATGTACTGTTTTATAAATGAGAAATATGAGGCACATAGCAGTTAATTCAGTATTCTCACCCTTCAGGTGAGTATTAGTTCTCTTGAATGTATTAGTTCTCTAGAATGTATTAGTTCTCTTGGTCTCACAAAACCCATATGAAGTAGATACAATGACTGTTCCCATTTTATAGCTGAGGAAGGTAGATACGGTAATGCTACATACTACAACAAACAAATACAATAACATATCTATTTTGTTCCTAACATAAAGTCCCAGACAAACTTGTTCATCAGCAGAGGGCTCTCCTCCTGCGGAGGATCAGGAACTCAGCCTCCTTCTGTCTCATGGCTCTGCGCCCCCTTACCCCTCACATGTGACTTGCAAGACTGTGGTCTCACGTGTATCACACTGACAGTAGAAGAAAGAGCATGGAGGGATGCGCACACGAGGTTTTTATAGGAGGCAGCACCAGCGGTGGCACGTATCACTTTTGTTCACATTCTATTAGGGTCTGTGACTGCAAGGGTGACTGGGAAATGTAGTCTAGCTGTAGGCACAGGAAGAAGAGGATATAGGTCCAGTGAGCAGCCAACTTGACTCTGCCACATTTGTTAAGTAACTTGGCAAGGTCACATAGCTTGGAAATGTTAGTGAGCAGTGAGTGACTAGGGCCCTACATCCTGGGGGAAGATAAGGCCCTTTGCTGGCTTGTCCATCTCTTGGCATCTCATTGTGGGCAAATCCAGTCTACAGGCAACTCACCTCTCAGCCCAGCCTAACCTGGCATGGAAGGTAAGTGCCCAGCTGATGTTGAGACCTTCCTGCTATGTCATTTGTCATCACATTCATCAGAGTTAAGGATAGCCCAAATGGGATGATTTGAAAGGTAAATAGAGATGTTAATGTCATGTTGACGTGGAATATACCTAAGAGCACATGTTAAATGAAGTGATCAGTTGCGTGACTGTCATAAAATGAAAAGTGGCACACCCACCATGTTGCATTGTGCTGTATTGCATTCTGAAAATAGTCACTTAAAGGGAAACAGGTATGAATTCTTATTGAATTGATATTCTGCCTGTAGTTTATCCAGAATAAATTTCACTTATACCTTACAGACTGTGTCTTATAGATGCTGCAGCAGAAAAGAACATTTAGTTCTGATGCAAAATGAATAGGGTTTGCCTGAATATAATAATAATTTCTTACAAATCTTAAGAGAAGTGTACTTGAGCCCGTCACTTCCCACCCTCCCACATTTGAACAGTAACAAACCACAGCCAGCTAAATAAGTGTTAAATGAAGTGTAGCATTAAACTGGACAGTTTTGAGAGCTGTGCAGTGCCAGAGAAGGACATGGTAAGGTGCTTCTTATAGGAATATTTTGCACACGCTGCGTATTTAATGCTGATGCCTCATTGCATCTCTGTTTCAATTTATTACATTACCTACTTGAGACAGATTTGAATAACTAGCTATTGCTCTTAGTCATTGCTGAGCTTAGCAGATACATAAAGAATAATCCCCAAGCGTATACACTGTTCCCCAGTGTAATTAGAAGAAAAACAAATGAGAGGTGAAGTTCTTCTACAAATTTCCCCCTCTCCAAGGAGTTGGACTACAGGGTAAGAGCATTACTAGTAATCAGAAGATATCAGATTTGTGCTACCAAACAAGTTCCTGGATTCCGTATATATAAGGAGTTTCTGGTTTGTCAGGGGGGAGAAGAATGAAACGCATATTCTTGAAAATAGAGTTGCCCCCTTATAGAAAATCTGAGTAAGACAACAGAAAAGGCAGTCCTTGCACCAGCTCAGAGAGGAGAACAAAGGTCCTTCAAGTTACCACCAGTACCTTTGAGTTGCCTTCAAGTTACCACTAGTACATATCAGTTGCATCTTTTTTTTTTTATTTTATTTTATTTTTAAACTTTACAAATTGTATTAGTTTTGAAGCACAGATAAATATTAAACCCATTCGGCTCAACACTGGGTATATAAATATCAATCACTGTCCTTTGTGAACACTCATGGCCACTCACTAGTCTAAAAGTAATTTAATAAATTTCATTTTCATAGCAATCTGAGAAGTTAGTAGTACTTATATTTTACAGATAGGAAAATAGGCACAGAGGAGCCAAGCAGTTCTGCACGGTCACACAGCTTGTAAAGTCAGTGGAAAAGCTAGGATTTGAACCCAGACATTTGACTTCTGAGACCATGATCATAATCACTTTTCTACATGGTCTTTTTCAAAGGAGTAAAGAATAAAACGTGGTTCCTATGACCAAGGAACTTAGAACAAGGGAAATGGGAAATAAATGTAAAAAGATGAGTAACATCAAGTAACAGGTATCTTTTGGTGAATCATCCATCTTCTCTTGGCAGGAGCAGTTTCTTCCTTTGCAAGAGCCCCTGTCTCTATCCTACTTATGCTCTTGATTCCTTCTTCTTTGCTCCTCAGGAGGCCGCCTAATCTAGTGGACCCCCTACACCCACCTAAGTCCTATTACCTTGGTTACCTAGTCCCCTTTTCTTATTACAACATCAAACATCTAGTCTGGGCCTTGAGTGCATTATCTCATTCAATAATATAAATAGACTAGAGCTCCTCTACCATACCTTCCTATAGCTTTGCCATCCCCATTTTCTCTTTTTACCACTGATGTCAAAACAGCAATCTGGAACAGTCAACCACTATTTCCTCTGCACCTGCGCACTCCCTAAACATTTGTACTCTGGATTCCACAATCACGCTCTTTTGGAATTACTTTCTTCTTTGAGGGCAGGGATGGCCTAATTAAAAGTAAAATATCTGTAGCATTTTCTCAAAGCTTATTCTCCTTGACCTCTGTCCACATTCAACCTCTTTTGGAAATTCTCTCTTGGCTTGCTTCGTTCCTGACATGCCTCACATACCTGTTTGAATCTTTCTTCATTATCTCCTCTTTTTTTTTCCTCCAGTGTTTGAGTGTAGGTTGAGGGCACTTTCTACATAGAGAGAATGGCTGTTCACTTGCTCAGGTGTAAACACTGGCAAGGAATGGAGACTGTGTTCTAGAAGTCCAGGAATAGAACCGTGTGGCAATACTACAGGCTCACGGCAGCACCTGTGGCAAGTGGCAGCAGGAGCAGTGGACACAGCCAGCGTAGAGGCCTCTAAATGCCAAGCATGAGCTTTTACACACACACCTAGTGTGCAATCAAATATGGGCAAATTGGTTCCAGAAACTGATATAAAGGAATAAAACTCCTCTGTAGTAAAACAGTAGCTTGCATAAGCATCCCCAAACAGTTATCCCTCCGTTAGAGTTTGAGATGAAAATATCACAATAGAATGAAATCTAATGGTGCAACAAAGAGAACCTTTGCAATCTGGAATCCACAATTATACCTCATCTACATTATTCAAGCTACATTATAAAGATAGGCTTAGATAGCTCTTGCTCCTCTATTCTGACTTGATTTTTACTTTTCAGCATGTCACTTAATCCCAGCCTTCTCATGTGTATAAGAGAAAGACCTACCTTCCCTTGATAATTTCATGGATAGAATAAAAGGTATTTGAAGGTTCTTCTTCAGTAGATGTGATTATGATCAGTCTTTATAGCATAAGTATAATACATATGACTAACTCCATTTTAAAGAGATAAAAACACAAAATTATTTTCTGGCTTGGGACTCCTGTCTTTAAACAGAACACTGTTCATTTTTCCCCTGAAGTTTTTCTTTGGAGCTGTCTTCCTGCAGCTGTCTCTGTGTTGGTGCTTATATGAAAATAAATCGGAGTCCCGTTGCCTACTTTTTTCATTCCTGTCTTTTTGATACAGGCAGTGCTATCCAACAAAGGCAGCATTGATGCCCTCTTCAATGTGATCCCTCCAGTTTCACCTCTGGGGGCCTGCTTTGTTTTCAGTCCCAAAGAAGGCATCATCGAACCAAGCGGAGTCCAGGCTGTCCAGATCTCCTTCAGTTCTGCCATCCTAGGGCACTTTGAAGAAGAGTTCCTGGTCAGTGTGAATGGGTCACCTGAGCCTGTGAAATTGACCATTAGGTAAGTTGCTTCTACAAGTAATATGGAAACTGAAGTTTTTACCTACTGCTTTCTTAAACTTCGAAACTAGATCACTTCACCCATTAATGGAGAATTACTAGGTTGACAGAATGTTTATTTTTTGTTAATAACACTATTGATACCTATCTGAAAATAACAATACGACTCCCTACTGATTACTTTTTAAAATACAGGCACAAACATAAAATGGAAAAATAAAATCCTCTCATAAAATTATTTTAAAAACCAGAACTAGATCATGTCTTGAATATCCATATCTGTCTTTGTTGATATGAATACGTCAATATATAAGGGAGTTTTAAATTTCTACCAGTGTTTCTCTAGTAGACATGTATGACTTCTTGTAACATGGATGCAGTTGCTCTTTTGGGATCTAGTTTTTCTTTAAATTATAACCTTATAAAATAAAGACTTAAATTAGTTTCTGCTTACTTTCTCTGTTTTAGTATGTTTAGGATAAAATCATCTTCTATGACTAAGCTTTGGCTGTTACCCTATTAATAGTTTCTCCAAACTTTCATCTTTTGTTTTTGTCCCCATCTTTTGTTTTTATTTTAAGGAAATTATTTAAATGGTCTTACGTCTAATGCCGCCAGAAATTATAAAATCTACTTATAGTGTCAGTCAGTCAGTGCGAGACACTTGCAACTTTTGTGCTAGACATCTTTTGATCCCTTCCCTGGCTGCTCTGTTTGTCTTCAGGTTTTAAGGAGTTTTCTGTGACCAGCCCATTGGCAGACCTATAACTTTGGTTCCTGGTGCTTTAGAAGTTCATGTCTTCAGAATAGATTGCAGATTCGATTTGGATTCCCACAGCAACAGGTTGTTAATTAGTTGATAGTCTCTCTTATTTTGGTTCAGTAGCCTAGCAGTGAGAAGGCAATGGCAACCCACTCCAGTACTCTTGGCTGGAAAATCCCATGGACAGAGGAGCCTGGTAGGCTGAAGTCCATGGGGTCGCTAAGAGTCGGAGTGACTTCACTTTCACTTTTCACTTTCATGCATTGGAGAAGGAAATGGCAACTGACTTCAGTGTTCTTGCCTGGAGAATCCAAGGGACAGGGGAGCCTGGTGGGCTGCCAACTGTGGGGTCGCACAGAGTCAGACATGACTGAAGCGACTTAGCAGCAGCAGAAGCCTAGCAGGACCTCACTCCATCTACAGCTGAGGTCTCTCCCTTGGGGTCTAGAGATGACATAGAAAAGAGACAAGCACATTTCTGAGGCCTGAATGATCCTAGGAAAACTTATTGATTTTAAGATACCTACTGAAAATGTAGAATCTTAAGATTGACTTGAAGGTGATTACCATTTCTTCTCAATTTTTCACCTAACTATCTCTGTTATAGGGTGCATTACATTCTCTCAAAATTCATATGTTGAAGTCCTAACACCCAGTACTTTACAATGTGACTGCACTTGGAGATAAGACTTTTAAAGAAGTAATTAAGGAAAAATGAGGTCATATGAATGGGCCTTAATCTAATATGAATGATGTCCTTCTCAGAAGAGGACATTAGGACAGATACACAAATAGGAAAAGACTGTGGGAAGACACGGGGAGAAGGTACCCATTTGTGAGCAAAAGAGAAAGTTCCTCATAAGAAACCAACCCTGCCAACACATTGATCTTGGACTTCCAGCCCACAGAACTATGAGGAAATAAATATGGACACAGTTAACAACAGATCCCAAAAATACATGAAGCAGCAGCTTACATAATGGAAGAGAGAAATAGGTAATTGAACAGTAATAAATGGAGATGTCACTACCCTACTTTCAATAATGGATAGAACAGCTCTCCAGAATATCTTAATAGAAGAGTTGAATAATACCGTAAACCAACTAGACCTAAGAGACACCTGCAGAGCTCACCACCCAACAGGTACACTTGGAGCATTTTCCAGAATAGACCATGAATGAAGCCATAAAACAACTCTCAATAAATTTTAATAATTTGAATCATGCAGAGTGTGTTCCTCAACTAGAAAGGAATAAAATGAAAAATCAAAAGTAGAAGAAAATGTAGAGAATTTACAAATATGTGGAAATTAAAAAACACTCCTAAATTACCAATAGGTCAAAGAAAAAAATTACAAAATACTTTGAGATAAATGAAAGCAGAACAGAGTACCAAAACTTATGAGATGTGGTAAAAGTAGTGCTTTGAGGGAAATTGATAGCTGTGAGTGCCTGTATTTAAAAAGAAAAAAGATCTCAAATCAATAACCTAAATTTCTACCTTATGAAACTTGAAAAAGAAGAGCTAACTAAAGCCAAAGCAAGCACAAGGAAGGAAATAATAAAGATTAGAGTGGAAATTAATGAAATAAAAAAGAAAAACAATAGAGAAAAAATAAAACTGAAAGTTGCTTTTGTTTAACATTGTATTGAAAGTTCTATCCAAGGCAATTAGGCAAGAAAAAGAAATAAAAGACTTTCAGATTGAAAAGGAAGAAGTAAAACTCTCTTTGCAGATGATGTGATTTTATATGTAGAATATTCTAAGGATTCCACCAAAAAGCTATAGAGCTAGCAATTGAGTTCAGAAAAATTACACAATATAGGCTCATATACAAAAATCAATTCTATTTCTGGAGAGCAGCAATAAAAATTCAAAAATGAAATTAAGAAAATTCCTCTTACAATAGTTAAAAGAATATCAGTTCAGTTCAGTTCAGTTGCTCAGTCGTGTCCGACTCTTTGTGACTCCATGAATCACAGCACACCAGGCCTCCCTGTCCATCACCAACTCCCAGAGTTTACCCAAACTCATGAGTCAGTGATGCCATCCATCCATCTCATCCTCTGTCATCCCCTTCTCCTCCTGCCCCCAATCCCTCCCAGCATCAGGGTCTTTTCAAATGAGTCAACTTTTTGCATGAGGTGGCTGAAGTATTGGAGTTTTGGCCTCAGCATCAGTCCTTCCAGTGAACACCCAGGACTTATCTCCTTTACGATGGACTGGTTGGATCTCCTTGCAGTCCAAGGGACTTTCAAGAGTCTTCTCCAACACCACAGTTCAAAAGCATCAATTCTTTGGTGCTCAGCTTTCTTCACAGTCCAACTCTCACATCCATTCTTGACCACTGGAAAAACCATAGCCTTGACTAGACAGACCTTTGTTGGCAAAGTAATGTCTCTGCTGAATTTGGTAATAAGGAGTTCATGATCTGAGCCACAGTCAGCTCCTGGTCTTGTTTCTGTTGACTATATAGAGCTTCTCCATCTTTGGCTGCAAAGAACATAATCAATCTGATTTTGGTGTTGACCATCTGGTGATGTCCGTGTGTAGAGTCTTCTCTTGTGTTGTTGGAAGAGGGTGTTTGCTATGACCAGTGCGTTTTCTTGGCAAAACTCTATTAGTCTTTGCCCTGCTTCATTCCGTGTTCCAAGGCCAAATTTGCCTGTTACTCCAGGTATTTCTTGACTTCCTACTTTTGCATTCCAGTCCCCTATAATGAAAAGGACACCTTTTTTGGGTGTTAGTTCTAAAAGGTCTTGTAGGTCTTCATAGAACCGTTCAACTTCAGCTTCATCAGCGTTACTGGTTGGGGCATAGACTTTGATTACCGTGATAGTGAATGGTTTGCCTTGGAAACGAACAGAGATCATTCTGTCGTTTTTGAGATTGCATCCAAGTACTGCATTTTGGACTCTTGTTGACCTTGATGGCCACTCCATTTCTTCTGAGGGATTCCTGCCTGCAGTAATAGATATAATGGTCATCTGAGTTAAATTCACCCATTCCAGTCCATTTGAGTTCTCTGATTCCTAGAATGTCAACATTCACTCTTACCATCTCTTGTTTGACCACTTCCAATTTGCCTTGATTCATGGACCTGACATTCCAGGTTCCTATGCAATATTGCTCTTTACAGCATTGGACCTCACTTCTATCACCAGTCACATGCACAGCTGGGTATTGTTTTTGCTTTGGTTCCATCCCTTCATTCTTTCTGGAGTTTTTTCTCCACTGATCTCCAGTAGCATATTGGGCACCTACTGACCTGGGGAGTTCCTTTTTCAGTATCCTATCATTTTGCCTTTTCATACTGTTCATGGGGTTCTCAAGGCAAGAATACTGAAGTGGTTTGCCATTCCCTTCTCCAATGGACCACATTCTGTCAGACCTCTCCACCATGACCCGCCCATCTTGCGTTGCCCCACGGGCATGGCTTAGTTTCACTGAGCTAGACAAGGCTGTGGTCCTAGTGTGATTAGATTGACTAGTTTTCTGTGAGTATGGTTTCAGTGTGTCTGCCCGCTGATGCCCTCTTGCAACACCTACCATCTTACTTGGGTTTCTCTTACCTTGGATGTGGGAAGTAGGGAAAATCACTAGACCATTCAGGAATGACCTAAATCAAATCCCTTATACATTGGAAGTGAGAAATAGATTTAAGGGCCTAGATCTGTAGAGTGCCTGATGAACTATGGAATGAGGTTTGTGCCATTGTACAGGAGACAGGGATCAAGACCATCCCCAACGAAAAGAAATTCAGAAAAGCAAAATGGCTGTCTAGGGAGGCCTTACAAATAGCTGTGAAAAGAAGAGAAGTGAAAAGCAAAGGAGAAAAGGAAAAATATAAGCATCTGAATGCAGAGTTCCAAAGAATAGCAAGAAGAGATAAGAAAGCCTTCCTCAGCGAGCAATGCAAAGAAATAGAGGAAAACAACAAATGGGAAAGACTAGAGATCTCTTTAAGGAAATTAGAGATACCAAGGGAACATTTCATGCAAAGATGGGCTCGATAAAGGACAGAAATGGTATGGACCTAACAGAAGCAGAAGATATTAAGAAGAGATGGCAAGAATACACAGAAGAACTGTACAAAAAAGATCTTCATGACCAAGATAATCACGATGGTGTGATCACTCACCTAGAGCCAGACATCCTGGAATGTGAAGTCCAGTCGGCCTTAGAAAGCTTCACTACGAACAAAGCTAGTGGAGGTGATGGAATTCCAGTTGAGCTATTTCAAATCCTGAAAGATGATGCTGTGAAAATGCTGCACTCAAGAGGCCAGCAAATTTGGAAAACTCAGCAGTGGCCACAGGACTGGAAAAGGTCAGTTTTCATTCCAATCCCAAAGAAAGGCAATGCCAAAGAATGTGCAAACTCCTGCACAATTGCACTCATCTCACACGCTAGTAAAGTAGTGCTCAAAATTCTCCAAGCCAGGCTTCAGCAATACATGAACCGTGAACTTCCTGATGTTCAAGCTGGTTTTAGAAAAGGCAGAGGAGCCAGAGATCAAATTGCCAACATCCGCTGGATCATGGAAAAAGCAAGAGAGTTCCAGAAAGGCATCTATTTCTGCTTTATTGACTATGCCAAAGCCTTTGACTGTGTGGATCACAATAAACTGTGGAAAATTCTGAAAGAGATGGGAGTACCAGACCACCTGACCTGCCTCTTGAGAAATCTGTATGCAGGTCAGGAAGCAACAGTTAGAACTGGACATGGAACAACAGACTGGTTCCAAATAGGAAAAGGAGTAGGTCAAGGCTGTATATTGTCACCCTGCTTATTTAACTTCTATGCAGAGTACATCATGAGAAACGCTGGGCTGGAAGAAGCACAAGCTGGAATCAAGATTG